>NC_064641.1:676579441-676885751 GCF_023864345.2 Schistocerca serialis cubense
CTCCAGACCTAAACCCCATCGAGCACATCTAGGATGCTCTCTGTCGACGTATCGCTGCACGTCTTCAAACCCCTACGACACTTCAGGAGCTCCGGCGGCAATGGTTCAAGAATGGGTATCACCAATACCGTGGACTTACAGATCTGTGTCCTGTGTGTTCCCTACGTGCCTATGCTATTAGCGCCATTTTTGTGTAGTGCCACGTTGTGTGACACCACATTCTGCAATTATCCTTAATTTATGAGCATGAGTGTAGTTTGTGTGACACCATTTGCAATTTATCTTTGCTGTCTTGTATTATAATTTGGTCACCTGCGAGTAATATCCTCTTAATATGTTTATTCCTCCCAGTATTTATACCCGATGGTGTTCTGTTTCTTAAAAAAAAATGGAGAGAACATATTCTTCATGTTCCGATATTCAGCCACGAAAACTGAACACTTCCTAAACATGGAACAAGAGAAGTATGGAAGGACCGAGGTAAAGATGGTAAGACGGGAACACTCTGGGCTACGAAGTGGCGCCTTAAGTTCAATGCCACTAAAAGCGAGGCTGTCTTTATATCGCGACGTAGAATGCCCGTGGACCTTCAGCCGCTGCGAAACATGTGTGGCCCCATCCCCTGTTTTCGCACGGCTAAATATCTAGGGGTAACTCTCGATAGATACGTCACCTGGAAGCCGGGGAAAAGCGCGTTCACGTTTGAAGGCACTATATCCTCTATTAAACCCTGAATCAACGCTTCCTCCACACTGCGGTATTACGCTATATCTGGCAGTGATCCGGCCAGTGCTGGAACAGGCGTCTGCAGTATGGGGGAACGCAGCCGATTCACACATGTCGGCTCCAACGGGTGCAAGGGAGAACTCTGCGACTCGTCTTGCACTTACTGCGAAACTACCCGACCAGGGCCTTGCGTGAGGAAACAGGGATCTACAAGAGAAGTGATAGCCCGACGTTTCTGTGAAGCGTCGCGGCGGTCTGATTTCAAGTCTGGGAAACCAGCCAGCACCGACGACGGGCCACGAGGTGGGCCGACCTGCTTCGGCAGTGAGATAGACGGTATACAATGTTCCTGATGCAAAGGGGTAAAACACAACAGTTAGGTCAATAAAACACACTTAGAAGGAATACAGGAATAGTTACACAAAACTTAGCCTGTACAAAAACAGACAGTAAGGACTGTCCCTTTAGGAAATGAGGAGGTGGCACGATGTTACAAGATCCCGGACAGCTCACGGCGCTGTCGGCGGCTTTCAAATGCGAAGCGCAAAGGGCTGCAGGCGAAAATAATATCCGTGTGTATAGGGCTTTGGCAATACTGCGGCGTTGCTGTAGAGGCGTTTACAAAATAGCGTTACGTTATTGGTTGAGGTAGGCGAGCTAAGCTGTCGCGCCCAGTCCACTCAACTATAGCCCTAACGCTGGAGTGGCAGAGGAAGATGAAGTGTTATGAAACACAGGAACGGGAGTGGAGGTCGTATATTAGAGCTAAAATTGGATTGCTCCAGTATCGATCACTCTATCCTCCCAGGCCATAACCCTTCCCTTAAATCTACCCCTCCATCCAACCATGACCTATCCTATGTAGTGGAGCCTTCATTTGGATGGGAGGGCCCATCCAGATGAAGGCTTCTCCACAGGTTTTCCCCGTACAGCTGGCATCTCCGAACACGAGTGACCGAAAATCAGAAGTACATCTGGAACTGGGCTGAAATCGGAAAGCGGTCGTGTGACGTCACTCGCTCGCTATTTTTAAGCCGCTATATTGGATTCATGGCACACTCTTGTTTCCGTACTATGACTTCCGTGTTATCGCAGTAAGCCGTTTGCAGGCAAAGGCGCAGTTGAGATGTATCACTCTGGATGCGATTTGTTATAATTAAATGCCAGTTAACGACATAGTCTTTAAAAAGTCCTAAGAAAATTCGGTCCTCCTAGTTCCTGACTTCACTCTGATTAAAAAACGAAAGATGAAATTGCTGCGAGGGAAACAACCAATTCAAATGTGTGTGAAATCTTATGGGACTTAACTGCTAAGGTCATCAGTCTCTAAGCTTACACACTACTTAACCTAAATTATCCTAAGAACAAACACACACACACCCATGTCCGAGGGAGGACTCGAACCTCCGTCGGTACCAGAAACAACCAGTGTTTGACTGTTTTTGCCGATTTTGTCGCGATTTTCGGTGGGTCTCGTTAGGCATGAATCTGAGAGTACAACTTAAATTGCTGCGGGTAAAACGAGAAGCAATCATGTTTATAGTCTTCCTTGTCAAAAATATTTAACTGCCATTGAATGCTTAACAACGCTTTCGTAAATTTGCCGGTCAAGGCAAAGATCGCCCCACACGAGGGGGAGGCGTTACGTGATTTCTTTCCGATTTCAGCCGAATACTAGACGTACTTCCGATTTTTAGTTACTCATCACCTTACGCTTACGTCTCACCTATCAGTTGCCTCCCACATAGACGTCCCACACTTACTCCCTACGATAGATAATAGGAGCCGCCATCATATCACCCTCATCAAGAAGAGAATGTTCATCATATCGGCGTCATCATGTCCTAAACATCACCACTTATTTCGCCTTCTTAAATTATTTTATATCGAAATTGTAAATTACACTGAGTGCCGAAAACTCATGGGAAGGTACTGGATGTGGTACCTTTTGCCGGCTGCTGAAGCCTAAGCCGCGCATCTATCTTCGTATGGTCCTGCTATAAATGGATTCCTGACGCCCCACGTTCAAATCGGCAACGATCTGACTCTTACAGTACACCGTCGATCGTTTCATATTTATCTGCGGAGCCAACTTGACATCCGTTCGTCAAATACTTGTGGTCGTCCTGTGCGACGGTTTACGCGTGTTAAAATATCGTTTCGGCGACACTGAAGATCCATCCTGGACTGTGCTGACCGCGAAACCCGTATACTTGTGAGGTCTCCGATGTCTGTGATTAGAGTTGCGCCCCACCAAAACTACAGTTAGATAGTTTTGGTACAGTGGGTAAACGACGTAATAAATGGCAGGATTGCCGGTAGTGTTAGTAGCACTAGTAGGGGAAGAAACATAAATGAATGTGTGAGACAGAAACTGGGAGCTGACGACGTCTCTTTTTTTGTTGTTGTTTGTTTTGCATGTAAATAGAACCGCACATCGTTCGGTCTTAGTCCATTGTGTATTTTATAAAATGGCTCAAATGGCTCTGAGCACTATGGGACTTAACATCTTAGGTCATCAGTCCCCTAGAACTTAAAACTACTTAAACCTAACTAACCTAAGGACATCACACACATCCATGCCCGAGGCAGGATTCGAACCTGCGACCGTAGCAGTCTCGCGGTTCCGGACTGCAGCGCTAGAACCGCACGACCACCGCGGCCGGCGTATTTTATATCATTACAAAATATAAACTTCATTTTATAAGTAATAAATTTAGCTGACCGCGTAACTTCTGCGTTTTTATGTAAGCAAAGCATTTACATTTGATGCAAGTGCGGTTTAGATGCACAAACGTAAAAAATCTTTGTGATTATTGTTGTTATTTAGTAGTCAATAGAACGTCCTTTCTCGTGATCAAAGGCAAGAGTTTCCTGTTATTGATAATTGCGAAAGTTGTTTGTAAATAACAGAAACAAGGTTTGTGTGAGCTTGACGAAATATTGAAGTGATGTTTGATATGGCTTTGTTTTGCATTTTTTCATTTAATTTTTTTTAATTGCTCGTTCTAGGGCACTGTAGTAAAACTGAATTTTTTTTATTATTTTTGCCACAACACCCCTCTGTTTCACATTTCAAATTAACCATTTTCGAATAAAACCTGAACTAAACATCGACAATGTCAATTTTTCTATAAAAATGTTGGTTTTAAAGTAACAGACAGGAGATTAACTATGTAGAACAAAAATGTTCCGTAGGTTGCGCGGCCCTTATATATCTTCACTAGATTTCTAGACGGTTCACTCCTTCCGGTTTCTAGGGGTAACTAGTAACACACTGACCGCAAACACAAACAAAGCAGTCGAAATGAGATTACGCCTGATACATATGCAACATACCTAAATTACAGGTACCGCGGATAGCCTTCCTGTACAGTTTTAGCCCCCCCCCCCTCCCCCGAACCCCTCTCCCCCCACACACAGACAGACACACACACACACACACACACACACACATACATACATACATACATACATGTCCACTTCCAGATTTCCCACCGCAACCATTCCTTACCGCCTCAGGATATGTCCTATTAACCATTTGTTTCTCTTCATTTAGTCAAGTTCTGCCACAAATCTCTTTTCTTCCTATTTAGATTCAGAATCTCCTTATTACCTATTCTATCTGCCCTTCAGATCTTCAGCATTCTTCTGCAGCTCCACATTTCAAAACCTTTTTTCTTCTTTTCTGTAGTGTTTATCGTTCACATTTCACTTGACCATAAGGCTACACTCCAGACAAATACTTTCAGAAAGGACTTCGTGACTCTTAAATTTATATTAGATGTTAATATTGCTCTTTCTTAAATTAACTGTCGTGGCCAGTGGCTTCTCCCCCTAGCCTTTGATCGTTCCACGTCAGATGCCGTTGGCGGTTTCTCGAAAGCGAGCCGTCAGTCAATTAACATGCGGCTAGTCAACTCGATGAAATATCCTGACTTCAACGTCATAAATAACATGCCTGAAAGTTATTGGCGAGAGTTTTCTCCTTGATCCTTCAGTGTTTCTTGCGCCCCAGTTTCATACCTGCGGTTGCGTGGGCATTACTGGTCGCACAAGGCTGCAGCCTGCGGTTTTATTCAACTGTGTTGGCGGCTATAGCCTCAAGAAGTGCGGATTCATATCATTTTGTTTTCAGTTTCTTCCACGAAGGCCAATTCCTTACTCAAAGTTTTAAATCCAGTGGTTACCTCTAGGAGAATAATGCCGCGTGACTTAGCGCATTGGCCTCGGTAGTGGAACGGTATTCTGGAAGAACAGGGTTCGAATCGCTGCTCGAGCATCTGGCAGAACACAACACATGTGGCCACATTTGCCCTGAATGCAGTATGCACAGACACTATTAAACACTGTATAACACATCGCTTACCTCTCGTTTTGCACTACAGGCTCTGAAGCATCCGAAATCAAAGCCCCAAGACAGATGCGTAGAATTATAGACCTATATGCTAGACGTCAGTGCGATGTGATGGTTTGATAACCCGCCGGTGAGTATGAAGACGACACTGTTTCTTGCGCATTGTCCCCTTGGATGAAGTATGTCCTTCCTTTCCTCCGATCTCTGAACTGACAAATTCAGCTAGTTGTAGAGGGAAATACAGTTTAACGTGAACAGAATCAGTGAGTAGTTTGGTATTTATCACATACACATATCATTGCCAGAGGTGAAAAAGAGATACGTAACGGAAAAAATCTTATGAGCAACTGGGAGCCTAACGCTACGCATTTAAATCTGTATTTTGACCTTATCCATCAACCCACCGAGCCGCAGGATTGTGATACATATTTGGTGCCCGCTTATGATTCCTGATCTGCAGACCGAACAACAACTCTATAGAAACCAACCTGGTTTCTGCAGACATAATTGCCATATTCGTTCATGAAATTTATTAGGTAGTAGATAGCGGACCTCAGGCTGACTCCGTGTTTCTTGGCTTCTAGAAAGACTTCGATACACTTCTGCACCGTCGCCTTATAAACAAAATCCTTGGATAGGAATATTCGAATTGATATGCGATTGCGTTGGAGACTCCCTAACAAAAAAGACTCGGTGTGTCCCCCTCATCGGGGACGTTTCGCCAAAAGCAAAGTTAGCGATCTGTGTTCGTCGAAGTAGTACGGGATGACCGCTGTTGCTAATGATGACCTGACAGGTAACGTCTGTACCTCTGGGAGGCTGTTTGCAGACAACGCAGTTTTGTACATTATCTGATCAAAAGCAGCCTGGCGCCCCTGTGTAATGAGGAATTCACCATTAGATGCCGCGTGGACTGACCCGCCAGTTTAAAAGGAGGCGGACATTGTCGTGTTGTCAGTTGTAAAGCAGCAACAGCAGAATTGGTCGGTCATTACAGTTCGGCGACATCGAACGTGGACTAGTCATTGGATGGCACCTGAATAACAAATCCATCAGGGATATTTCAACACTTTTAAAAGTGTCCAAGTCGTCTGTTGAAACAACCACAACTAAAATAAGACCAGGCAGAGCTCGGTGTAATGACGGACGGGGACCGTCGAGCATTGTGGGGGGCTGTTGTAAAAGATCGCATGAAGTCAGCATGAAGGATCACTTGTGAGTTGCAAAGAATTCCAGTCGTCCAGCTTGCACAATGTCCGTAGGGAGTTGAAAAGAGTGGTCGAGCAGGTGCTCAGAAGCCACCCATTACTATAGCCAATGTTAATCGACGACACTGGACACTGGATGACTAGAAACGAGTGATTTGGATTGATGAATCGCGCTATACCCAGTTACAGTCCGATGAAAGGTTTTGGGCTTGGAAAATACCTGGAGAACGTTACCTGCAACCATGAGTAATGCCAAGAGCGAAGTACGGAGGTGGAGGTGGTGTTACGGTATGGAAATATTTTTCGTGGTTAGGGTGTGATCTCCATGTTGCGCTTAAGAAAAGGGTGAATTCGGAGAGTCGCGATCTGAATCCAGTGGAACAGCTTTGGTATGAGTTAGAACGTCGCCTTAATTCCAGACCCGAGTGTGCAACATCACTACCTTCAGTGGTTTCGTCTTTTGAGGGAGAATGGGCTGCCATTCCTCCACAGACATTGACGCCTCGTTGAAAGTGTCCGCAGCAGAGGATAAGCCATCATTAAGACGAAGGGTGGGTACACCCAACATTAATGTCCACTAATGCGTGTCTGGATACTTTTGATCAGATACTGTGCGGGCCTCTCGCGGGATTAGCCGAGCGGTCTAGGGCGCTGCAGTCATGGACTGCGCGGCTGGTCCCGGCTGAGGTTCGAGTCCTCCCTCGGGCATGCGTGTGTGTGTTTGTCCTTAGGATAATTTTGGTTAAATAGTGTGTAAGCTTAGGGACTGATGACCTTAGCAGTTAAGTCCCATAATATTTCACACACATTTGAACTTTTTTTTTTTTTCTGCGGACCTCTAAAACTTGTGGAGAAACTTGAAGATGGTCAGCACCAGGTGTAAGATTTGGCAGCAGACTCACTGTAAATAAACTTATTGTAATCCGCGTACACAGCAAAAAGTGTGATAGGGTTTAACAGTCCGTCGACGACAAGGTCATTGCAGATAGAGCACAAGTTTGGATTAAGGAATGGCGGGAAAGGAAACTCGCTGTGTCCTTCCGAAGGAACCACCCTGCCATTCGACTTGTGCGATTAAGGGAAATCACGGGCAACCTAAATCTGTATGGTCGGACGGGGATTAGAACAGCCGATCTTGCTGAAGACGAGTTCATAGTCTTACCATTGCGCCACCTCGATCTCTGTGAATAGAGAAAAATGTCGGGTTTCATTTCACTGCGCTACCGGCAATCTGTCACAGGAATCAATTACAACCGTGAAGTATCTACGAGAGTTCGTGCGGAGCGATTTAAAGTGTAACAACCTCGTAAATGTACCGTGAGGAGGGCGGATGCCAGAAAGAGATTTAGCGGAATAATCCTAAGAAAGATATGTCACGCACGAAAGAGGTCACTTACAAAACACTCGATCGATATTTCGTCAAGCACACTGTTTTTTTTTTTTTTTTTTTTGTGATACTTTCACCAAGTTGGAAACCTTGGTTAGCAGAAGAGATAGAAAGGATTCAAAGAAGATTAGCGCTCTTCGTCGTGCGTTCCCTTCGTCGCCTGGACTAAATGCAGTGGGAGGCGCTGCAAGAAAGGTATTATGCGTCTTAAAGAGACTTGCAACTGCCTGGAGTCCACGTTCCAAAACGAGTTAGGAAATAAAGTACTTCCTTCAACATATATGTCTCGTAACATGGTGCGAATTCATATGGAAAACCTGAAATTCTCAGGGAATTACATTTGACGTGTAAAAATCAGGGATATCTCATGGAATTTCAGGAATTTCACAAAATTTCACGCAATTTTGTGTTTTTAACCTAGCACTGGAATTTAATTTTATTGAGTTTTGTGAATCACAAATTTTAAAGTACTTAATATTCCATAATGTGTTAACTATATGTTTACTATTCCAAATAAATTATCGATACTTGAAAACTGCGGTTAAACTACTGCTTATAGCCAGTGGCCAGTGTCTCTCAACCGAGAGGAAACAAGTCGTAAAATCAAAAGTCGTTATTGGGAGATGCTCCTCCCGCCCCCCCGCGAACCCCCCACCCCTCCGGCCTGCTGCTGAACGTTAACTTATAAGGGACTTCTTATGATGTCATCGTGCTCCCCATATCTGAAATTTTCACTGTTTTCTTTTTGATATTTGAGTAGCCACCCAGCGTAATGAGCACAATTGTGTAATCAGAAAATAACGGGATAGCAAGAGTTCGAAAATGAACCTGGTACACACAGTGTACTTCCCGTTAGGTGGTTCACGGTTTGTGTAGGAGGAAGTATTATCTTGTTTAAACATGCTTGGAATATACCCTCTCGGAATTTTAGCAGCAAACCTATCTTTGTGTCCTTACGCGTACCAAACGCACCAGAGAAAATATGTACATCTTTGCATCCTCTGTATCTCGTCTGGTATTGTATCGCGTAGATACTCATGCAGCTCAATTAGGAGGTGCTAGAAGAGAGGATTTGTGAATCACGGAGAGATTTGTTGTTAAACGCCGAGAAGATACATTCCAAGAAGAATCAGGCAACATTTTACTTCCTCCTACGAATATAGGGTTGTTCATGGAAATTTTCCGAGTTTTTAATATGGAGCGTCATCTCCCATTGTTCGTTACAAAGTAATTATATAACTATGATTTGTTCGGTTTATTACACCAAATGCCTTTGTAAAAATACGTTCACAACAGTGAAAAAGACTAACACGCAGTCACCTAACGTACAACAATACAAAACACAGAGTAATTACATTTCAAAAAACGTTTTTGACACAGTTACTCACAAGAGACTTCTATTCAAATAGCATGCCTATGGAGTTTCGTCTCGGTTGTGCGAATGGATTCGCGATTTCCTGTCAGAAAAGTCACAGTTCGCAGTAACAGACGGAAAGTCATCGAGTAAAACAGATTCCATAAACCGCGACATAGTCGCGAGCTGAACAGTGATCCGAAATTGTAGAATAAATTTCTTTTATTTCATGTCTATGGTCACAAACTTTTAGGTCATCAGACTACCGGTTTCGGTCAGCGATGACCATCTTCAGACCTGTTTTATAAAAACATGTCGTAATATACTGGAACCATACTAGCATCGTCAAATGCTAAATTTATGACGATTCTGGAGCTGATTTTGTGTTTATCGTTTGACGATGCCACTATGGCTCCAGTATATTAGGACATGTTTTTTTATAAAACAGATCTGAAGATGGTCATCGCTGACCGAAACCGGTAGTCTGAGGACCTACAAGTTTGTGACCGTAGACGTGAAATAAATGAAATTTATTCCGAGTGAAACAGAATTCTGGCGTCCCACAAGGAAGTGCTATAGGCCCTCTGCTGTCCCTAATCTATATAAACGATTTAGGAGACAATCTGAGCAGCCCCCTTAAAATGTTTGGAGATGGTACAGTTACCATGCTGTAAAGTCATTGGAAGACGAAAATCAGTTCCAAAATTATTTAAATAACACGTCTATATGGTGGAAAGCGGCAATTGACTCTAAATAAGGAAAATTGTGAAATCATGGACACGAATACTGTATGGAATCCGTCAAATTTCAGTTACACGATGTATCACAGAAATTTAAATACTGTCTATTCAACTAAATACCTAGGAATTACACTTAAGGACAACTAAAAATGGAAAGATCACGTAGACAATGTTATGACGAAGGAAAACCGAAGATTACGTTTTATTTGCGGATCACTTAGAAGATGAAACAGGTGTACCAAAGAGACTGCCTGCACTACGTATGTCCGTCTTCTACTAGAGTACTGCTGTGCGGTATGTTCTCCTTACCGGACTGTATTGACGAAGGACATCGAAGAAGTTCAGACAAGAACAGCTCGTCGTGTATCATCATGAAATAGGGACGAGAGTGTTACCGAATATGATAAATAGATTTGGGGTGGCAATCATTAAAACAGAGGCGTTTTTGCTTGCGGTGTGATCTTTTCACCAAATTTCAGTCACCAACTTCCTCCCCTCAGTGCGAAACTATTTTATTTACGCCAGTCTACATAGGAAGAAATGATCACCGTAATAAAATAAATCATAGCCAGTACGGAAAGATTAAAGAGTACATTTTTCCCACGCGCTGCTCGGGACTGTAACGGTAGAGAAATAGGCTGAAGGAGTTTCGATGAAACCTCTGCCAGGTACTTAAGTGTGAATTGCAGAGTTGTCATGTAGATGTAGAGTGCAACAACCCTCAGATACAAAAGTGATACTGTGACGTGGTTGCCGTCGCTGCGGGAACAGCTCAGCGTATCGTCGACGTGCCGTTTTTCCATTGTTTTCAGTGAGATACACACAACCCAACTCTTGTTAGTAATCCTGTCCACATTGCCATGTTACAACTAGCACTGCAGGGAAAGAAACGAGACAGACCCAAGCAGTGCTGAACGCAAGCTTGAGAGCGAAGAGGAAAGTGGGCATTGCAGTTTTCAGTGGCAGATATCGAGAACGGCGTAATAAGTCTTGAAAGTCTCTTCGGGTTTGCAGCCGGATCCTAAAATCAACTTGACTCGATACTTCGGCGACCAAACTGGTCGCCATCTTCAGGAGAATGCTGCTTCTGCTGATGAGTCCCGCCGAGAACTGACGCCAGGCTGCAAATCGACATCCTATGTAGGCCACCGTTGAGTACACGGCGCATACGCCGCCCATCACGGTTGCTGCCCTCTGAAGACAGGGAGGTGGCGCCGCCCTTGGTAAAACACTGCTGGCAACGATATATCGCACTCAGGGCTGTACCGAAGAACGTTCAATTTTAATGGGAGATAATACAGGATTCCAGGTCTTGTTAAGAGAAAACCCATTGTCTCTGTTGATTAAATTATCCGCCAACATAACTTCAATCGCCTCTTTATAGACACTGTTCCAAAAACAGGAAATGTTTGCAACTACCACAGTTTCATCAAATTTCATACTCTCCCTCATTTAAGCAGTGTTCTGCTAGTGCCGATTTTTCCGGCTGTTGTAGCGTCGTATGACAGCGATGTTCCGCACACCTGTCACGAACTGTGCGAATCGAACGGCCAATGTAAAGCCTTCCCACATTGACACGGAATTTCGTATACACCGGGTTTCTTAAGCCCTAAATCATCTTTCACGGAGCCGAGTAGTGCCCTAATCTTAGAAGGTGGACGGAACACACTCTTAATGTTAAAATTCCTTAAAATTCGTACAATCTTAAACGATATGCCTCCAGCATAAGGAAGAAAGGCCACCGATCTATGTTCCTCTTCATGCACCTCCAAAGATGGTCCAAACTCCATAGCTCGACGAATCTGCTTCTCGGAGTATCCATTTTCCTTATCAGCCACCAAATGCGCAAGTTCTTGGGTTAAGCTGACATATGATCTGCGTACCAAAGTCCTAAGGACGCCATTGCCTTGGTGTGGTGGATGACAACTCTTAGAATGCAGATACCGATCTGTGTGCGTCGGCTTTCGGTGAACACTGTGTCCCAAATTACCATCTGGTTTTTTATAAACCATAACGTCTAAAAATAGAAGCATCCCCTCACTTTCAACCTCCATAGTAAATTTGATGCGGGGATGAAGACAGTTGAAGTGGTCCAGAAATCTATTAAAAGCATAACGTCCATGCGGCCAGACGAAAAAGGTATCATCCACATATCTCCAGAAGCACGTTGGTTGCAAAGCTGAAGTCCTCAGTGCCATATCCTGGAAGTCCTCCATAAATAAATTGGCGACTATGGGTGATAAAGGACTACCTATAGCCACTCCGTCATTCTTTCAAGATATCGAGAATATTTCTAAACAAGACACAGAACTCTTACCGTCGACGTTTGCACTTCATGCGTGTCTTTGCACTGCAATACAGATACGAAGATAAATGGGGCTAAGCAATGAAACGAAATGTATTTTCTCTGTAACTAGCGACTGTAGGTTGCAGGTATTTATCCAAAATACTCAGAAAAAGAGTACGAGAACAACCTTCGAAATTTTGGTCGATAGAATTCAACCCCACCCTGTAAATTGCGAAATTGTCATGACGATAATAATCGTACAATTTCGGCCTTGTACGGAGGCTTAGCGACAGTCGTTTTTGCTGGAAAACAGTCGCGATTGGAATAGAAAACGCGATTTACCCTTTGCCGCACACCGTAAGGTGTCAGCCTGTTAGGGAATGGGTTGTGTGTATCTGGAAGGGTAACCTTCAGTTCAAAATATTTTCTGCAAACTTGACGTTATCTTGACGTCACACGGTGTATCAAAGACGAAAAGAACTGTCTATTGACTTTTATGATCGGTCGGCGTGAGGCGAACATGACGTTCAAAATAATATCATTCACCTAAAGCAGAGAGAATTACTGCAGGAACGTTAACCTCGAAGTTAACGGTGTTTTTAAATGTGTTAAGTTCAAAATGGTTCAAATGGCACTGAGCACTATGCGACTTAACTTCTGAGGTCATCAGTCGCCTAGAACTTAGAACTAATTAAACCTAACTTAATCTAAGGACATCACACACATCCATGCCCGAGGCAGGATTCGAAACTGCGACCGTATCGGTCGCTCGGCTCCAGACTGTAGCGCCTAGAACCGCACGGCCACTCCGTCCGGCCAATGTGTTAAGTGCTGCATTTATATGGACTGGGCTGTGGATAAGGGAGAGATTAGAATATTGGCAAGAATTAACGCCGAAAGGTACTGAAAAAGTTGTACTAACTATGTTTCCTAATACGCCTTCATCAACCCCGAAAGTGAAACGATTTACTGATTTACAAGCAAAAAACGGTAAGCCGGCCAGCATTGAATCCGGTCACGTATGTATTCGACAGTTTTAATTAAGATGTCTCACCAAAATTTTTAGAAACTCTGGAAACTAATTTCAGGAGCTGGTCAGTAATTACACAGGATAGGTAGCAGCAGACGAATTAAAGCAGCCGCTCATTCATCTTACGTCCAAGGAATAAACGAGGATCTCTCGGAAACGCGTCGGTACTGGTAAAGTTTGTTGTAACAGAATAACAAAAATGTAGTATTAGCGTTTAAAGATTTAATTGAAGATGTTAGCTTTTAAAAGAAGTGTGCTAGAGAACTAGGTCGTAATTCGTGTTTTATACATCACAGATGGCTGAGACAAAGTTAATTTTAATGCTTTTGCAACAGCGCCAGTCTTTTCTAGGCTTCTTATTCAGAGTGGTAGTTTGTTTTACCAGATGATAAACGTATTTTGAATAATCATTTACTTTTCTTTGTTTCATACTTAAGTTTGTAACTTGTTGACAATGACAACTCACTCCTGAGAGAGAGAGAGGGAGAGAGAGAGAGAGAGAGAGAGAGAGAGAGAACACTCTTACATGTATCTAAACTTCGAATATTACAAAACATACTTCTATTAAATTAGAAAAGCCCCAGAATCCTGTAGAAGCGAGAATGCGAATTCAGTACTCTACGCATGTAATTACTACACAACGATAAACTGACGAAATGTGATTTTTTGTACTGGACCTTACGGCTCATGAAGGCTTCATGAGCCTGCTAATATGTCATGATGTGATGTTTAATTACAGCAAATCGTAGCAAGACGACATGGTTTAATAAACCTCCAATGTGCCGTTGCCTTGAAACATGCAAGTTACAATACGAAATTACGGAATCCAAAATGGTGTTTCCATCGATCGCTAACGAAAGTAGCAGTTCTTGCGATCTTCGATAACAGCATATGACGTCAAAATGACGTCACGTTTGCAGGAACTCTTGTGAATTGAAGGTTGCCGTATTTCGTATTTGAAAGGAATGACTGGAGAATATGCCGGTTGTAGCCTTCCGTAAGGAAACGTTACGGCATTCGCCAGGGTAATACAGGACGAACGCGAAACAGGAATGTTTGCTCGGTCATTTGAAACGCGTCGGAGTGTTTACTTTGGAGGTGACGTATTCCTGTACCGCGGCTGGGCTAGGCGACTGGTGCCTGCCGGCTGACGGCACGCCAGCGCACGTGTCCCGCGGTGACGCGTGGGCGGTGGGGGAGGGGGGGGGGGCGTGTCTTGGGCACCGTTAAGTCGTGGGAGGCACGGGGCGGCGCGACGTGACCCGGTCACGCTTCCGACAGCGCCTGTCCCCAGGTGGGGGCACGCCCAGCTGCTCAACAGGGAACTCGCTGCCCTCGAAACCTTGACCAGCGCATCACAGGCCCCGGCCACGTAACACTGCCGTCTCTAAAGACGTGGGCACCCGGGACGGGTTGGTAACGTTGACGTGGCTTCCTACCACTTTTGCGACGTCACTTCCTGTTATTTCACGTTGAGGATCCATTTCGTCACGTGAATCACAAAATAAGTAGAACTAATAGGAAGCAAGAACGCTCTTTACGCCACTGACAGAACTTGCGAGACGCCGTATTGTGTTTGTCGTGTTCAGTATAAGCCCATATTCGCTGGGTTTCATTTTATACGTTTCACTAACACATTGAAGATGTCGAAAACAAATCGTTATTGGTTAATATTTGTAGTAATAAAATGACGGAAAACACTATGTTAGTGATTGAAGAATCTTCGTATCTAGTTATAACTCGCGTGTTATGACAGTAAATGGTTTATGGCTACGGCCCGTTGAAGATTAATGAAAAACGTGTCATTGTTGTTAGTATTTGTTACAAGTAAATGTCAATTAATAACATTTCGGTGATCAAAGCCTTTAGAAGATTTTAACATAAAATAGAAGACATATACGAACTACAGACGTGGCTGCGAGTGGGTGTTGATGTAAATCAATGAGGAAAGTTCAAAAATTTGAGCCGGATCGGGAATCGAACCCGGGTCTTCTGCTTATACTTTTTTTGGGTTCGTTGCATGTGGTCCCGGCGGACTCTCATGACACCCGTGCGAGTTTATCGTTGATCCATTCACTCTTTTCTATTTTATTTATATATTTTTTATATTGTAGAGGGCAGCCAGCCCGCCGTGCTACCGTGCCGGCTGTAGGCAGATGCTCTGACCACTAAGCCATCCGGACACAGTGGTCATCGCAACACCACGGACTGCCCAAGCACGCCTCCCGCCAGACCTAAATTCTCAACTTACCCACACACTACGAATGTAGTGACCCTTGCCCACTATCCTTATTACTCGCGGCATTTAGCCGATTACCTTGAGTCTGCGTCTGTACTGAAGAGATCATTGGCCGTCTTCACCTTTAATTTTAAGTATATATGGTGCCTGTTCTTTCATGTGCTGGATCAACAATGGTGTGTGTTCTTTCGGACGCGTCGGAAAGAATAAATACCACATAAAGTGGTTGATGTTCTGTAAATGTAAGTGCGCTCTCTGTCAAATGTGAGTTTGTTCGATCTGGTGAAGTTTTATAAGCTAATGTCCTTCCTGATTGTGCATGTATCTTTCCTTTTTGTCTTATTACAAGTTTACATGCATTGAAGTTTTTATTAATGTATACCACAGACAGAACAACATGACCAGTAAGTGGTCATGGGAGGAAATGTGCGTTTTAATAGAGCTAAACATAGGAATTCTACGCGCATTCATTTTCATGATTAAACTGTATGGCTTGCGAACGAAGTAAGGCCAACTGCCGCTGGATAGTGCTGTGAGCGCAAAGTGACATAACCAGCTAGTTCCGTGTGTGGACGGTGCTGGATAAAGGCCGTGGCCGCTGGCTAGCCGTGCAGTCTGAGGCGTCTTGTCACGGTCCGTGCTGCTTCCCCCGTCGGAGGTTCGAGTCCTCCCTCGGGCACGGGTGTGTTTGTCATCCTTAGCATACGTTAGTTTAAGTTACGATTACGTAGTGTGTAAGCTTAGGGACCGATGACCTCAGCCGTTTGGTCCCATAATACATTACCAAAAATTTCCAATTTCCGAGGCCGTGGCGCGTACGTCACAGCACGTGACACTGCAGGTCCTAAAGAGCGGCAGCAGTCATCTCCCGCGGGGAGCTGGTAACTATTTCATACTAATTTAATAATGCGTGCGGGCTCTCGATAGCACACAACAAAGCTAAGACCTTCAGTAAAAATGTTCATATGGCTCAGAGCACTATGGGCCTTAACTTATGAGGTCATCAGTCCCCTGACCTTAGAACTACGTAAACCTAACTAACCTAAGGACATCACACACATCCATGCCCGAGGCAGGATTCGAACCTGCGACCGTAGCAGCTGCGCGGTTCCGAATTGAAGTGCCTAGAACCACTCGGTCACAGCGGCCGGTCAAGACCTTCAGTAGGAATCTTTGCAATTACATACTGATTTCCCTTAAGCCTTGCACGGAGCCGAGCGTTGCGAAATACGGCGGAAAAGCTGACTAGTGTGACGTCATACTTCGATGCAGCGCACATATATTTTGTGAGCCCCGCGCTGTCTCGTGACGTTGGATATACCGTCTGCGTGCACGTCAACGTTAGCTGCCTCGTCGCATGTGCTGACGGCATAACGTTACAGTGCCGTTGTCAGACGATAATGATGTCTTCAGGTGAGCTTACGTCGCGCGATTCTACAAACTGTTCCCAGAGAATGCCGGCCGCCACCTTCCCGTTTCCGTGCTCACTTATGATTTCTAAAATTAAGTATTACTCGACAAAGTGAACAGTAGAACTGGACGTAGCGAGAGTTAAATTGTTCACGTGACTAGCTACAGCCACGTTCCCATTCAAAATAGTGCGCGTTTTCAAGCAGGGGATCTGAAGCGTAAAATATATTCGTGACTAGCCGCGACGTATTGCGGTGAAGAGCGAAAAGAAATGACAATGTTGGCCGGTAAGATAACAGAACGCGTAAGCAGACTAAAAACATATTGTCTGCAAATTACGGCAGGAGGGACACGGAGCTGAGCGGAGTAGGATTCAGGTATCGAGCTTCAGGGAAGAGGGAACACAGTGCACTCAGTAAATATCCAGTTGGCGCTGTTAATAATTTTTACTAGGCAACGGTGTCCGTGATATTACGAACAGTACATTGACATATCAAGTTTGTGAAAAATTCACAGCTCTTGTCGCAAAGAAATGAACTTGGGGGCTGGCAAGGAAACGGAGAAAAATTGTTCTGCGTGTGGAATTTGGTTTTTAAATGTGCTGTGATGAACGATTCATGTGCGAACGAGACGACATAGATTCAAAAGAGACATTCAATATTACATTTTTACGAAGAATTGGAGTTAAATCGACCAGTGGTTTATTCAGACGGAACGCCGGTAAATACACACTGTTGTCAAACAGAAGCGATGGTTAATGTTTAATTGTCGTGGTGTGTAGGGTCTTGGCGTTAAGACGTGCAACGTGTGACGGCGCTCCACCTGCCTAAAAACATTTTACTACTCCCCCTCCCTGTTTCTTAGGGCGTAAACATTACGGTGCTGCCGCCCTAGCCAGATCTTCAGTTCGCTTTGCTAGGTGGTATACTCCGTGATTCTGTTCTCATTATTGATTATATCCTGCCAGTTATTCGCTCTGTGTTCTGTTATTCTGTTTACTTTCCGTAAGTTCCCTGTATAACTCTACGTATTCTATGACACTATTTATAAAATAAACGTCCAAATGAATAAAAATTGATTATTAAATGAATAACAGAAAATGTTCTCCTCAACGGTTCGGTCTTCTTGCTGAGGTCATCGCCAGGAGAAGTCTTCCGCGAGTGACTGTGCAATGTCGTAATGATAGTGTCATATCTATAACGATACCTCATGCAATGTAGAGACAGCTAATATTTCAGGAACATTTAAAGTATGAGAACAGACTTTTTTTTTCTTCGTTGCCGTTGGGCCATCGCCATACGACCATGCATCCCATTTACATAGTATTTTTCTTAACGGTTATTCTCCTGGCCACTTTGTTAATTGCTGTGTAAAAAAAATTGGGCATGAAAACATGATTTATACATGACACCACTAGAAGCTACTCATAAAGTAATTATTTCGTATATTATAAAAACTTAGCATCATGCGAAATATCCATGTACTCTGTATATCTACGTTCACACATATTTAAATGGTTGAACACTACATTTGATTTACTGAAGAATCAAAGAAACTGATACACCTCTCAAATATCGCATAGGGCCCCCGCGAGCACGCAGAAATGCCGCAAGTCGACGTGGCATGGACTTCGACTAATGTCTGAAGTAATGCTGGAGGGAATCTACACCATAAATCCCTAAGAGTACGAGGTGGTGGAGATCTCATCTGAACAGCACGTGCCAAGGCATCCCAGATATGCTCAATAATGTACAGTCTGGAGAGTTTGTTGGCCAGCGGAAGTGTTTAAACTCAGAAGAGTGTTCCTAGAGCCACTCTGAACGTGTGGTGACTCGCTTTTCCTTCTGGAATTGTCCCAGTCCGTCGGAATGAACAATGGACATAAATGAATGCAAGTGATCAGACAGCATGCTTACGTACGTGTCACTTGTCACGGTCGTATCTAGACGTGTCAGGGGTCCCATATCACTCCAACTGCACACGCCCCATACCTTACAGAGTCTCCACGAGCTTGAACAGTCTTCTGCTGACATGCGGGGTCCTTGGATTCATGAGGTTGTCTCCATACCCGTACACGTCCATCCGCTCGATACAATTTAAAACGAGACTCGTCCGACCAGGCAACATGTTTCCTGTCATCAACAGTCCAATGTCGGTGTTGACGGGCCCAGGCGAGGCGTAAAGCTTTGTGTCGTGCAGTCATCAAGGGTACACAAGTGGGCCTTCGGCTCCGAAAGCCCATATCGATGATGTTTCCTTGAATGGTTCGCACGCTGACACTTGTTGATGGCCCAGCATTGAAGTCTGCAGCAATTTGGGGAAGGTTTACTCTTCTGTCATGTTGAACGATTCTCTTCAGTCTTCTTGCAGGATCTTTTTCTGTCGCAGCGATGTAGGAGATTTGATGTTTTACAGGATTCCTGATATTCACGGTACACACGTTTAATGGTCGTACGGAAAAATCTCAGTTCATCTCCTACCTCGGAGATACTGTTTCCCATCGCTCGTGGGCCGACTGTTAACTCACGTTCAAACGCACTTAAATCTTGATAACCTGCCATTGTAGCAGAAAGAACAACTACGCCAGACACCTGTTCTCTTGTATAGGCGTTGTCGACCGCAGCGCCGTATTGTGCCTGTTTAAATATCTCTGTATCTGAATTCTCATGCCTACACCAGTTTCTTTGGCGCTTCAGTGCAGTTCACTCTTTTGGTTTGATAGCAACACTACAGGCCGTGTCACTAGGGGAACGTTTGCGTTAACCAGTGATCGCATAAATGGTTTTTGTTGCGTCTTGTATCTGGCATATGAGAATAGTAGATGTTTCACGTCTCCTTCTTTATTAATTTAATGGATGTTCCTTTAATCCTGTTTGGAACATGTGGGTTCGAAATTTGTGATGATTTAAGTGGCTCTTGAGTTTATATTGCACATCTTATTTTGTCGCCATCGATGGTTCTCGATCCATCCGTGTAAATATTCGTCTAATTCAGGAATAGGCGTTTCTTTCACTCTTCAAGTTCGGAAAATCTTTTTATATTGTACGACATTGTGGAAGATAAGCACATTTTCGTCTCGGTAGTTGATGGGGCCAGGATTATACTAAGATTTCGTAATTTTTGCATTTTATCTTCCCACAAAGTCCACCAGTCAAGAGGTTTCATAATGTCATTGTAAAATATGCATTTTTAATCCAAGGCTGATCTCACTAGAGTCGTATACATAGTGAGGATAGTGTAGTGGTGAGCTTCTGACCACCTCCCTGCCGCACAACTCAGTGCATTCGATTTTGTTTCTATCTTATTGTTAGGAGAAATATCTTTTTTGTGAGACCTCCACGTTAAATCTCGAGTCAGTGCTGATGCCTAGAAACTTTGCTTTACTCCTGAATTGCATGTTTATACTACTAAGTCTCATATTGTAAACAAAGTCTTCTACTTGCAGTAGTGTGCACAGGGGCAAGTATGTATTTCGGTGTTTCGTGACTAAAGAACTGCCTCCCTCCAGCTTTGATTCTTTTGGCGGTGTTGCCATGTTTTTCTGTTAATATAATATCACTCCCAAATGACAGGAACATTATATTTTAATAAATGTACCAAACACAAGTTTGACTGAGATTAAGGTAATAATGGTGTCCATTAATATACTATTATTATTATTATTATTATTATGAGTAGTAGTAGTAGTAGTAGTAGTAGTAACAATTCCTGTTCTTTGTACACTGCAGTGTTAAGTATGTTTCTCTGCCTCGTGATGACTGGATGTTGTGTGATGTCCTTAGGTTAGTTAGGTTTAAGTAGTTCTAAGTTCTAGGGGACTGATGACCATAGCTGTTAAGTCTCATAGTGCTCAAAGCCATTTTTTTGTTAAGTATGAAGAGAATTTCCAAGGATGTTGTGCTAGATGTCAGAGATGCCCAGGAGGCCCTAATTGTGAAATGTAAAATAAGTGCCGGCCGTAGTGGCCGAGCGGTTGCCGGCACGGTAGCTCAGAGGGCTTAGCTACCTTCTACACTCCTGGAAATTGAAATAAGAACACCGTGAATTCATTGTCCCAGGAAGGGGAAACTTTATTGACACATTCCTGGGGTCAGATACATCACATGATCACACTGACAGAACCACAGGCACATAGACACAGGCAACAGAGCATGCACAATGTCGGCACTAGTACAGTGTATATCCACCTTTCGCAGCAATGCAGGCTGCTATTCTCCCATGGAGACGATCGTAGAGATGCTGGATGTAGTCCTGTGGAACGGCTTGCCGTGCCATTTCCACCTGGCGCCTCAGTTGGACCAGCGTTCGTGCTGGACGTGCAGACCGCGTGAGACGACGCTTCATCCAGTCCCAAACATGCTCAATGCGGGACAGATCCGGAGATCTTGCTGGCCAGGGTAGTTGACTTACACCTTCTAGAGCACGTTGGGAGGCACGGGATACATGCGGACGTGCATTGTCCTGTTGGAACAGCAAGTTCCCTTCCCGGTCTAGGAATGGTAGAACGATGGGTTCGATGACGGTTTGGATGTACCGTGCACTATTCAGTGTCCCCTCGACGATCACCAGTGGTGTACGGCCAGTGTAGGAGATCGCTCCCCACACCATGATGCCGGGTGTTGGCCCTGTGTGCCTCGGTCGTATGCAGTCCTGATTGTGGCGCTCACCTGCACGGCGCCAAACACGCATACGACCATCATTGGCACCAAGGCAGAAGCGACTCTCATCGCTGAAGACGACACGTCTCCATTCGTCCCTCCATTCACGCCTGTCGCGACACCACTGGAGGCGGGCTGCACGATGTTGGGGCGTGAGCGGAAGACGGCCTAACGGTGTGCGGGACCGTAGCCCAGCTTCATGGAGACGGTTGCGAATGGTCCTCGCCGATACCTCAGGAGCAACAGTGTCCCTAATTTGCTGGGAAGCGGCGGTGTGGTCCCCTACGGCACTGCGTAGGATCCTACGGTCTTGGCGTGCATCCGTGCGTCGCTGCGGTCCGGTCCCAGGTCGACGGGCACGTGCACCTTCCGCTGACCACTGGCGACAACATCGATGTACTGTGGAGACCTCACGCCCCACGTGTTGAGCAATTCGGCGGTACGTCCACCCGGCCTCCCGCATGCCCACTATACGCCCTCGCTCAAAGTCCGTCAACTGCACATACGGTTCACGTCCACGCTGTCGCGTCATGCTACCAGTGTTAAAGACTGCGATGGAGCTCCGTATGCCACGGCAAACTGGCTGACACTGACGGCGGCGGTGCACAAATGCTGCGCAGCTAGCGCCATTCGACGGCCAACACCGCGGTTCCTGGTGTGTCCGCTGTGCCGTGCGTGTGATCATTGCTTGTACAGCCCTCTCGCAGTGTCCGGAGCAAGTATGGTGGGTCTGACACACCGGTGTCAACGTGTTCTTTTTTCCATTTCCAGGAGTGTATAATAAAAAAACTGAGTGAACGGATCAACGAACAACCAGAACGAGTGTCATCGGACGTCCGCAACGAACAAAGTCAACGAACATTATAGAATAAAACGAGATTTTTAAAAAAGCGGTTCTAGGCGCTTCAGTCCGGAACCGCGCGACTGCTACGGTCGCAGGTTCGAATCCTGCCTCGGACATGGATGTATGTGATGTCCTTAGGTTTAAGTAGTTCTAAGTTCTAGGGGAATGATGACCTCAGATGTTAAGTCCCATAGTGCTCAGAGCCATTTAAACCTTTTTGTAAAATAAGTGCACAAATAAATATTCTTCGGTACGGTTAATATTTGTACGGTTCTTATATACCGAAGTAGACATGCAGATGCAAGTCTTTCCTGAGAATGTGGTAGTGTCTCACAATAAGTTCAATGATCCTGTTTATCAGTTCCCAGGACGTCCTGTGATTCATCTCGCAGCTGATTCTCATATATTATGTCACTGAAATCGACCCTGAAGACTATTTTCAATGCCACAGAAGAAAGTATGTAGTTCCGTTATGTAAAAAGAAGTCAGTGTCATAATGCGGCAACTATAAACATTTGCAAGTAGGTCCGTACGTCAGAAAATTGTTTACATTGTCCGCTATAACTTACAAGGGGGACCCTCTATACAGTAAATCACGGAGTTTGATGCGCTTCAAATATGTTGTAGAGGCACTTACTCTGATTACCTGGCTATCCGGTTTTTTAGCGGCGGGCCTTGGTTTTTGAAAAAATCGAATTTGAAGTTCATTGCGCGCTTTGTATACCACTAACATTACATGTGTTCCGAGCAAGTCAGCGTAGCGCAGCGGAGAAGGTTCTCGGCTACCGCGCTGGAGGTATCGTGTTCGCATCCTGCTTATGTCCTTTTTTTTTAAAAATCAACCAAATTTTTCAATTTTATTTCAGAGAATATCAACAAACAGTGTAAGGTGTGCGAAATTATAGAGACACATTCAGTTATTAATTTTTTCAAATATTCATTCCGTTTGTGGTGCGCATCATATCTCATCGCCAATTGCAAAGGAATTGGCAGAGATCAAGCTAGGCAGTGTATTCGTTACGAGATTCAAATCGCGGAGTAGATTTTCGGCGTATTTAATTGCATTTGTGATTGTCCGTTTGATTCTTCGTTCAACTCTTCTACTTGTGGATCTTCTGGCTGCACTACTGCAGAAATACTTGGTTTTTCAATTTCACAGAATTTTTCTAACACACGGCACTAGAGACGCTTTGCGAGCAACCGACGCTGTAGTTAGATGCGAACGTAAAGGAATGCGTCTCGCATCCTCATTGGCCTGGGAGCTGAGGTTCTCGTTACGGCTAACGGTATTCACGGGAAGGGAGATGATAATGGGCGGAGATCGATTTCAGGTAAAACAAGAAGCGACCGTTGTACGAACGTTTGGAACTCCAATTGCGAACCACAAACGGAATGAATATTTGAAAAATTAATAACTGAATTTACCTTTATAATTTCGCACACCTTACACTGTTTGCTGATATTCTTTGAAATAAAACTGAAAAATTCTATCGATTTTGAAAAAAAAAAAAAAGTACACGAGTAGGATCCGAAGACGGTACTTCCAGCGCGGTAGCCGTGAACCTTCACCGTTGCGCTAGGCTGACTTGCTCGGAACATTTGTAATGTTACTGGTATACAAAGCGCGCAATGAACTTCAAAATCGATTTTCTCAAAAACCAAGGCCCGTCGCTAAAAACCCGAATAGTCAGGTACTCAGGGCAAGTGCCTCTACAACATATTTGAAGCGCATTAAAATCCGTTATTTGCGGTATGGAGGGTCCCCTTGATAGCGAAATCATAAATTTACACATTCCGGATATGACTGAGATGACCGGTCATAACTGTCTCACGCTATACTTCGCCTGACCGTGTTTCCCGAGCTGAGGAATTATTCCGGTAGAACATGCACTGGCGAAAGTTAAGACTCTGCCACTTGTTTGTAATAAAGGCGCTGTAGTAGGTTCACCTCTGTCGACACGTAGCCTAGTGCTGCAACGCGATAGCGGCGCTCTTGACACAGTCTGCGCGGCGATAGCGTCCGTAGTTGCAAGGATTCATCCTTGCAGTGCGGCATTCATTTTATCTTTCTGTTGCCGAGAAAAATCGCACTATATGAGTTGCAGAAACTGACTAGCTCATAGCATTCTCTGTCGGTTGGTATCGGAAGCCCGCTCTGTTCAACTCCGCGGCGTCACCTAGCGGAATCCGTCGGTATCAAACTGAGCGCCACAACATTCCTACTGAAACGAATTAGATCTACTGATGGAGGGAGGCTAAACCAGAACATAGGGTCGGCTCTTTTCACCCAAATACTTGGCGAGCTGGCAGTAGGACAGAGCCGTTCCCAGTAGAAAACGAATGGGAGGGTATTACCAATTCCGACATTTGCCTTACATCCATGATGAACGTCTTGAAACCTTGGTTGGAACTGGAGTATTTCAACTATCTAATTTATTTACGGGACTATGTTGTCCATTGCCGCAGGCAGAAACGAAATTGTGTGTGTGCGTTAACGCGAAATGTTCAAAAAATGTTCAAATGTGTGTGAAATCTTATGGGACTTAACTGCTAAGGTCATCAGTCCCTAAGCTTACACACTACTTAACCTAAATTATCCTAAGGACAAACACACACACCCATGCCCGAGGGAGGACTCGAACCTCCGCCGGGACCAGCCGCACAGTCCATGACTGCAGCGGTTATGACCGCTCGGCTAATCCCGCGCGGCTAACGCGAAATGATAAAAGTGAAAATAGGTTCCGAAATGATGATTCTATAATATAGTGAATCTTCTGTTCTGTGAAAGTAATAAAAATAAAACTGTTTCTCAAACATATGATGACAAACAGTCGTGAAGGATCAGTGCAATTTGTCTCTAATTTTAAACTTCATTTATGACGACATGGTATTTGGGTACGATACAGGTTACCTTAACGACCGCTAAAAACCAAATAGGGCAGTTCCGTAATACACCGAGTGGGTACCAGCTAGAGTGGCTGCATCATCTGTGCGACGTGACATTCAACTCTACGGAGGACGTTTTCATTAACCCGTCACAATTCAAAGCCTATCTTCTACGAATCAACATCTGAGGTCATCAGTCCCCTATAACTTAGAACTACTTAAACCTAACTAAGCTAAGGACATCACACACATCCATGCTCGAGGCAGGATTCGAACCTGCGACCGTAGCAGTCGCGCGGTTCCGGACTGAAGCGCCTAGAACCGCTCGGCCACGCCGGCCGGCAATAATTATCAAACCTATCTGTTATATTTACAAGAAGGCTATGTCTTGCACCGTCACAGTACTAACATTGATAAATGTTCTCAATGAACTTCTTGTTGTGCAAATCCGTTTGCTCGTTGAGAGAGAGGGAAGGAAGCGAGATTGGGTTTAACGTCCCGTCGACATCGAGCTCATTAGAGACGGAGCACAAGCTCCGATTGTGTGAAAGATTGGGAAGGAAATCAGCCGTGCCCTTTCAAAGGAACCGTCCTTGCATTTGCCTGGAGCAATGTAGAGAAATCGCGGAAAACCTAAATCTGAGCGGCCGGATGCGGGTTTTTCCGTCGTCCTCTCCAACGCGAGTCTTGTTTACTGACCACTGCGCCACCTTCCTCGGTTGCTCGTTGAGAACGGTCCGTCCCAGAATGCTTAATTATAGGCATTAAAATGTTGTGTCTCTTTGAGAATGTTTGGTAAAGGATCTTCGTCAGCTGTTAGTAAAATGTATCTGTCTGTTTTTCTGCAAGTCCTGCGTCATTTAAATGAGCTCTAATGGAGCTGGCTCAAAGTCACTAATGTTCATACCTTCGCGAGACTACGTTTTGAAAAAAACTCTCCGTTGGAGCAATAGACGCTTTTTCACCATCACCACATCGTAGTTAAAACAGACCCACTGGTGACGGCCGTTACTTAGATACATTTTCAGTAATAGAAGTAATAAAGCAGCCTCATTCGATAGGTCATTGAAACTGAAAACAATTTGTGAAATTCTCAGAAGATAAACAAACCTTATCTCTATATTTTGCGAAGATGGTGCCCCCCACTACTCGTAAGTTTTTAAAAATGTCGTAGTTACACCTCCAAGAGCTGTCAATTTCTGCTTCTTTATTAAATGCATTACAGTAAAGAATTTTTAAGCAACTGTTGGCAGTGGAGCTGTGAGGCTTTTTAAAAAACTTAATTCCGTTCTACTGATAACCTCGTTGTTGAGCGCCCGTAAACTCCACTTCTGTTCGAAACTTTTCATTTTGGCTTTCACGAGTGCTGACAACCTAGCAGCTGCGTTACAGTCTCTCACGTTAATTATTTTGGAGAGAAATTATCTACCCGTAGATGAACTATTAACAAAGTACGTATTTAAAAAATATTGCTTGGTGTCGCTTTTAAGCTGAGCTGCTTGGCCAGGTCCGATATTGCGTCCTTCGTCTTCCCGCTTTAGCGCACACTGCTTTTTTGTACCTGCGATGACCCATTTGTAAACAGCTCACACTGACCTCTGATTTATATCCGTGACACTTCTAACGTCCCGGAACTACCTGCAGAGCATGAGCAAGTATGAGGCTGTGCGCGCAGCGAAAAGGTGCTACTTGATAAGTGTCGTACAGGGTCGCTACTTCCTCTGTCATTCGAACGTGTGTAAATGACAAGAGTTCTCGGTTTGTGGGCGCACAAGCCATTGCAAAGTGCATGGTAGAGGATAATTCGTACAGCTTTTAGAAATTGTCTGTTCAATTCATTTCGTGCATAGAGCGAGGGAAAATATTTGTCTGTATACTTCTGTACGCACTCTACTCTCATTTATCACAGCCCGCATCTCGTGGTCGTGCGGTAGCGTTCTCGCTTCCCACGCCCGGGTTCCCGGGTTCGATTCCCGGCGGGGTCAGGGATTTTCTCTGCCTCGTGATGGCAGGGTGTTGTGTGATGTCCTTAAGTTAGTTAGGTTTAAGTAGTTCTAAGTTCTAGGGGACTGATGACCTAAGATGTTAAGTCACATAGTGCTCAGAGCCATTTGAACCATTTCATTTATCACATTATCGTGATCCCTAGGAAAGACTTGAGACAGTGGCAGCAGAATACAGATTCTCTCAATTTACCCAACAGGTTTCGGGAAAACTACGTCACCTTTCTACCAGGAATTTTTATTGTAAGTTCCCCGAGCGTCTCTGATACACTTTCAGAAGGGCTATAACGACCTATTACGGTCCTAGCAGAGCGTCTCGCAACTCGTTCTTTGTCTACTGTCAAACTTAGTTGGTCACACTAGGGAATAGTTTGCGATTTCCTTTACAGGCGCATTGTACTTTCCCAGAACCTATCTAGCAATTACAAAAGTCTTCCATTCGTCTTCCCCAATACTGATTTCACGTGTTCGTGTACGACGTCGTTTCGCTGAAGAAGTCGAATGATATTCTTTAAGTTGCAACTTCATCACTCCTTTTAGTATGGCCACGCTAGGTGATGCAGTTTTTAAGGCCGTGGCCCCGTATGCTGTGGTGTGAGGGAGGAGGGGGGGGGCATGTTCTAATGCTGATTCGGGCATCCTGTATAAGTTTTTCGTGTTTTCCATCAAATCAGTCAGTAGAAGCGAACACCTTCTTATTACTTCTTCTAGAATAGAAGAAACGCGCTTTGTCATGACCCGCAGTAGTAACGGGATATTACGTTTGGAAAGTGCATGAGCTTTCACTTTTAGGCAGTCTGTGCGCGGTCTCTAGCAAACCTCTGCTGTCTACTCTTAATGTGGGACACTTTCAAGCGTTTATCCGTCGCATGAAGTCCGCTGTTTTCGGGATATCGCAAATTTTATATTATTTAATTTTAACTTTGTGGTCTTATGCCGCGCCGTTAACATGAAGGACGGAAGTGGTGTAATCATCACTGTGTAAATCGTGTTCTGTTTGTTGTCGTATTTTACCTGTTTGTGTATAGTATTTTCTGAAGCGGGTGTTGTGTAATAGCCCAGCATTCGCCTTAACGACCATGGAAAACCACCTAAAAAGTAGAATCAGTGGGGCCGGTATACCAGACCAACCCGCTGCGTCGATTCGATGTGGGTGTGGCTCACCACCGTGCCGCGCAAGCTAGCGCGCCGCGCGTTAAAAAGAGGTGGGAGTAATTCGTTGATGGGCGACAATAAACGAGCACTGAGAAGGACTCTGTGCGAACTTCCCCTCACCGATTTGATTCGTATTGACAGGGTGTGTAGGCACGACTAGAACTTAAACATGCCAAAATACAAAGACGCAACTGTCAACCGTTTTCGAGAAAATCGAGTTTGAAAATTTTAGGCGTTCGTATATACTTTGTATGGTCGCTAATATGCAAGGAGTCCGCAGTTGAGCGAGTAACCAATTACTTTCATAAGCGCGAGGTCTCTGGACTGAATATCGCTACCAGTACTACTTCTTTTCATGAGTTGTCTGCACCAGTGTTCGGTGCTGTGCTTCGATATGAGATATGAGAGGCACACTGCGAAATTCCGTGGAAGACTGGGGTATCAGGGCGTATCACAGTCTTAAGCCCTAGCAGGTCATTATATCGCATGTACAAAGCCTCTGTAACTTTAACTCCAATGCTTATCACAAAAACAACAGCTCCTAGTAAAGCGATTGTAGCTACAAGGCAAGAAGGAAGCAGACTTCGCTGAACCTGGGCCTTACAAACGTTGTAGTAATGCCTGCAGACCGCAGTATTGCTGATATCAGTCGATTACCCACGGTTATCGCCATCAGCGTGGGCTGATACCCGCAAATTAATTATGACTGTTGACGTGTCTGTGTATTGTGTATTGAACCGGGGACCTAGAAACGACGAAGAGGCTTCTTCCCGCCGTAGCCCTCAGTGGTTCACAACCGCACAACAGGCCACAGCAGTCCACCCACCCCACCGCCGCCCCACACCGAACCCAGGGTTATTGTGCAGTTCGGCCTCCAGTGAAAATCCATGTTAATAAGCAACACATGCGATACTTTAGTAATGGGAATCTACAGGAGCTTCACGTAACACCATTCCGTAGCGAAAAGTTCACGGTCCCGTGCGGTGTTTCGGCTTCTAGGATTATTGGACTGTGCTTTTCTGACGATCATCACGGAAACACAGCCACATTCAATCCAGAACGTTACAATAGGGCTACTGACGACTTCACTGATCCCTGAATTAGAGACAGGGCGTTGTCTTGACGTCAGTTTTATTCCTTGCTAGACGGGGCGACTGCACATACCGCTCGACATACAATGGCAACGTTATGTGTGATTTCCCCGGCAGAATCGTCTCTCGATTTGGGTCATATCGTGGCCAGCTGAATCCCCCGATCTGAATGCTTGCGATTGTTAGCATCGCGTTTCCCCAGATTAGGGACTCTGAGACGACGCATCAGTGAAGAGATCCCGGCAGTTCCACATGAAATGCTGTGGAAAGTAATGGACTTATCGCTCGTCGTCTCCGTCAGCACATCACAAGAGACAGCGGTGATTTGACAGTTGTGATTAAAAAAATGAATTGCTATTGTCAGTTACCACTCTCGTCCTTTACATTCTCTATGAAGTGTAGGAGCTATAACTAATGGTAGATTGGGTCTGCCGGATCCTTCACAAGCAATATGATCATCCATAGAACCACACCCTCTCTCCCTCTCATCTCAACGACTGTCCACTGACATTGGTTGACGGATGACAATTGTATTGAGACGCCACTTAAAGAAAAAAAATGGTTCAAACGGCTCTGAGCACTATGGGACTTAACATCTATGGTCATCAGTCCCCTAGAACTTAGAACTACTTAAACCTAACTAACTTAAGGACATCACACAACACCCAGTCATCACGAGGCAGAGAAAATCCCTGACCCCGCCGGGAATCGAACCCGGGAGCCCGGGCGTGGGAAGCGAGAACGCTACCGCACGACCACGAGCTGCGGACACCACTTAAAGACATCATTCCTAACGTCCGGAAGGAGATCGATGCATAATGGTTAAAATTTCGGAAAGTATTTTATTTGTATGTAGCAGGGCGTCGCTCCGGCACTCTGAAGAATTTTGTCCAAGGTATATGATATATCTTAGCAGCGCCCGTCTTCTCGTCCTTGTGGTTGTTTCGTGCTAAGACCAGTTTCCGGAATGGGGATTTTTTTTTTTTGGGGGGGGGGGGGGGGAACAGGCGTGGGGGGAGTCTTTCTCCACACTGTAGATGGGCCGGTGTTTCCCTAAATGTCCAAAGTGGATTGTGGCGAGAGTCTACAGTGCTAGTGCCGGCGTATAGGCTTGTGATTTCCCATGGTGGCCAGTGTTTCCCAATAGCCGTTGAAAAGAAACTTTCCGAAGTGCTGAGAGGAATCATCACCTTACTGCAAGTGTTATTAGCGTTAGCTGAAAATGGCCGTTTGAAGTGCCTGCATTCGACTCTGGAGGCTGACTGTCGACGGTTTTGGAGATCACGATATCGGGGTTGGCTGGCGGCACTCGTGTGGATGAGGTGGAAAGTCGTGGGCGCTGCTACGAGCCAGTGGAACACAGTGTGTAAACTGTTATTGGTGTACATGTTCCAGTCTAGAGGCCGGATCTCGGAATCTTCTTGAGAACAGTTAGATATCTACAAGACTCTTGATTATTGACTTTGGAGTAGTGGGAATTTTAACCTGCGTTACGGGTCAAAGCGAGGTTGGCGATCCTGAATTGGATTGATTTCAAAAGTAATGCAGTACAGAAAATTAAACAGAGCCTGTCAGTAAACGATTCTGAGTAAACCTGCGGAACAGCACGACACATAATTGAAGACTTCGGTGCAAGGAGGGGATAAGTCACATTTCATAAATTTTTCAGACGACAGAAAAAACTAATTTAAAAAAATCTAGACATGATATTTCATGCTGTCTTTACATAGATTGAGTAAGTCTCTAACGGTTACATTGTAGACACAGAAGGAAGAAGCGCAATTTTTTTCCTTTACCCAGCATTAAAAATTGTTTGCGGAAGAAAATGGAGTTATCCCATTCTTGAACCGAGGTGTTCTATTTGTCTCGCGTGTCGAACGTAGTTTGGAGTCTGGCCTTTGCCGCTCCGAGGAAACAGACTTTTTTCAAAAAGGACCCCATTCTTGAGAGAAAATCGAGAAGGTATATATCATTTCAGCAGTACTGTGCCCACCGCAGTTGCTTCTCTTCTCTTCAGCACCTGTAATAATACCATACCGTACCATACTATTCTTTATGCTGTAAGCTCGAACTTTTATCTACAGGGTGACAATTATTGAACTATATGAAAAAAAACGTAAATTATTTACAATCTACGACGTGGACACACTTTATTCAACATGTAAGCGTCACTACAGGTATACGGATTCAAGTTAAGACGTGTTCGATATACCTGTCATCATTGGCGATGATGTCGCGCAGACGAATAACGAAATCCTGTATGACCCGCCGAAGTGTTAGAACATCGATGCTGTCGATTACCTCTTAACTGGCTGTTTTTAGCTCAGCAATGGTTTGGGGTTATTGCTGAACACCTTGTCTTTAATATAGCCCCACAAGAAGAAGTCGCATGTGTTCAGATCCGCGAAATATGGTGGCCAATCGAGACTCGTGCCATTGGCTTCCGGGTACCCCAGAGCCAGAATGCGGTCCACAAAGTGCTCCTCCAGGACATCAAACATTCTCGTACTTCGATGGGGTCGAGCTCCGTCTTGCATGAACCACATCTTGTCGAAGTTAGGGTCACTTTGGATAATGGGGATGAAATCATCTTCCAAAACCTTACCGTTCAGTAGTCATCGAGCCATCAAGGAACATCGCGCCGATTATTCCGTGACTCGAGGTGAAGAGACTTCTTGATCGCGAAATAGGGATTCTTAGTCCCTCAAATGCGCCAAATTTACTTATTGACGAGCCCATCCAAATGACAGTGGGCTTCGCCGCTAAACCAAACCATGCATCCGCATACTAATTCGATCATGCCCCGTGACCAACCGTTCAGTTTGAACGTCGTAACGCAAACCGTTCGGAAGTTATAACGATTTTATTTCGTGTAGTTCAATAATTGTCACCCTGTATATTCATTATTAAAAGCTGATTAAGGAGTGCATTAAGAAACATGTTTCGCTGTACTGTTCGCACCGAAAAACATCACCAACAATGGAAGTCCCACAAATAATTCAATATAGTGCACGCCACTGTATCGAATAATATTTTGCACTGGAATTGTACTGTTGTTCTTAATCCTGACGGGACTGCTCTTACAGCTGAACCTAAGTTGACTCAGACTGAACTGAGCCAACAGCTCTATAACGGAAACATCCTGTCCAGATTGCTGTTGCAGACTAATAAACGATTTTAAACTAATAGCTTCCAGGACCGATTACCCTCAGAAACAGTGCTACGGACGACTATGCTAAGCTTGACAATTTTGCCACTCGGCTACTTCACTTGCTCTTCGTCTGGCTTTAACCCACAGCCGAATTCTGAATCAGTACCTAAGCAAGCAAGTGAAAGAATGAGCAAATACGGAGAAAACATATAAAAGTGCACACTCTTAGATTGCCACTAAGTGCGTTCTAAATTTTATATTTTAATTAATTTTCTGTTTGCTTTAATTGGCCTCTGTGTGTACCAATACAGCCACTTCAGACATACAGGATTGTCGTTCCACAATTTAAATCACAAATTTAATTGACATTAACGATAACCCATAAGTTCATTGACCAAAAAGTGCTCCGCATATTAGGTTAACAAACTAATTTCTAAATAAGCAAAATAGATACAAACACACACACAGACACACTAATCGGTTATATATATTAAATAAATCCAGGAGTAATAAATGTTTATATTTTACATTCGAGGGAAGTTCTTATTTCATTTTAACCTGTGCAGTAACAAGTAATTTCCTTTTTGTGTCTGTGACAACCAAAGTACTTGTGGTTGACGTCTTAGATGTCCCACAGTTGCAGTATGGGGTTGATATGACGTGAATTCTATGGAGGCTGTTTCGGTAGCAACCGTGAGTGAAACTGACTCCCCGATCGTCGTTATGAAGTGTCTTTCGTTCCCTTTGCCAATGAAGTTACATGGTTTCGCACACTTGCTATTCGCTTGTGGCCACATCTCTGACCACGGCAAGTAGATGCCGAGCTGGAATGCATGTACCTTGTATTTTGTCCTTCGCTGCGTTCTTTGCCAGTTGGTCGCCTTTCTCATTCAGCAAAAATCCGGCATATGCCCTTGTCCATATAATGATACCTGTGCCCCGTTTGTTGATACTTCTGATACAGCAACAGTTATTTGTTAGTTGGTGCCGATGTTAATATTGTCGTATGTGCCGATGTAAATACAGGGTGTACATAAAGTGCGGGAACAATTTCAATTATTTATTGCACAAAAACTAAACATTGTACAGATGTCATACATACTGCATTTTGAAGAGGAACTCTGAAAGTGGTTTTTTTTTTTCAAACATTCTATATGCGAACCATGAGTGACCCGGCAGACGTCAATACGGTAGTCGAATTCTTGCCATACCCACCCCAGCATGGCATCGTCGACTGTGGCAGCCACTTCCCGCATTCTCTCCCGGAGTTCTGCTACATCACGTGGTAGAGGTGGTACATACACCAGATCTTTAATGTGTCCCCACAGAAAAAAGTCACACGGAGTGATATCTGTTCATCAAACAGCTGTCCCCTTCTGTAGAACGGCGGACCCATCGATGCGGCAGCTCCGTGTTCAGGTACCCACGAACTTCACGGTGAAACTGAGGTGGAGCCCCATCCCGCTGAACGATGAACGGAGAGTCCGATTGCATTTCAGGCATCGGCCATTGCTGCAACATGTCCAAGTAGGAATATCCAGTGACGGTGCTCTCCGCGAAGAAGAATGGCCCGTACAGTTTTTCGACGTGACAAGGCACAAAAAACATTTACCTTTGGGGAATCACGCTCAAATTCAGTGCATTCGTGTGGATGCTTTGTACCCCAGATTCGACAATCATGCCTGCTCACTTTCCCATTAATGTGAGAAGTGGCTTCGTCGCTAAAAGTTAAGCGATCAACAATGCCATCCCCATCCTCATTCAATTGTTGCAACTGCGAACAAAACTCAAAACGCTTGTCTTTGTCTCGTCATTGAGCTTCTGCACTAGCTCCAATTTGAATGGTTTCATAGACGGCTTCTGTCGCAGGACTTCCCACACTGTCACTGGAGCATTTCGAGTTCACGGGACGCACGATTTCTTTGTACTCCTTACGAATGTCTCTCGTACGCGCTCCACATTCACTTCACTCACACTGGGACGTCCGCTTCTCTTTTCCGGGCACAAGCAACCCGTTGTAACAAATTTGTTGTGCCAGTGGTAAATGGCCTTCCTTGTTGATGGCTTCATACCATACTTGGTTCTAAACATCCGTTGAACAGCTGTAGCACACTTGTGTTTGTCGAACTGCAACACACAAAAATTTCGCTCCGCACCTGAACTCGCCATGTTTGCGACTAGCGCTGACTATCGGCAAATTACCAAACTACGCTGTGGCGGTATTCATGAAACAAAAACTTTCAGGGTTTCTCTTACAACGAGATATGTTTGATATCTGTACAGTGTCTGGTTCTTGTGCAATACATAACTGAAAGTGTTCCCGGACACTGTATTGTTGTTAACTCAGTACAGGTGTTTGCTTACTAACCTGCGCCGCATTGCCTGGGGCTGCCGGAAAACAGTTGACAGCTTAGAATGTATTGTTGGTGTTACACAGACAGCTGCTGCCTTCTCAGTCTCATTAGAAAGTGAGGAAGTGCTTTGTCGAGGTGAGGGAGGGTGGGTAGGTTGACGCGCCACAACTGTCAGTGCGCCTCAGTAGAGTACGGCTTCCACGGCGAGACGAGGCGGAGGACCGGAGAAGCCGTGTGCCCTGCGCCCTGAGGCGTGCTGGCGCAGCGTAGCCGCTCACTGCTTAGCGGCTTAGAGGGAAATCCGATCTGGACTCACGCTTTGACTGCCCGTAGAAGCTGGCAGGGCCCTCTTCCTGAGCCGTCGCCTCTTGCTCGCTACACCTCCGTTTATGACACCCATTTCGGCACGTAGAACGAAAGCTAATGCACTGCTAGATTGATCAGCACAGTACTCCTAAGTCAGGCGTTGGTTAAAAAGCGGAGTTCACATTTGGGGTATCAACGTTAGTGTCCAGACACTCTTGGACGAGACAAACTGGAATTGAGATTAGCAATCCCGGGTTCGATTCCAGGCGGTCAGGGATTTTCTCTGCCTCGTGATGGCTGGGTGTTGTGTGATGTCCTTCGGTTAGTTAAGTTTAAGTAGTTCTAAGTTCTAGGGGACTGATGACCATAGATGTTAAGTCCCATAGTGCTCAGAGCCATTTTTTGAGATTAGCAAAGCTAAACATAAGCAAAAATGCTGACCGTTTGAGGCGTAGCGCCTTCGCATCGCTCCTGTCACTTGTTAGGACGATATCGTTATAGGTATGAGTCATCGACAGATGTCACCAGCTGACATGGACCTGAGTCACAGAGCTGCACGTAGTTGTACTAGTAGGCGGCAGAGGTCAGCAGTTGACGGACAGTGCTAGCAGTCGTAATCAAAACAATGTTGTAAAGTTATGTTTGATTAATATTTAATGTATTTGCTTAATTATAATTGTTTTATATGTGTAGTAATTAGCAGTGTGAGTGTTGTGTGAGTGAAGAAGAACAGAAGTAAATGAAAATTGTTTTGTTTATTCACGAAGTACCAGTTAAACTTTACAGGGGATTTGCTATAATTAAATGTGCAGTCAGTTTATGGTACTAATAAATCGTGAGTAGAACACAAATTAATTGGTAATTTCAGAAGGAGTAATTTTATATTTGATACTTTTCTGAATTTATTTATTTAGCAATTGCCATAGAAAGAAATGTTTTACTATGATTGGTAATTGAAGTAAAGCGCGGGTTAGCGCGGGATAATGCTGCAACCTGATTTGCTGTTTGTCATATCAGCCAATCAGAAAAATGCAGGCTCGCGCCAATCTATGCTGGGAACAAGGCCTTTGCTGTGATCTATGGGGGTCGGGGCTGAGGGTTCGAACTAGTAACATCTCATTGAAAGCAGCTCCGACGAAAGTACTGTAAAATCGCGGAAAAATGCTAATTACGAGTTCGCGAAGTAGTACAAAGTGTATTTAAGTGAACGGTATAGTGGAAGTCGTGTGGAATTTCGGATGGAATATCAAAATTATTGCTTTTGACTGTTAGTTAAAACCGCGTGGCGTGTTGTGCGATCTAAGACTGGAACAGGTATTACGTGTAGAGCAGAGTGCACAACATTTGAGCGAGCATTTTCATAACTAAACGATCCGGTGAACTCTATTAACTTCGGTAACGGGTGTAAATACCATAAACTGGCTGCATGTGTGATTGTGGTGTTCGTGTGAACTTTACATTGTGTTGCCACTTAGTACGGACTTGGCAGTATTAACTGTGATCTTTATCGTAAAAATACACCTGAAAATTTACATTGCCAAGCTAAAACTTTTATTTCAGTAGCTAGCCACATCCCGTTTACCGGACAATTCTATGTACGTTGCGACCTGCAATAGACAGTACTGGTCTAGTAGTTTCTACTACAGCTTTTAGCTAGACAAATGAACATTGCTGGACACTGGCAGGACGGTAAAAAGTAACGTGCCGCGCCGCACGTTGTTTGCAAATATAGCCTTGCAAAGAAATATCCAGAAGTATTGCCCCAGTGAAATACTCGCGCCGCTGCACATATGATTGATAAAGATATTATTGTCAATGGTGTTGACAAAAAACCGAAATCGTTAAGATCCAGCAAAGATCCAAGGCCCGATGGAATGCCCATCGGATTTTATAGCGAATTAGCGGCTAAGTTCGTGGTTAAACCACGGATTACCGTAGTTCCCTCGAACAAAAAACCGTGACCAGTATTGGTATAAAGCACAGGTCACGTCCATCTGCAACAAGGATAGCAGAAATGCTCCACAGAACTACCGTCCGACATCCTTCACGTACATTTGTTGTTAAATTTTAGTAGATATTCTGAAGTCAAACGTAATGAGGTAGCCAACAAAATAACTTCATCCATGCCAACCAGCATGGATTTAAAAAAAGAATTTATCATGTGAGATCCATCACGCACTTTCCTCATGCGACACACCGGAGCCCCCTATGTTTACTGTCAAAGTTTTACCGCATCAAACTCAATTTGTGACTGGATAGAGGACCTCTTGAAAAGGAGGACGCAGCATGTCATCTCGGATGGAGAGTGATCGGCAGATGTGTTAATAACTTTTGTCCAAGGAGAATGTGCTGGGATCCTTGCTGTTCATGTTGTATATTAATGACCGCGCAGAAAATAATATTAGTAGATGATGAAGTTATGTGTAATGAAGTGCTGTCTGAAAAAAGTTGCGCAGATATTAAGTCGGAACTTGATAAGATTCCAAACTGGTACAAAGATTGGCAACTTCCTTTTCATGTTCATAAATGTAAAACCGTACTCTTCACAAACGAAAAAAGTAAGTATCCTGTGACATCAATATGAGCGAGCCACACAAATAGGTGTAACAGTTCGTAGCGATATGAAATGTAACGATCACATAGGTTCATAGGAAAAGCGGATGGGAGGCTTCGGTTCATTGGTAAATACTACAGAACTCCAATTTACAAACGAGATTGCTTACAAGACACTCGTCCGACCTATCGTATTGCTCAGTTGTGAGAGATCCTTTCCAAATAGGACTAACAGCTATATCGAACATGTACCGAAGAGGGCAGCTCGAATTGTCCAGGCTTGTTTGACCCGCGGTAGAGTGGCAAGGAGATGCTGAAGAAATTGAACTGACACACGTTTGAAGATAGCGGCTAAGTACCTTGAGAAAACCTGCTTAATAAGTTTCAAGAACTAGCTTTAAGTGAGAAATATGGAAGTATACCAGGACCTCGTGCGTATCGTTCCCATAGGGAATGCGAGACTAATAACAACGCGTACAGAGGCGTGTGCGTAATGTCTTCCAATACTCCGCACGTGAATGGTTCGGGAAGAAGCTCTATTAACGGGTACAGTGGGAGGTACATATCGGAGGTACCCATTAATCCAGTTTGCTACACCTTGCATAGTGGATGCTGTAGTCTGCCAAAGCCTCGTGCAGAGTCCTGTTCAGATGCACACAGGAAACGATAGCACTTATTCTTGTCTCATAGCTCTCTTAGTTGGTTCTAGTCGATTGTTGAAATGCATGTACCTGATTTTCAGCACTGGTGGTATCTATCTTGAATGATATCATTCCTTCTTTTTTCGTACTACAGCCCAAATATATTTGTATTTGTGTGGCTGCCAACGTATATATGGGCTAATATAAGTGTTTGCAGTTTACTTTGTGCGAGTACATGCCTCAGTGAACACAGAAGAGACTTCGGTCAGTAAGTCTGAGAAAACGTCCTCCACTCAAGTGGACACTACTGGCCGTGAAAGCTTACACACAGTTTCTACTGCATTCCCTCATTCGCTCTGCTCCGCCAGTTAATGAGAGCACGACGTGCTCGGATCTCAGAAAATGATGGAGAAGGGCGTAGAAGAGAATGCAGAGACTGCAACAATTATCTGCTGAAATGATATTGGCCTCCACTGTAGTCTGTTCCTTCACAAGAACTTGTAAAAATCCAACGTCTCTAATGACAAGGTTGTCGATGGGATGTTAAACGCTAATCTTTCCTCCTTTCTTCTACACTGAGGTGAGGAAAGTCATGGGATACCTCCTAATATCGTGTGGAACCTCCTTTTGCCCGACGAAATGCAGTAGCTCGACGTGGCGTTGTCTCAAAGTTTCGTTGAAAACTCCCGGCAGAAATATTGAGCCACTCTGCCTCTATAGCCGTCCACACTGCGAACATGTTGCCGGCGCAGGATGTTGTCTACGAACTGACGTCTCGATTATGTCCCGTAGATGTTCGATGGGATTTATGTCAGGCGATCTGGGTGGCCTTATCATTCGCTCAGATTTTCCAGAATGTTCAACAAACAAGTTGTCAACACTTGTGGTCCCGTGGCGTGACATCGTTGTTTGGGAATACGAAGTCGATGAATAGTTGCAAATAGACTCCGAGCAGCCGAGCTTAACCACTTCCAGTCAATGACCGGTTCAACACAGCCCACACCATTATGGAGCCACCACCAGCTTGCACAGTTCGTAGTTGACATCTTGGGTCCATGGCTTCGTGGGGTCTGCGCCACACTCGAACCCTAACATCAGCTCTTACCAGCTGAAATCGGCACTCGTCTGACTGGGCCACTATTACCCAGTTGTCTTCGGTCCAACCGATGTGGTCACGAGCCCTGGAGAGGCGCTGCAGGCGATGTCGTACTGTTAGCAAAGACACTAGAGTCGGTCGTCTGCTGCCACAATCCATTAACATTAAATTTCGCCGCAGTATCGTTACTGATACGTTCGGCGAACGTCCCACATTGATTTCTGCGATTGTTTCTCGCAGTGTTGCTTGCCTGTTAGCGCTGATAACTCGACGCGAACGCCACTGCTCTCGGTCGTTAAGTGAAGGCCGTCGCCCACTGCGCTGTTCTTGGTGAGAGGTTGTGCCTGGAATTTGGTATTGTCGGCGTACTCGTGACACTTAACGATTTCCGAAATGAAATGTTGCATGCGTCTAGCTCGAATACCATTCCGCGTTAAAAAGTCTGTTAATTGCCGTCGTGTGCCCATAACGATGTCGGAAACCATTTCACATGAATTGCCTGGGTACAAATGACAGCTCAGCTAATGCACGGCCCTTTTATACCTTGCTTACGCGATACTACCGCCATCTTTAAATGAGCGCGTTGCTAGCCCGTAACTCCTGTCACCTCAGCGTAAATGCACACATGAAAGCTAAAATTTGTCTGCGCAGCTCACGATTACACACACAAGTCGTAAACCCAAAGTCTGCACAGATTTATGAATTGCACCAAGTCGTAACATGGAATCACAAGTTTCAGTAGAATTGTGCAAATGATTCTGCGCAGATCACGACGAAGCAATCAACTCTCAGCGTGTGTACTGGAAATCGCCGTAAGTTTAACCGAGCATGTGCGTGAAACGCCCCGTGGGCTTCCTAGAATGTTTATTCCTAAACTCGTACACGTCACCTACGTTTATGAAAGATAATGTGTAAAAACTGTAGCACTTTGAATAATATTCCTTCATTGGAGGAATGAAAGCTATTGAACCTCCAGAGGTCAAAGTTAAAGTAAATAAATTCTACAAGGACAGCTACAAATGATCGAAATTAAAGAAAAACTTACGTGCAAAGCAACCTACAAATAGCCGTAGCTTTTGTAAGCACTTTCTTGGCAATTTATAGCACACTTTGCGTCGCAGTGGCATTTTTTATATTATTTCGCCACAAGTAAAGGCAAATATTGAACTTAGAAACATATATTTCTGTATTATACACTATCAGAAGTAAGAAGAGACGCCGATGCAATATGTGGGTTACTTCAAGTAAGTATTAGGCTATCAGACCTGTAGTTCATAGTTCTTGCCCTGGGCGGTAAGTGGCCGGTCCCTAGTACACTAAACGACTGAAGCACGAAAACTGTGGCGAGTTGCGGAGAGAAACCGTTGGATGTGTACCAGCCGTGACAGGATGCTTTGTGAAACGACATCAGATAAGTCTTTCAGCGCAGAGTAGAACGTTACCATCGAAAGCGCTCAATTTTCGTCTGAATTGACTGGGCCCATTTCTAAGAACACTTTAACGAGCTGGGATTAAGACATGAGACAGCGAGGATCCAAAAAAGAGCAGCGATTTCTCACCTGCTACTTCATTTATATTTACTATGTACATAAGCCCCCCCATGAACCATGGACCTTGCCGTTGGTGGGGAGGCTTGCGTGCCTCAGCGATACAGATAGCCGTACCGTAGGTGCAACCACAACGGAGGGGTATCTGTTGAGAGGCCAGACAAACGTGTGGCTCCTGAAGAAGGGCAGCAGCCTTTTCAGTAGTTGCAGGGGCAACAGTCTGGATGATTGACTGATCTGTCCTTGTAACACTAACCAAAACGGCCCTGCTTTGCTGGTACTGCGAACGGCTGAAACCAAGGGGAAACTACAGCCGTAATTTTTCCCGAGGGCATGCAGCTCTACTGTATGGTTAAATGATGATGGTGTCCTCTTGGGTAAAATATTCCGGAGGTAAAATAGTCCCCCATTCGGATCTCCGGGCGGGGACTACTCAAGAGGATGTCGTTATCAGGAGAAAGAAAACTGGCATTCTACGGATCGCAGCGTGGAATGTCAGATCCCTTAATCGGGCAGGTAGGTTAGAAAATTTAAAAAGGGAAATAGATAGGTTAAAGTTAGATATAGTGGGAATTAGTGAAGTTCGGTGGCAGGAGGAACAAGACTTGTGGTCAGGCGAATACAGGGTTATAAATACAGAGTCAAATAGGGGTAACGCAGGAGTAGGTTTAATAATGAACAAAAAAATAGGAATGCGGGTAAGCTTCTACAAACAGCATAGTGAACCCATTATTGTGGCCAAGATAGACACGAAGCCCACGCCTACTACAGTAGTACACGTTTATATGCCAACTAGCTCTGCAGATGACGAAGAAATTGAAGAAATGTATGATGAAATAAAAGAAATTATTCAGATAGTGAAGGGGACGAAAATTTAATAGTATTGGGTGACTGGAATTCGGTAGTAGGAAAAGGGAAAGAAGGAAACGTAGTAGGTGAATATGGATTGGGGGTAAGAAATGAAAGAGGAAGCCGCCTGGTAGAATTTTGCACAGAGCACAACTTAATAATAGCTAACACTTGGTTCAAGAATCATAAAAGAAGGTTGTATACATGGAAGAAGCCGGGAGATACTGACAGGTTTCAGATAGATTATATAATGGTAAGACAGAGATTTAGGAACCAGGTTTTAAATTGTAATACATTTCCAGGGGCAGATGTGGACTCTAACCACAATCTATTGGTTAGGAACTGTAGATTAAAACTGAAGAAACTGCAAAAAGGTGGGGATTTAAGGAGATGGGACTTGGATAAACTGGCTAAACCAGAGGTTGTACAGAGTTTCAGGGAGAGCATAAGGGAACAATTCACAGATGGGGGAAAGAAATACAGTAGAAGAAGAATGGGTAGATTTGAGGGATGAAGTAGTCAAGGCAGCAGACGATCAAGTAGGCAAAAAGACGAGGGCTAGTAGAAATCCTTGGGTGACAGAAGAAATATTGAATTTAATTGATGAAAGGAGAAAATATAAAAATGCAGTAAATGAAGCAGGCAAAAAGGAATACAAACGTCTCAAAAATGAGATCGACAGGAAGTGCAAAATGGCTAAGCAGGGATGGCTAGAGGACAAATGTAAGGATGTAGAGGCTTATCTCAGTAGGGGTAAGATAGATACTGCCTACAGGAAAATTAAAGAGACCTTTGGAGAAAAGAGAACCACTTGTATGAATATCAAGAGCTCAGATGGAAACCCAGTTCTAAGCAAAGAAGGGAAAGCAGAAAGGTGGAAGGAGTATATAGAGGTTCTATACAAGGGCGATGTATTTGAAGACGATATTATGGAAATGGAAGAGGATGTAGATGAAGATGAAATGGGAGATATGATACTGCATGAAGAGTTCGACAGAGCGCTGAAAGACCTGAGTCGAAACAAGGCCCCGGGAGTAGATAACATTCCATTAGAACTACTGACAGCCTTGGGAGAGCCAGTCCTGACAAAACTCTACCATCTGGTGAGCAAGATGTATGAAACAGGCGAAATACCCTCAGACTTCAAGAAGAATATAATAATTCCAATCCCAAAGAAAGCGGGTGTTGACAGATGTGAAAATTACCGAACTATCAATTTAATAAGTCACGGCTGCAAAATACTAGCGTGAATTCTTTACAGACGAATGGAAAAACTAGTAGAAGCCAATCTCGGGGAAGAACCATTTGGATTCCGTAGAAATGTTGGAACACGTGAGGCAATACTGACCCTACGACTTATCTTGGAAGCTAGATTAAGGAAAGGCAAACCTACGTTTCTAGCATTTGTAGACTTAGAGAAAGCTTTTGACAATGTTGACTGGAATACTCTCTTTCAAATTCTGAAGGTGGCAGGGGTAAAATACAGGGAGCGAAAGGCTATTTACAATTTGTGCAGAAACCAAATGGCAGCTATAAGAGTCGAGGGGCATGAAAGGGAAGCAGTGGTTGGGAAGGGAGTGAGACAGGGTTGTAGCCTCTCCCCGATGTTATTCAATCTGTATATTGAGAAAGCAGTAAAGGAAACAAAAGAAAAATTCGGAGTAGTTATTAAAATCCATGGAGAAGAAATAAAAAACTTTGAGGTTTGCCGATGACATTGTAATTCTGTCAGAGACAGCAAAGGACTTGGAAGAGCAGTTGAACGGAATGGGTAGCGTCTTGAAAGGAGGATATAAGATGAACGTCAACAAAAGCAAAACGAGGATAATAGAATGTAGTCGAATTAAGTCGGGAGATGCTGAGGGTATTAGATTAGGAAATGAGACACTTAAAGTAGTAAAGGAGTTTTGCTATTTGGGGAGCAAAATAACTGATGATGGTCGAAGTAGAGAGGATATACAATGTAGACTGGCAATGGCAAGGAAAGAGTTTGTGAAGAAGAGAAATTTGTTAACATCGAGCATAGATTTAAGTGTCAGGAAGTCGTTTCTGAAAGTATTTGTATGGAGTGTAGCCATGTATGGAAGTGAAACATGGACGATAAATAGATTGGACAAGAAGAGAATAGAAGCTTTCGAAATGTGGTGCTACAGAAGAATGCTGAAGATTAGATGGGTAGATCACATAACTAATGAGGAGGTATTGAATAGAATTGGGGAGAAGAGGAGTATGTGGCACAACTTGACTAGAAGAAGGGATCGATTGGTAGGACATGTTCTGAGGCATCAAGGGATCACAAATTTAGCATTGGAGGGCAGCGTGGGGGGTAAAAATCGTAGAGGGAGACCAAGAGATGAATACACCAAGCAGATTCAGAAGGATGTACGTTGGAGTAGGTACTGGGAGATGAAGAAGCTTGCACAGGATTGAGTAGCATGGAGAGCTGCATCAAACCAGTCTCAGGACTGAAGACCACAACAGCAACAACAACAACATGTACATAAGAATGAATACTATCCTCCCTTTGCAGCTGAATGTTTGTTTTCAACCAGATATGTTTTACGTATTCATATTAGGCATCGTCAGTGGTGTGTAAAATAAAGGATAACTGTAAAACTATACATGATGTATTGTAGGACATGTAGTTTCCCCTGGCAGAGCACTGAAGTTATTGTATTAATTACAGATTAGAGTGTAAATTCTCATTTTTATGTTTCCTGTTCTTCTCGTGTTCGCACAGACTCTTGTGTAGGCTCAGTGTAAAAGTACAGGAAGCTGTATGTCACAATTAGGCGTTTTACTGGACGTAAATATCCTTGCTGCACACTGCACTCGGAGCTTCAGAATTAAGTGTGGGATCATAAGAGCTGTTGAGGTTAGCTGTAAGTTGGGTTGCTGCAATGAGCAGCACGATTAGGTGGGTTGAATGGTAGTGGAGGCGCGGTGTGTGTTTATTTATTTACTTTACCGACTCATATCACACTACACACACACATACACACACACACACACACACACACACACACGTGTGTGTGTGAGTGTGTGTAAGTAATATATACAATTTAATTATTATTATTTTATACACTGAAGCGCCAAAGAAACTGGTATAGGCAAGCGTATTCAAATACAGAGATATGTAAACAACCAGAATACGGCGCTGCGATCGGAAACGCCTATATAAGACAACAATTGTCTGGCGCAGTTGTTAGATCGGTTACTGCTGCTTCAATGGCAGAAGATTTAAGTGAATCTGAACGTGGTGATATAGTCGGCGCACGAGCCAGGGGGGCCCCCCATCTCCGAGGTAGCGATGAAGTGGGGATTTTTCCTTACGAGCATTTCACAAGTGTACCGTGAATATCAGGAATCCGGTAAAACATCAAATCTCCGACATCGTTGCGGCCGGAAAAAGATCTTACAAGAACAGGACCAGCGACGACTGAAGAGAATAGTTCAACGTGACAGAAGTGCAAACCTTCCGCAAATTGCTGCAGATTTCAATGGTGAGGCATCAGCAAGATTCAGCGTGCGAGCCATTCAAGGAAACATCATCGATACATCGATATGGGCTTTCGGAGCCGAAGGACCACTCGTGTACCCTTGGTGACCGCACGACACAAAGCTTTACGCCTCGCCTGGGCCCCTCAACACCGACATTGGACTGTTGATCACTGGAAACATGTTGCTTGGTCGGACGAGTCTCGTTTTAAATTGTATCGAGCGGATGGACGTGTACAGGTATGGAGACAACCTCATGAATCCAGGGACCCTGCATGTCAGCAGGGGACTGTTCAAGCTGGTAGAGGATCTGTAAAGGAGTGTGGCGTGTGCAGTTGGTGTGACGTCTAGATACGACTTTGAAGGTGACACGTATGTAAGCATCCTGTCCGATCACCTGCATCCATTCATGTCCATTGTGCATTCCGACGGACTTGGGCAATTCCAGAAGGACAATGCGACACCCCACATGTCCAGAATTGCTACAGAGTGGCTCCAGGAACACTCTTCTGACTTTAAACACTTCCGCTGGCTACCAAACTTTCCAGACATGACTGTTATTGAGCATATTTGGGATGCCTTGCAACGTGCTGCTCAGGAGACATCTCCACCCCTCGTGCTCTTACGGATTTATGGACAGCCCTTCAGGATTCATGGTGTCAGTTCCCTCCAGCACTACTTCAAATATTAGTTGAGTCCATGTGACATCGTATTGCAGCATGTCTGCGTGCTCGCGGAGGCCGTACACCGTCTTAAGAGGTGTACCAATTTCTTTGGCTCTTCAGTGTATATTTTTCAAGATAGATTTAGTCATCGTTAACACTTTGTTAAAGTATCATGAAAGATGGTTGTATATGTGGAAGAGACGTGGAGACACTGGAAGATTTCAGATTGATTATGTAATAGTAAGACAGAGATTTCAGAACCAGATTTTAAATTGTAAGACATTTTCAAGGGCAAGTGTGGATTCTGATCACGATTTATTGTCAATGAACTGTAGATTAAAACTGAAGAAATTGCGAAAGAACAGGAAATTAAGGAGATGGGACCCAGAGAAGTTGAAAGTTCTGAGAGTTTAAGAGGAAGCATTAGGCAACGATTGGCTATAACAGGGGAAAGAAATACAGTGAAAGACAAATGGGTAGCTTTAACAGATGAAATAGTGAAAGCAGCAGAAAATCAAATAGATAAAAAGACAATGCCTAGCAGAAATCCTTGGATAACACAGGAAATATTGAATTTAATCGCTGAAATGAGAAGCTGGAAAAATACAGTAGTTGAAGCATGTGACAGGGAATACAAAGCTCTAAAAAATGATAGTGACAGGAAGTACAAAATGGGTTAGCAGAAATGGTTAGAGGACAGATGTAAGGATTTAGAAGCATGTTTCACTAAGGGTAAGATAGGTACCACCTACAGGAAAATGAAAGAGGCCTTTGGAGGAAAGAGAAGCAGATGTATGAATATCAAGAGCTCTGATGGGAAACCACTGTTAAGCAAAGAGGGGAAACTGATTTTTGACCTCCCTGGGGTTGATTTATGAGGCCCTGGGACAATCCATTCTACTGAGAAACCCCCTCCTTCCCCATTCCTCTGGGAAATCCCCAACCCCCTCCACCTCACATACATGAGCACACTTAAGATATCAAATTAACTGACTAATTAATAAAACTGATTTATTAATTGCCCTTTCCCCTCTGGGAAATCCCCCACCTTTACCTCTCCAACTTCACCGAACCCCTCCTCCATCTGGGAATTGGCAGGAAAAGGACTGAATCTGTGCTGAGCTGCTGGAGAGAAAGGATCTCATGACACGAAATTCAAATCAATTTTGCATATTCTTATTTAATCAGTTTTTGAGCGGCAGGGCTGCCCTACTTGAGTAGAATTCACATCTGCAACCCCCCTCCCTCTCCGCCCCCACTTCGTATGATGTAATAACTGTAAGCACCGAAGACTGGAATGTATTGCGGTATATTAGCTGCTGTTGTGGGTTACCCCCGTGTGTGTAGTGGCCACTGTTGTGGGTCGCCCACATGTGTCTGTCATCTGTGCACTGCCAGACACTGGGCAGAGAACATCTGCACGCTGTGAAGGTGTAATGTATGGAAATGAAACATGGACCACAAGCAGTTTAGACAAGAAGGGAATAGAAGCTTCTGATATGTAGTGCTGAAGAAAAATGCTGAGGATTGGATGGGTAGATCATGTAACTACTGAACATAATTGGGGAGACAATTAGTTCGTGGCAGGAGTTGACCAAAAGAACGAATCGGTTTATAGGACATATTGTAAGGCATCAAAAGCTCACCAGTTTAGTATTGGAAAGAAGCGTAAGGGGGATAAATTGTAGAGGGAGGCCAAGAGATGAACGCAGTAAGCAGATTTAGAAAGATGTAGGTTGCCACAATTATTCAAAGATGAAGAGGCTTGCAAAGGATAAAGTAGCATGGAGCGCTGCATCAAACCAGTCTTTGGACTGAAGACCACACCATCAACAAGGCTAGATTTGAAATAGTGGGAATACTTTCTTTCTACTATAGTTGCTATTGTCTTTGAGGATATTTTCATTTTCCTTTATGGCTCTCTACATTAATGTACTCTTCATGAAAAGTGAGCTTGCCCATTCCTTGCTATGCCTATTTTTTATCCCAGTGTAGCGGCGATTTTCTTCTGTCAGATGATTCGCTTATGTGAAGTGGAGAAGGTAAATATATCCTGTTGAAAACAGAATCAACATTAATTTCCGAAATATGGAAAATACTTGTTCTTAGCTATGTGACAAACTTAATAAGAATGGTGTTGGGTTACCATTTAAATTCCGTGAACATACGTTCAAAGAGGAATCAGGCAACATATTGCTTCTTCCCACATACATCTTACTAAATGACAATGACTGGAAGATCGGGGAAATTGGGGCCTATGCAGTGTCTAACCGAGACTCTTTGTTCCCGCACGCCATTCGTAAATGTAGCTCGGAAGGTGGAGAGTATTAGTGATATCCGACGTACGTTCCGTAACACACCGTAGTAGGTTCGCGGAGAACAGCTGTAGTGTAGATCTCAAGCGTTTTACAGGTGTCACCACCATAACGCTGCTCTTCGCCTCCACATTTCGGAAACCTCGCGTAGCGCCTGTGTTTGGCTGTGGAGCATGCCTCAGGTATCACGTTGCCTGTAGGATTGTCGTCGGCAGGCTTGCCGCTTCACACTGAAGGACGCGACGCGGCCCTTTAACTCCTGCTCCGTCATCTTTCCTGTTTTCCACGCGCAGCTTTCGTTCCGTCGCGCCTTGACAGAGCAGCCAAGTGTTGTTTCCGGCAACTTGTGTGACCTGGCTCTTGTATCCTGCCACCACTACATCATTTCCTGTTTGAGGCCCTTTCTCTGTCCAGTTTGTTGCTTCCTGTAGGCTGTTGTACCAGGTTCCTGCTCGTACCCTCTCTGCAGAGAATATCCAGTGTCTGATCTTGGGATGACGTACTTCACTTCTGCATGACTGAAGCCCTGTCGAAAATAGTTTATGTTGGTAGCACATTAATCATAGATATACGAGGGCGAGTCAAACGAAAACCTTAAATTTGTAATAACAAATCGAAATTTCTCTTCGTTATCCTGTAAGTTGGTAAGCGTGCTACAAACAGCATGTGTGCATCTGCACTATGCTGCCACCTACAGGCCATTCTGCACGAATGGCCTGTAGGTGGCAGCATAGTGCAGATGCACACATACCGTCGCAGTATCAGTATAGAGATTGCCGCCCCACTTGCGACTTGCACCAGGGAGGGAAGAACAGCGTTCTGTTATTCGGTTTTTGCGTAGTTAAGGTGTGAAACCTATTAAAATTCGTCGACGAATGAAGGTTCGTCACAGTAACAAGTCTACGAATGGAGTAGGAAGTTCCCGAATGGTGTGACTTCAGTAGAAGATGCTCCTCGTCCAGGTCAGGCACAACGAGTTGTGACTCCACAGAACATTGCAGCAATTGAAGCCATAGTGAAGGAAAACCGCCGAGTGACACTGAATGACATTCCAGCGTGTTTACAGATTAGTCATGGGTCAGCACACCACATTGTGCATGATGTGCTCTAGTTTCACAAAGTGTCTGCAAGATGGGTGTCACGGCAGCTAACTCCTGAAATAAGAAAACGACGTGTAGATGCTTGTGAAGAACTTTTTCGGCGCTTTGAACGAGAAGGTGATGGCTTCCTTGCAAGAATTGTTACTGGGGACGAAACCTGGGTTCACTTCCACCAACCGGAAACGAAGAGAGCGAGAAAGGAATGGCGCCATTCCTCATCACCAAAACCAAAGAAGTTTCGAACAGAACCATCAGCAGGGAAGGTTATGCTGATTCTCTTTTGGGACGAAAAAGGGATAATTTTGGAGCATTACATGCCTAAAGGGACCACTGTCACCATTGCATCATACACAGATCTTCTAAAAAATCATCTGCGGCCTGCAATCAAATCAAAGTGATGTGGATTGCTGTCAGCAGGTGTCCTTTTGTTAGATGACAATGCAAGGCCCCACACTGCCCGTACAACAGTTGCAACAATCACAGACTTGCCGGCCAGAGTGACTGAGCGGTTCTAGGCGCTACAGTATTGGAGCCGCGCGACCGCTACGGTCGCAGGTTCAAATCCTGCCCCGGGCATGGATGTGTGTGATGTCCTTAGGTTAGTTAAGTTTAAGTAGTTCTAAGTTCTAGGGGACTGATGACCTCAGAAGTTAAGTCCCATAGTGCTCAGAGCCATTTGAACTAATCACAAACCTGCATTTTGAGTGTCTTCCTCATCCACCATACTCACCAGACCACTCAAAGACGCAATGGGAGGAAAGAAGTTCCATTCTGATGAAGAGGTACGCCACGCGCTGCATGAGTGGTTGCGCGGACTACCAAAAAAAATTTTTCTAGAGGAATTTATGCACATTGTAAGCGCTGGAGGACTTGCATTGAGCGTGAGGGAGATTATGTTGAAAAGTGATACAGCTTTGTACCACTTCTGTACAATAAATAATATTTTAAAAAATGTTTAAGGTTTTCATATGACACACCCTCGTACTTTGGCATTTGCAAGCTAGTGAACGTGCTCTCCGTGGTAGGCAAATGGGAGTCACACATTGAGTGCTGAAGGGGCTCGACAGAGCAGAAAATCGACCTTCTCGTGTCTTTATTTTTGTCCGTCTTTTCGGGTACTTTATGCATTTAAAGGAAATATTGTCGCACAAGAAGAGGGTAATGGAATGACACACGGTGTTAGATAACTTCGTAGAGTTTGTTGGTCAGACGTATTGGAATCCTAATTATCCTGTCCGTGTACAAATATCCTCGCGCAGGATTTCTGGTCAATAAAACGAGCTCATTCAAAAGTAACTGCAGCACTCACTTTGTGAACTTTAAAGAGATAAATTATTTTCTCTTCGATAACAGTTACTTAGTAACAGGACACAAAAGTGTGCGCTATTGTGTAGGTTACATTCTCAGTTGCATAATGCAGTTAACTAGACAGTGAAGGCAATTTATGTGAAAATATAGTCGCAGACTGCATGGAAGACGAGGAGAGTTAGTGATATGTCCTGGAAAAAAGGAAGCAATTGTCAGAAGGGGGCAAATGGGTATTACTGCAGCATATTGCTGGAGAAGACTTCGAACGAGCCTCGAATAGAATGTGGTAGAGTAATCAGTGTCTGTAAAGAAAGATAAACTGTTTTTCTTCTTTGTTTCAGGTAAGGTGCCGCTACTTGTGAAACTCATTACACTTGAAGGTAAGCCGTCGTTATTTCCGTTATCAGCTTCGAATCAGAATTCTCATATGCACTCCGTTCCATCACCTGTTAACCCTTGGAAGTATCTGTAAAATCACCAGGATATACATCAATGATCGGCGTCTCTCTTGTGGCAGCCTTCCATAAGAGCAAAATACTGAGTTACATGTAATATCGAAACATCATCATAGATACGCTTCATATGTCGTGCAAGTGATCGGCTTTACCCTGTATACTAAATAACAAATACACATTCACATACAGTGGGGTTTCATTGTGGAAGTGAAGTAAAAATAGTTCCCATCCTCGGACCCGACCATCATTTTCTGGAAGTTCCCTCGGTTGTAAGGCAAATATCGGAACTGGAAATCCTCTCCCAAACATTTGACAGTTTGGGTACCCAAGTCGCAAACGCAGTTCGTTAGGATGAGGCTGAAAAGAGACCTGTACAATGGTCCGGGATCTCAAACGGCTCGTTTTACTCTTCGAGGTAGAGAGAGAGAGAGAGAGAGAGAGAAACGGAACACTCATTTCACTGACTGGCCCTTTAATAAACGATGCAAAACATTTTTGGGAAAAAGCCTTTTATAAGTGAACCGACATTGTGTTTCACTAGTGTTCAGCAATCCAAGGACACCAGCGGAATCCTGAAGGTGATTCCAACAGAGATATCGAAACGTCGAGCACTGAAGAAGAATATGATGCGGCCTAGCGGCTCAACAGATTTTACCACTAATGACAACGGCCATTTTAGTATACTGGTGTGGAAAACTCAAGGACAAAGTAGTTTTCGCCTGATATGTCACTGCCAGGTAACTGAAAGACGTATGCAATGAGACGAACAAAAATGATATTTTTATTCAAAGACAAAAATTACTGTGAAGTCACCGCAATTTACGATGGTCCCATGGACATTACAAAAGACGAGACGTGGACTGTAATAGGGTGTGTAATCACCAGGGGCAGCTATACATGTTCTGCAACGTGCTTCCATGCTGGATACAAGGTTTTTAAGCGGTTCTTGTGGCAGGGCGTTCCTTTCCTTCAGCAGCGCGGTCGCCACCTTCTGGAATTCGTAATGGCAGAAAGACATCTCGAGCGAAGATGTTAAAAGCAGCGAGGTACATCGGGTTAAAATTAAACGTCAGAGATACTGAATTGGTGACACACATACATGCGCACCACTAGCCCAGAAACAAATGCTCTTTAAATGTGTTCTATGTCGAAAACATTCGGAATAGTACATACGTCCATATGAAGATTTTTGCTTCAAATGAGCGTTCCTGTTATACCCCTGTACACTGATCATTCCTTCCGGATACACTGTCTACGTCGAACCATAAGCTTCAGTTCAGGTATCTCCTCTACCTGCCGTTACTATGCCTCGCATGACCGCCACTTGAATATTACTCTTGTTTCTGTGGCCGGAACCTCTGCATGACCGTGTTGTAAAGGACGCAGTCTCCCTGTGAATCGTCTAGACCAGTACTCATGTAAGACCAGTAGTCATGTAACGGCCCGAATTAAGAACTCGTGCGGCCCGTGGTTCCACCCGTATTTTATAATAACATGCATCAGCAACAAACAGCCGAATCCAATAGCGTCAATTAACTTTGTGTTGTTTTTCCTGCTCACTATCAAGCATACTCACAAAAACATTAACATTTTAGAAGGTCGTTAATTTCAATTGACCTGGTGAGTTCGGCTGTGAGTTAAGTAAAGTTGGCCGCTTACCTCGGGGACAGAAGGATAAGTGGCCCGTCTACTGCGAGGTTCAAGGATGTGAGAGGGGGAACGTTTTATTGTTTGTCCTCCAGTACTGACATCTCATCGACAAACGCGACTCGCACCGATCAGCTGCTATTGTATAAATTTTGACACGGAAGTAACATGGACTCACGAATATACACTACTGGCCATTAAAATTGCTACACCAAGAAGAAATGCAGATGATAAAACGGGTATTCATTGGACAAATGTATTATACTAGAACTGACATGTGATTACATTTTCACGCAATTTTGGTGCATAATTCCTGAGAAATCAGTGCTCAGAACAACCACCTCTGGCCGTAATAACGGCCTTGATACGCCTGGGCATTGAGTCAAACAGAGCTTGGATGGTGTGTACAGGTACAGCTGCCCATGCAGTTTCAACACGATACCACAGTTCATCAAGAGTGGCGTATTGTGACGAGCCAATTGCTCGGCCACCATTGACCAGACATTTTCAATTGGTGAGAGATCTGGAGAATGTGCTGGCCGGGGTAGCAGTCGAACATTTTCTGTAACCAGAAAGACCCGCACAGGACCTGCAACATGCGGTCTTGCATTATCCTGCTGGAATGCAGGGTTTCGCAGGGATCGAATGTAGGGGAGAGCCACGGGTCGTAACACATCTGAAATGTAACGTCCACTGTTCAAAGTGCCGTCAATGCGAACAAGAGGTGACCGAGACGTGTAACCAATGGCAGCCCATACCATCACGCCGGGTGATACGGCAGTATGGCGATAACGAATACACGCTTCCAATGTGGGTTCACCGCAATGTCGCCAAAGACGGATGCGACCATCATGATGCTGTAAACAGAACCTGGATTCATCCGAAAAAATGACGTTTTGCCATTAGTGCACCCAGGTTCGTCGTTGAGTACACCATCGCAGGCGCTCCTGTCTGTGATGCAGCGTCAAGGGTAACCGCGGCCATAGTCTCCGAGCTGATTGTCCATGCTGCTACAAACGTCGTCGAACTGTTCGTTCAGATGGTTATTGTCTTGCAAACGTCCCCATCTGTTGAGTCAGGGATCGAGACGTGGCTGCACGATCCGCTACAGCCATGCGGATAAGATGCCTGTCATCTCGACTGCTAGTGATACGAGGCCATTGGGATCCAGCACGGCGTTCCATATTACCCTCCTAAACCCACCGATTCCATATTCTGCTAACAGTCATTGGATCTCGACCAACGCGAGCAGCAATGTCGCGATACGATAAACCGCAATCGCGATAGGCTACAACCCGACCTTTATGAAAGTCGGAAACGTGATGGTAAGCATTTCTCCTCCTTACACGTGGCATCATAACAACGTTTCACCAGGCAACGCCGGTCAACTGGCGTTTGTGTATGAGAAATCGGTTGGAAACTTTCCTCATGTCAGCACGTTGTAGGTGTCGCCACCGGCGCCAAGCTTGTGTGAATCCTCTGAAAAGCTAATCATTTGCATATCAGAGCATCTTCTTCCTGTCGGTTAAATTTCGCTTCTGTAGCACGTCGTCTTCGTGGTGTAGCAATTTTAATGGCTGGTAGTGTACATTATAGAGGCGGTCATCTTGAAACGTGATACATATTTGTAGCAAGAAATATGAAATTAAATTAATGCTGTTATAATACAGTGTAATGAGCAGAAAAAAATATCTTTCAAAACGTTATAAAACGTATGTAATCGTGTCTCATATGGCGTAGTGCTTCTAACTATAAGTACCATTACTGTTATTAATCTATTATTCATCCATTCACACAGACAACACAGCAACACTTCGTTAGAGAAGTGCCAACAACTTTGGGGTCGTTGAGGGTGTAGCAATCAAACACAAAACAACCGACACGAAATGTTGCGATTGGAGCCGACTTTTAACGATCAGCGGGCCCAGCGGTTACTAATTAATAATAAGATCAGTCCATATACGACCTGAGTTGTCGTCCCACAATGTCAAATGGTTCAAATGGCTCTGAGCACTATGAGACTTAACTGCTGAGGTCATCAGTCCCCTAGAACTTAGAACTACTTAAACCTAAGGACATCACACACATCCATGCCCGAGGCAGGATCGAACCTGCGACCATAGCGGTCGCGCGGTTCTAGACTGTAGCGCCTAGAACCGCTCGGCCACTCCGGCCGGCCCACAATGTCAATATTGGCTCTTGAACAAAGAAGTTTGACGATCACTGATGTAGACTGTGTATTTTTTTTTCCTGAATCTGTTATATGTTGTGAGACAGCTTACAGCTGCCATTACCTCTCTCTCTCGGAATGGTTATCAGGTCGTACCTGCATGTCTCAGTTGGTGCAAGCATAGCTCACGTAACGCCCTGTGTAGACAGACGGAGACATTTCTTGCGCTATGACAGCCGTAGCGAGTAAATTGCTTCGTGTGAACGGATATCTTGCGTGCCATCTGATGTCGTGCCACCGCATTGGTAGTAAATGGAATGCAACCAAACGAAGCTATATTCCGCGCCATATGGCTGCCATTTTAGTGCATACGTCTATTTGTTTTTGCTATCAGTAGGTCACCGTGTGATAATGGAGTGGTCTAAGGAAGCTATAGAAATTCTTATTGAGGCATAGAGACACGAAGCATGTCTTTATAACACAAAATCACCATCATACCATAACTGACACGTTTGGGAATACTTGATTCATTGAAGGAAGTTAGACTTTCGTCTCATGCTGAAATTATAGCGAAGACGAAAAGTTTGCGCACGACGTTTGTGGTAGAACTTAATAAAATAAAAGCTTCGACAAAGAGTGGTATGGGGTCTGCTGACGTGTATGAACCCACGGTGTGGTATTTTAAGAAACTTATGTTTTCGCGAGACCACGTTCAGGCAATAAAAGAAACTTACAGTGCAGATTTCGCACAAGAAGGCGTGGACTACACTAAAAACAGGAACGTCACAGTGAGTGATTTTTTACCCTTCAGTTTCTTCTGTAGTTAGTACAATAAGTGAAAAAAACTAAGCTGATAACTGGTTTGTCTTCGCGAACTTTATACTAACAAATATTCAATGAATAAGAATAGCTTAGTTGTCTGACGCGTTTAGTTAACAATTCGAAGACTGTGGGTTTGAACCCTACTAGTGTCCATTTTTTTCCTTTGTAACTTAAAAAAATTAAAATTAAATACGTTGTGAATCTGAGTTCGTGGCCCATGATCTTGCGTAGCGTCTCGTACTGACTATGAATATCCAATCACAAAAATTGTAGAGCACACACTGCAAGCTGTGTGCAATTGTTATCATCATTTTTCCTGATGAATGTCTTGTAAGTGAGACCTCAGAGACTCCCACTGATGTTGGTGAGGATTTTTTAATTATAAAGGAATGTGAAGTTGCACGAGACGGCCAGCCATTTCAAACAGCAGCATCATTGTCGTCATCAGCACCATCATCATCATCATACAGCAATCCACGTTGAAGAGGTATGATCAAAGGGACAAAGAGGACGAGTGCTTACAATGAAGAAGAAACGTTATTGTGAAAAGAGCTGACAATATACTGTCCAACGTAAATAAACCAAAAACTGCTCCAACTTATGTTGAAGTATTTGGTTCATTTGTAAATGCTTTTCTATAGCAAATAAAATGTAAAGCTCTGGTGATAAAAGCTAAGAGTGAGATGTTTAACATACTTTGTACTGTACAAGAGGAAGACCTGGGCAGAAATAAGTAACAACATAGTTTATTCGTTTATGTTGAGTGACAAGACTGTTTACTTGTTTATTTTGAATAACAAGACTGTCTTATTTGTTTGTTTTCATTAAAATATAATTTTTTAATATCTATAAAATTACAAAATTTATTGCTAATACCAAATAAGTTAATTTGTGAATATCTTATACTCTCCTGCATATCACATTAAATTTTCAGTCATAATTTACATTACTTAGTTTCAGGGTTTGGCACTGTATCAGCACTGAATTTTTATTTATTTATTTATTTATTTATTTATTTATTTTTTACGTATTCCCACTGCCACAGCCCATACCCAGTATTGTTGAAATATTCCTGTAGCGTGTCCCTCACTTTCCTAGCTTCTTCAACTGACTTGTGTTGACCAATATCCCTATTCCCCACAGATTATTTCGCTACCATTGTCCTAGAGCGATAACATAATGATTTGTGTCCTCTTTCTTTCCGAGTTGTCCAACATTGCTCTTCCCACATCTATCCAGTAAAAAATTATATAGGACAGAAGTAGACAGTGTGATTTTCTCTACAGTTTCAACAGGTAGCTTCATTTTCTTAAGTAGAATTCTGAATCTATGGTGCAGTATTCCAAAAGCATTTACAGAAGTTCTTCTTGCCTTGCTCAGATGGTAGTTAAATATTTTCTGTTTCTGTGTGAGATTTCCCTTGTATGGCTTCATTATATGCTCTGATAAGGGGAAAGCATCATTAGTTACAGTTATAAAAGGCACTGCAGTTTGAGTTTCTGATGATGTCCCTGGTGTAGGAATGTTTGTTAAATTTTCAGCACCAGTAAGAATTTCACAGAGTGAACTGCTCTGGAACACTTCTCCGTCACTAACCCTGCAATTGGAACCTACATCTGATCTGATATGAGCGAGGTTTCTACGGCTGCTGCCGCCTCTCGCATCTCAGTCTCCATCGTTCACGGTCATTCCAGTCTCTCTCATTAAGACCTCTCGCCGCCATTGCCTCGTTGACGTCGTCTTTCCAGCATCTCGCAGGTCTACCGCGCTTTCTTCTTTGATGTGGAGTCCATTGCCATACCCGTTTTGGCCATCTTGTGTCTGGCATACGCTGTAAGTGACCATACCAGAGTAGGCGCTTCCTTTCTATGTAGTCTAGGATTGTGCTTTTGACATTCATAACCTCTCTGATCCTATCATTTCTAATATGGTCAAGTCTGGAGTATCCACAACTCCGTCTCCAGAAATCCATCTCGACAGCCAGCAGGCGACCTTTCTGCCTCCTAGTTAGTTCCCACAACTCTGCACCATATGTTGTGATACTTTCAATAATTGTGTGGCGGCTCAAATGGTTCAAATGGCTCTGAGCACTATGGGACTCAACTGCTGTGGTCATCAGTCCCCTAGAACTTAGAACTAATTAAACCTAACTAACCTAAGGACATCACACACACCCATGCCCGAGGCAGGATTCGAACCTGCGACCGTAGCAGCAGCGCGGCTCCGGACTGGAGCGCCTAGAACCGCACGGCCACCGCGGCCGGCAATTGTGTGGTAAATGGTATGTTTTGTTCTGCGCGTTATGTTTTTGTTCCAGAGAATACCATTTAGTTGTTTTATGGCTCGCTTGCCCTGACCTATTTTATTGTTTACGTCATCCATACTTCTACCATTGGACGACAGTGTCACTCCCAAGTACTTAAAATTATGACGCCCTTTAACAGTATCAGAACCGAGCTGTAAATCGTTAACAGTATTTTCTCCCACTTTCAGATATTCCGTTTTAGATACGTTTATGACAAGACCCCATTTTTCATATTCTTCTTTTAATTTGCGGAGCATGTAATTTGCATCTTCCTCATCTCCAGCTACTAACACTTGGTCGTCAGCAAAAAATAGAGTGAACAAGATCTCGTCGTCTATAGGGACACCCATTCTTCCGCATTTCCTTTTCCATGATTTTAGTGCTTCCTCTAGGTAGATCTTAAAGAGTGTAGGGGCAAATGTGCATCCCTGGCGTAGCCCCTCTGTCACCTCAAACTCTTGAGATAGTTGATTTCTCACTTTAACCATTGCCGTACAACCTTGGTAGAAGAGTGTGACAGCTTTCACATAACTCGGTGACACACCATTATCAATTAGACTTGTCCATAGCTTGTTCTGTGGAACTGTGTCATAAGCTTTCTGGAGGTCTACAAAGACAAGGTGGGTTGTAAGGCCCCTTGCTGTCCTTTTCTCCACTACGTTTTTGAGGGTAAATACTCCATCAGTACAGGAGCGACCAGATCTGAATCCATTTTGTTCTTCAGATTCAGTTATTTCTTCTTCTATCCTCTTTTTTAGGATACGGATATAGACTCTCCCGTGGATGGCATCACACTAATACCACGATAGTTTGCACAATTCCTCCTGTTGCCCTTCTTAAATATTAATGTAATTGTTGCCTTTTTCCACTCCTTTGGGGCTTCCGTCACCTCTAAGGCATTTGTCAAAAATCACTGCCAATATCTCAAAGAGTTTTGACGGTGCTGCTTTAACCAGTTCTATATAAATAAATCCTGGACCTGGCGACTTTCTGTTTTTCATGGCATTAATTGCATTTTGGACTTTCTTTGGGGTTATCGGTGGTATATTGTCATTACTGATTTCAATGCCTGGTGGGTTCGCAGTGAATGCAGCTCTGTTCTCAGTTAGTAGTCCTTGATAGTGTTGTACCCATTCGTGCATGCTAATGAGGTGTATATTTGCTTTATCTTTATTCTGTGTTCTCATTGTTTTGTATACCTTCCAGGCTTTATTTGCTCGTGTATTCCCCATGCTTGTTTCCATCTCTTCACCGGTTTTCTGCCAGGCTTCGTTTTTTGCCTTAATTATTGTTTTCTGTGCATATTTTCTCCGCTCTCTGTATTCCAGCTAATCATTGTCTGATCTTGAGTTCAGCCATTTATTATAAGCTTTCTTCTTACTTTCTACCTTCTCTTGTACCGAGTGGTTCCACCATTCATCACATATTCTATTACTCTTTTGGATTTCTTTTTCTCCCAGTGCTTCATAAGCTGCGATATGGATGGCATCTTTAACCATCTCATACATCTTATCTGCAGAGGTTTCTTCAATGGCAGCAAGTTTTTCTGCTAGCCTTTGCTGGTATAAGAAGCGGGTAGAACTATGGTCAAGGCTTTGTAAATTATATTGAATATTATTGGCTTTCTCTGGTTCGGCTTCCATTTCAATCTCTGTGTCTTTGATAAACTTGAATAATATCTTAGACATTAGCACAAAATGGTCTGATCCGCACCCTGCACCTATCATAGCCCTCACGTCTTGTACTACTAGCTTTGTTGTTTGCTTTATTATGACATAGTCTATAATGAACTTGATGTTCTTGGTTTCGTCCACGTGTATTTGTGGATGTCCTTATACTTGAACCATCCATCCATAAATCTTAAGTCATTTTGCATGCAGAATTCTATCAGTCTTTCACCATTATCATTTATGGTTTCTTCACAATATTGTCCCACTATGTTATCATTAGCTTTCCATCCTGTTCTGGCATTTAGGTCTCCTAGTAAAATGACTTCTTTGCGATTCCCTATATTTTCAAGAGATCTTGTCACTTGAGTGTAGAATAAGTCTTTCTTCGCTACATCAGCGTCGTTGTTTGGTGAATAGACTACAATAATCCCCACAGGATGGCCCTTTATTTTCGTCTGTACTTGCAGAATTCTATCACTGACATATTCGCAGATGGTTAGGTTTTTCTTGATTTGTTTCTTTATGGCAATGGCAACTCCACTTTGGGCTCGTTGTTCCTTTGGTATTCCGCTACAAATGTATATCTAATCATTTGTCTCTTCTGTATCATGCCCTTTCACTTTGGTTTCTGTTAGGCCCACTATGTCGACATCAAGGCGCCTTATTTCTTTAAAGACTTCACGTTTCTTTGTAGAAATTCCCTGTATATTCCATGTTGCAATTCTCATTGTCCTTTTTCGTGCCTGTTGTCTTCGTTTCGATCCATTCCGTTCCGAGGCTAAATTGGGAGGTTTTGCGTTTGATTTCTTTTGCTAGGGTGGAGTGCAGGTCCAACACCTGAACCCCCAACTTGGAGGACCAGGTGATTTTTAATCATGGTTTTCTTCCACTAGACGATTGCCTTTCTAGGCTCAGGGACTCTGCCTATCCCTCCCTTGGGTTCCTCTGGGAATGAGGTGCCGCTTACGCCAAGTCCGCCATACCGAAGTCCATCTTCTTCGCCTTCCTTGCCGATGTGGTCTTCACCCGTAACCCTGGGCATGGGTAAAGCGCTATACCCCGCGATACTGGGACCCCAGCAGAACTTTGCCACCAGCTTGAAAGCCGGACCCATCCCCGCGACATGGACGCGCCTGCTGAGAATTACCGAACCTACATCTACACATATAAATTTATACTGTGGACCAACAAGCGCCAGTAGCACAATGCTGTTACCTCCTTTGTAATTGTGGTAGTATGATCCGAGACATCTTGGTGGTCAGAATACCACGTGCTCCCGTCTAAAGCACGAAGAAAATTTGGAAAGTTCCACATGTCTTGGGCCTGTTTTGATATACGTTTCCATTCACTTTCCATTGGTGGCACCTGAAAGACAGAAAATGTGATGTGAATATGTCAGTGTGACTTTCATACATATGAACTGAAACGTAAGTACGTTCTTACAGTCTGGAATCACTATATATCAGAAACATCTTTTCTTAACAACTGAAAATGATGAATTATGAAGTGCACCGATTTTGACCGAAAATTTCGCAGGTAGGGGAGAAATAGTTTTGGCCTATAAATTGTAAGGTTGAATTCTTAAAATAAACTTTTTCAATGTAAGGATACATTTTGAATATAAATGCCAAACTATACAAAATACGTGATAATACCTGCACATAGGCATAGTTGAAGGTTGGATCAGAGATATATCCTTCTACCAAAAAAATATTTTTTGGAAATTGTTAAGAATGCCTCTTTAAAGAATTTGTTACTATTTCTAATGAATTTAATAGAATAAAGGGAATGCTAGGGGTTTGCCAACGAACTAAACGTAACAAATGAAACTGCATCAAAAAGTTGTGGCAGAGGCACCCAGAATACGCTCCCATTGTTGCTGAGAGTAACACATCTGATCAAAAATGGTTCCCTTATTGTGCTTTTCAGCTTTTTTAAATGTGTCATTACATTAACTTATTTTTGTCATTTGTCATGAAATTTAACAAAATCAACGTACCTTCATGTATGAATCCTTCAAGCACTGGTAAATTTCGTTACAAGTTTCAGGAGTAATTGGGGATATCGTGCTTACAGGTATTCTGAAAGAAAACATTAGGCTTCTGTAGCTTTCTCCAGCAGCTAGAAACCTCAGTGTTACAATTAATCTAAAGAAAATTACGGAATTCGTTACAGCTTACAATTACGCACTCTACATACAGCAGCCTGGTAACACTAGGATTATTTAAAGGTACTTACTCACCTCTTTGAAGCTGAGATATATTCTCGCATAACTATTCGAGACTGAAGCGCCTAATACTGCTGGGCCACAATGGCCGGCAACACACTAAAAGCTCCAGACGGCCGGGGTGGCCGAGCGTTTCTAGGCGCGACAGTCTGGAACCGCGTGACTGCTGCGGTAGCAGGTTCGAATCCTGCCTCGGGCATGGATGTCTGTGACCTCCTTATGTTAGATAGGTTTAAGTAGTTCTAAGTTCTAGGGAACTGATGACCTCAGCAGTTAAGTCCCATAGTGATCAGAGTCATTTGAACTAAAACCTCCAGCCTAAAAGTTTAGGCCAGAGTCCAGACACATCGCAAAACTTTAAAACCCTAGCTACACTCGTCTCATCATAAGCTAAAATAGAGGGCAGATCCCCTCTATTATTTGCTTCGGTCCTTGCATCACGGTATAAAATGCACTCACTGCCCGATTCTAAGACATGTGAGGGTAACTTCATCCCGCCTGAGCAACCGGCAGGAGGAACGCCATGGCCGGGTTGTGCACTTCACCAACTGCAGCTTATTGGCCGCCTTTCCTCCTCCCACAACCGGATGCACTTCCTGTGTAGTGCAGAAACGACAGCCTCCAAGGGAATAGGATGCTGTGCCAGATCTTGTCCTGTGCAGACCTCTTTGGCAGCCCGATCGGTCTGTTCATTGACCCATACCCCTACATGACCTGGTACCCAGCAGAATGGCACCTGCTTACCCCGCCGTTGGATAAATACAGTTGGTTGTATATCAGCCGGACCAACTCCTCAGCTGGGTACGGGTTCGGCTACGATTGTAAGGCACTAAGGGAATCGGAGCAGATGAGAAAACATTTGCCCGGAATACGATGCATCTGCTCCAGTGCCTTCAGGATCGCGTGGAGCTCCTCTGCGAAAACGATATACTCGTCAGGAAAGCGAATCCTGGTGACATGGTCAGGGAACACTACAGAGCGGCCAAGGGAAGTCCCTTGTTAGGAGCCGTTTGTGTAAACGACGGTGAAACCGTGATGCATATATAAAATGTTAAAAAACAGATTGGAATGTAAATTCTGGTATACTATCTTTCTTAAAATTAGTCAAATGTAAAATAAGTCTGGTTCTCTGGAGGAACCAAGGTGGAAATCTGCTCCAACCTCGACGTAAAACGTTAATACCAGCCACATCCATCTCTAAAAAGCAATCCTGTACGCGAATCCCATAGGGCCTGGTTACTCGTTGCCGGTTATGAAATAGCCTTGCCAGTGGAAGCCGAGCAACGGTATGCTATGCAGGTGCGTATGGTGTGGACAGTGTTTTAAGCACGATTTTAGTCTACCAGAAAATATCAGAATGCACCCTCCGTTTTGCAAAGTGAAAAATTCATTCTGTGTATGTGTGACGGAAATTAGAATACAGCGCAGCGTTCAGCTGCCTAAATGCCAAACCTTTACCGTTGCTTACCAGAGTAGCTGGCGAATAGCAGTTGGCCAGTTAGATTGAGTTCTGGCTTCGTCTCTTCGCGGTATAAAATACGAGTAACCGTAACTGTCAGTCCATATCGTACAATTGAAAGTCCTGCTTTCCCGATACCGGCCTCTTGTCGCGCGTTGTGTGCTGCGCTGTCAGCTCTGGAACGCCTCACCCCTTCCATCTCCTACACTACTGGCCATTAAAATTGCTACACCAAGAAGAAATGCAGATGATAAACGGGTATTCATTGGACAAATATATTATACTAGAACTGACATGTGATTACATTTACACCCAATTTGGGTGCATAGATCCTGAGAAGTCAGTACCTAGAACAACCACCTCTGGCCGTAATAACGGCCTTGATACGCCTGGGCATTGAGTCAAACTGAGCTTGGATGGCGTGTACAGGCACAGCTGCCCATTCAGCTTCAACACAATACCACAGTTCATCATGAGTACTGAACGGCGTACTGTGACGAGCCAGTTGCTCAGCCACCATTGACCAGACGTTTTCAGTTGGTGAGAGATCTGGAGAGTGTGCTGGCCAGGGTAGCAGTAAAATATTTTCTGTATCCAGAAAGGCCCGTACAGGACGTGCAACATGCGGTCGTGCATTATCCTGCTGAAATGTAGGGTTTCGCAGGGATCGAATGAAGGGTAGAGCCACGGGTCGTAAGATACCTGAAATGTAACGTCCACTGTTCAAAGTGCCGTCATTGCGGACAAGAGGTGACCGAGACGTGCAACCAATGGCACCCCATACCATCATGCCGAGTGATACGCCAGTATGGCGATGACGAATACACGCTTCCAATGTGCGTTCACCGCGATGTCGCCAACCACGGATGCGACCATTATGATGCCGTAAACAGAACCTGGATTCATCCGAAAAAATGACGTTTTGCCATTCGTGCACCCAGGTTCGTCGTTGAGTACACCATCGCAGGCGCTCCTGTCTGTGATGCAGCGTCAAGGGTAACCGCAGCCACGGTCTCTGAGCTGATAGTCCAAAAATGGTTCAAATGTCTCTGAGCACTATGGGACTTAACATCTATGGTCATCAGTCCCCTAGAACTTAGAACTACTTAAACCTAACTAACCTTAGGACATCACACAACACCCAGTCATCACGAGGCAGAGAAAATCCCTGACCCTGCCGGGAATCGAATCCGGGAACCCGGGCGCGTGAAGCGAGAACGCTACCGCACGACCACGAGCTGCGGACAGCTGTTACAGCCATGCGGATAAGATGCATGTCATCTCGACTAATAGTGATACAAGACCAACGCGAGGAGCAATGTCGCGATACGATAAATCGCAATCGCGATAGGCTACAATCCGACTTTTATCAAAGTCGGAAACGTGACTGTATGCATTTCTCCTCCTTACATGAGGCAGCACGACAACGTTTCACCAGGCAACGCCGGTCAACTGCTGTCTGTGTATGAGAAATCGGTTGGAAACTTTGCTCATGTCAGCACGTTGTAGGTGTCGCCACCGGCGCCAGCGGTGTGTGAATGCTCTGAAAAGCTAATCATTTGCATATCACAGCATCTTCTTCCTGTCGGTTACATTTCGCGTCTGTAGCACGTCATCTTCGTGGTGTAGCAATTTTAATGGCCAGTAGTGTAATTATATCGGCGCCACTCGTGACGGGCGACTGCAGGCGGTTCGGGCGGCCAGGTACACAGGGTACAGAGATAGCGCTGCCGTGTTGGGACACCGACACACCTGGGCCGGCCTTGGCTGCCGCCCCTAGTCGCTCCTGACTCAAGACTTCGGACCCGGCAGCGTCGTTACTCACTGCGTGCAGAATTAACCTCCAGCTCTGACGAAACGCCCGCTCGCTAAAGTGCGACGTACAGCACCTTCCATCTGAAAGGTAAAAGATAAGCATTCCAGTTTCTCCAGCATGCAGGTCTGCAACATTTCTGTGATAACAATAAGTGATTAAGGAATCGTGTTAAGTTGCGTAGGAAGTTTTATTTTCTCGCTGGTGACTAGTTTCGGACGGCTCATCCGTTGTCAAATCATCTTCAAGAAGTCTGCGGCTCGTGGTCTTGCGCACGGTATCCCGGGTTCGATTCCCGGCGGGTCAGGGATTTTCTCTGCCTCGAGATGACTGGGTGTTGTGTGTCTTTCATCAGCATTTCCCCCTCATTTACTCGCAAGTCGCCGTAGTGGCGTTAAAGAACTTGTGGAGCGGCGGCCGAACCGCCCCGCGGGGGTCTCCCGGCCACCAATGCCATACGCTCTCTCTCTCTCTCTCTCTCTCTCTCTCTCTATATATATATATATATATATATATATATATATATATATATATATATATATATATGTCCGAAGGTAGATAACGTATCATGCACATAAGTCGTGCGCTACAACTAGACGTTTATAACCGGCCACAAAACATGTAAATGTGGCACTATACAACGTAGCGTCAACATATCTTCATCTCTATATGTCAAAAGGTAAACTGATACTGAGGGGAACCTTCATTGACAACGTAAGCTGGGCCCGCAGTTGGCGGCAAGCGTCGAAGGATTGAGGCTCTTTATTGTAACACAAATAGATTTCACAGAATCTTTGATAAAATAAATCTTAACAAGTTGCGAACAGTCTGCATTGATGAAAAGTTATAAAATATAAAAATAAAAGTACATCTGTTACTACGAGGCAGCACACGGTGTACCCTAAAACTATCACACAGGATAACAAGGAAAGGCTTTAAACTGCATATCAACTACATTACAAGCAGATTAACGAAACATGTTTTGATACAGGGCGTCTGTATGGTGCGGGTTGGTGTCCCATGTTATACAAAAGCACGTAGTTGGAGTAATGCTCTTCCTGTACATTAAATGTAATCGGATTAATAAACCATCCTAAATACTGTAATAAATATACAAAATGATTGTAAAGTAGAAAGAATGGTTATGGTAACCCTTGGAGAACAGGGTATGTTCGTTTGTATGATTGACGAACACAGCAATAGACCTTTGTGGAAGCGTTGTACTAACAGTACAAAGCACAAAAAGATAAAATTGCGTAACTAACGTCGAAGTAGAGCTGCCAAAATTAGGAGGTGTTGCAAAGGAGTGTAAGCCCAGGCCATGACATTTACATAAAAACCATCATATGCCCCTGACTGTAGTATTTTTATAAAACACTATGTAATAAAATACATGTTACATAGTGTAAAACTTCTTATAGTCCAAACATAGATGAAGAGGTAACATAATACAGAAGTGGAGGGAATGGCAATGTTAGTATACAATACATATAGTTAAGAAAAAGTGACATCATTCATAAAATGGAGTTGCAGATTGTAACAGTACCATTATCTAGGTTTCAATGTATTCCACACTATCAGATAACAGTCCATGTACATACCCCTTGAATACAATTACTAACAGATATATGTTATATCGAGGAAACTGTGGAAGACATAAAAAAGAGGGTCTCAGTTTTATTGGTGGGAATACACTGGGTTACCAGCCACGCGACATGCATGTGTAAACAAGATGATGTGAAGTACAACACACACATTTCTGGCTGGATGGGCATTCAAAGCTATTTATCCTTTCATAAATGTCTAAATTTCACCGTTGTCAATCGCTTGGGCTCTGGCAGTATTGATTAAAGAAACCTTTTTCCAAAGCAAAATTACGAGTTTTTACGTCATTGTATGGACACTTACCGATACAGGCGTTATCGATAACGGCCAACAGAACAAATACGTGAATTGCGGTCTCGCACAGAACCCGATGTACCGAGCTGCAGACCTGATCGACAAGCCTTGGATTTATGTGCCACATTGAAGTCGTCGTCCGCGAATTTACAGCGTCGTAAAACTTTCATAGCGGAGCTGTAATTTATATAGACGGAGTGTGATGTACGGCGGGCGTTATATTGTGGAGCGCCTACACGCAAGCGACCGCGTCGCGGCGCAGCGGTCTGTAAACGCGTCAGAATAACAAAAGTTCCTAGCGGTTGCCACAGGCGCCGTCGAAATGACGCACTGTTCGACTCCGCGAGTTATTTTAAGACGCTTTCGCGTCTTTGTTTGCGCTTCCGTGTATCAACTGCCTTCCATTTTTATCCGTGCTGCTGCATAAAATCTGGCGGTGCTATATTGCAATCCGTGGCTTATCTCTCACGTACCCTTTCAGTGCTACCTCTTGTGTGTTCCGCGAAGGGGTTTGTTATTAGCAGAGCACCAGAGAATTGTGTGTTATCGCGCCTGACGCTGGCGCGGACTGCATGCATTGTGTGTATGCAATTGACCGTGTGGGATCTTCAAACAAAGGGTAGTTAGGATATTTGAAATATAGCGCTCCAGATCAATAGCTCACATCACAAGCTTTTCGGTGCATTGTAGCCTAGCGCGCGAGTTCCTCCTGAAGTTTGGCTGGATTTGGCTGTCAGCTAACAGGAGGTGTCGCAGTGGAGAGAAACAGAGTGGCGATCACTTTCACTCTGTGATTAAGGCGATGAGTCGACGGTGAATCAATGTTTCGAGGGACCGTCACCACTGCACTCAACGCGCTGCTGTAGTCATCGGTTAATTGCAAGATAATGTCTGTAAAGAAGAAAAAGAATCCGATAACATCTAATTGAGGTATTAGTGGTGAACATCTTATACTTAGGGGTAATACTAAGGAATGATGTAAAACGGGACGATCTTGCGAAATCAGTACGAGGGAAGGAAATTAAACGTTGCCGATGACGCTGTCATTGTCTCAGTGCCGGGCAAGGATCTCGTAGAACAGTTCAGCGGTGTGTAAAGCGTCGTGAGAAGAGATTATAAGTTGAACAATAACAAAAATGAAGCAAAGGTAATGGAGTGAAATGAAATTAAATTAGGCGATGCGAAGGAAATTAGATTAGGAAATGAGAAACTAAAAGCAGTAGGGGACTTTGGCCAGTAAAGTAACTATTGATGGCCGAAGCAGAGAGAATAGAAAATACAGACTGGCAACAGTAAGAAAATTATTTCTGAAACAGAGGAATTTGTTAGCACCTAATATCAAGTTAAGTGCTACGAAGACTTTTCAGAAAGTATTTGTCTGGAGCGTAAGCTTGCAGTAAAGTGAAACGTAGACGATAAGCAGTTCAGACAAAAAGAGAAAAGAAGCTTTTGATATGTGGTGCTGCAGAAGAATGCTGAAGATTAGATGGGTAGATCGAAGAGCAAATAAGGAGGTACTGATTGGAATAGGGGAAAAAAGAAATTTATTGTAAAACTTGACTAAAATAAGGGATCCGTTGATGGGACACTTAGGGGGCGTAAAAATTGAAGAGGGAGACCAAAGTTCGAACACTGTAAACATGTTCAAATCGATGTAGCTTAGGGTAGTTATGTAGAGATGAAAGGACTTTTACTGGGTAGACGCTGAAGGTTAGATGGGTAGATCGAAGAGCAAATAAGGAGGTACTGATTGGAATAGGGGAAAAAAGAAATTTATTGTAAAACTTGACTAAAATAAGGGATCGGTTGATAGGACACTTCGGGGGCGTAAAAATTGCAGAGGGAGACCAAAATTCGAACACTGTAAACATGTTCAAATCGATGTAGCTTAGGGCAGTTATGTAGAGATGAAAGGACTTTTACTGGGTAGACTAACATGGAGAGCTGCAGCAAACCAGGCCTGGAACTGAAAACAACAACAACGATGTAGATATTTTCATTTCATTTGCTAAAACATTATGATCAACGTTAGCTAGTGTAATACTGAAACGGATAAGTTGTTTGTTTCAGCTGGGAACATCATATTGGTTGGCGAAAAAGATAGAACAATAGAGCATTTTATATTAGAAGAAAGGAAGAAGAAAATTTTTAATGTCCCGTCGACGATTAGGTAATGTTGGGAAAGAATGGGGAAGGAAGTGGGCTGTCCCCTCTTCAGTGGAACCATCCGGTATTTGCCTCTAGTGATTTAGGGATATCCTGAGAAAACTTGAATCTGGATGGATTGACGAGAATTTGAACTGCAGTCCTCCCGAATCCAAGTCCTGTGTCCAACTCCGGCACCTCCATGTTAGGTCGTTTCATATTCCTATCTCATAGATACTTCGGTTATTTTATTTTATTTAATTATGGAACGTGGTTTCATCAAGTGGAAAGCTCACTGAATGAAGATGCTGTGTGAATAAATATCTTCAACGTTGTGTCAAACTAAAGATGGCCTAGCATCGCAACTGCCACCTGTCGGTCACGAAATCGGCATATTTCATCATTGCTGCGCAAATAAGTAATTGTAATTAGTATATAGAAGAACCAGCCGATCTAGTTCCCATACTTACTACCACCTAAGATACAGGGTAACAATTATTGAACTATATGAAAAAAAGCGTAATTTGGTTACAAACTATGGCGTGCACACACTTTATTCGACATGTAAACGTCACTACAGATATTCGGATTTAGCGTATGACATGTTCGATATGCCTGCCATCATTGTTGATGATGTGGCGCAGACGAATAGCATGACCCGCTGAAGTGTCTGAACATCGATGCTGTCGGTGACCTCCTGAATGACTGTTTACAGCCCAGCTATAGCTTTGGGGTTATTGCTGCACACCTTGTCTTTAATATAGTTCCACAAAAAGGAGTTGCACATGTTCAGATCTGGAGAATATGACGGCCAATCGAGGCGCATGCCTCTGAGCTACAATGCGGCCCCAAAGTGCTCCTCCAGGACATTAAACACTCTCCTGCTTCAGTGAGGTCGAGTTCCGTCTTGCATGAACCACATCTTGTCGAAATAAGGGTCACTTTGAATAATAAGGATGAAATCATCTTCCAAAGCCTTCACGTACCGCTCGGTAGTCACCGTGCCATCAAGGAATATCGGACCGATTATTGCGTGACTGGACACTGCACACCTACGCAGTCACCTGTTGGGGGCGAAGAGGTCAATGGTATTCGGCGCAAGGGGCACCTTCAGCTCAGTCCCCTTTCTATGAGCCGCTTGTTAATTGTCCTTGAGGTCACTGAAGCACGTCGGATCGTTGATAATGATAAATCCGGGGCAATGAGTGGCTCTCCGACGATTGGTCGGTCCTCAAATTTTATCGTCTCTCTAGGTCAGCCACTTCCGTCTTCATACTATGTTCGGCCATTGTTCACCCACTTCTGCCAACACCGTCCAATAGTGGCATCGCTCCGATTCAAATGTCGAGCGATTCGCCGATTACTCCAACCGGCGTCTTTGAGCCCATCTATATACTTGTCAGCTGGGCGATGAAACTGCGCTGCTGCGTAACATATTCATCCACCGACCACCGAAGTTTATAACTTTGCATTTTCCTTCGATACCTTGCGTAACTCTGTTGTGGTGCATCTTTCTTATTTTATATTTTATTTTATTCCTTAAAATAAATTAGTTACAGCCACTCAACATGAATTGTTACAGCCTTTGTTTCCCTTCCAGTGAAGAATACCAATTATCGCACGGTACTCCGCTATGTCAACGGGCTGAACAATTCTCTGCTGTCTACTAAAGCGGCGTGCTATCGTAGTGTAGCGTGGGGATTTCAATGAATACTAGGAGTGCAGACATGTACCTGCAGACAAATACAAGTTAATTACGTAACTTTATTATTTTCGGAGTGGTAAGTAGAAGTTTATGACTAGTTGTCATAGATGAATGTGGATGTACGAGGCATGTTCTGAAAGTAAGTGTACCGTGACCATAACGGGCTGTTTTTTTTTTGTTTTTTTTTAATGTTTGACAACACTGAGTGATAGAGGGGGACTTCCTGACCAGAACTAGCACAGCCGGAAGACAGTAGTACTTAAATACACGTTGTAGTATCCAATTGAAGCCGGCACGGTAGCCCAGCGTGTTCGGTCAGAGAGGTGTGTGCTCTCTGTGATAAAAAAAACTGAGTCAAGGAATCAACAGTTAACTTGAACGGATGTCTTGTGACGTCCGCCAAGAGCAAACGCAACGAACTATATCGAACGAAATGAAAAAAAAAATGTGAAAGATGTCTAAGAAGTCCGGCAAGTACAAGGCACGTGCAGTGATCCGCTTCCTACTCGCAAAAGGAATAATACCTGACGAAATTTTTTCGGGAATCAAAACAGTTTACGACGTAGGTGTTATGAAGAGAACGAGTTTGTTTAGTGATGTAGAGAGTTTAGTGGAGGCAGAAAAATGTTCATGACGAACAGAGGAGTGTAAGACCTTCCATTTTGACTGATGAGTCGGAGCAAAAAATCGAGGAAACTGTTCGTGAAGACTTCTGATTGACAGTGGATGAAATTTCTGCGTTGTTTCCACAGCTCTCCAGAACTGTCTTAATGCGACACACCAACAGAAACGCTGGGATACCGGAAACAATGAGCAAGAGGAGTTCAAAAACAACTGACAGAGCAGCAGAAGAAAAATCGGGTCAGTAGTGCCCACGCGTTTCTTGAGAAACTTGAATGGGAAGGTGAGGATTTTCCGAGCTCTATTGTGATTGGAGGTGAAACATGGGCGTCTCATTACGCGCCTGACACAAAAATACAGCCGTCACAGTGATGTCGTACCAATTCCCCCATCTGCCAAAAAATTCAGAACCACAATTTCGGGCAAAAATATCATGGCCTCAAGAGTTTTTCGACCGAAAAGATAATTTTGGCCTAATTTCTGCCTCAAGGAGAGACCATCAATGCACAACGATATTGTGAGATCCTTAAAAAAACTGAAAAGGAGCATTCGAAACAAAAGGAGGGGAATGCTGACGAGAGGAGTGTGCTTTTTGCACTACAACGCCAGTCCTCACATCGCATTACCCACCAAGGCGCTCTTGGACTCATTTGGATAGGATGTTTTTAGCCCCGTCCCTCTCCGTGTTCCTCTGATTTGGCGCCTTCAAATTATCATCGTCAACCGATAAGCAGGTGCAAAAGAGGTTTTGAGTTGGGGAAAGGAGCTGGCTAGAGAAGTATTCGGCGAGGACAGCAGGGCACAAAGAAACTTGTGCCAAGGCTCACCACATGCTTTTAACTTGATGACAATTATGTGGAAAAGTGGTCGACAAGTGTATCAATAATATCCTTTTTTTTCAGATGTACTTTTTCTTTAAAAAAAAAAATCTAATACACTTACTTTCTGAACATGCTTCGAAGGCACACAGCTGAACTTCCTCGGAGCAACACTAAAATAAAAAGAGACGTAGGTCTGTCTTAAAAGCCATGTTACTCTGCGTCGTGCTCCTGTGCCACAGTTTGCTACGAGCACTTTAGGGCGCTGCGCATTGCGAACGCGCGAAAGGCCTGTCGGCCTGAAGGCCGCGGCGTCCAAAAATCTCCGTCGGAAGCGAACCGCGCTCGGCTATTGACGAGCCGCTGTTCGGCGCCGAGAAAGCAGCCGCTGTGTTCGGCGTGACGGAAGCCGGGGAAGGGACCAGCCCTGACCTTTATTCATTCCGGGTATTTCTCGTGATCGCAGGGCGGCAATTGGCTAAAATCTTGATCGACCCGAAAATTAAGTACACCGGCGACGGACATTCGCTCACAGAAAAAGCTGACATGCCAATCGGTAGCTGTCATTGCGGCCGCGGTGTAATATTATGAGCCGTTAGTATAAAATGCAACGTGGCTTTGTGGTGTTGAAATCGCTACCAGTGGCACGTTTCTGCTTGAAACGAAATGCCATAAAATTCTGATGTCCGCAGGTGTCCTGGGTGTCCAGATTTTTCTAATAGGGTGAACTGACTAGCAGAGGATGAGTACTCCGCTAGTAACAGAGTGTGCTGTATCCCTGCAGAAAAACGACTTGCAGAAATGGACTACATATCTAAGTATCTGAGTGTATTGGTCAGTGGCGCAAAGACAGACAACACATAACGTATATGAATGTAATTATCTGAAATGAAATTAGCCAAATGACGCGATTTACAGTCTTTCGAAAACATTCATCGGATTTCACAAGACTGCATCTTTTACATGACTGAAGCCGGCTGCTGTGGTCTAGCGGTTCTAGGCTCTTCAGTCCGGAACCGCGCGACCGCTACGGTCGCAGGTTCGAATCCTGCTTCGGTCATGGATGTGTGTGATGTCCTTAGGTTAGTTAGGTTTAAGTAGTTCTAAGTCTAGGGGACTGATGACCTCAGATGTTAAGTTCCATAGTGCTTAGAGCCATTTGAACCATTTGAACATGACTGAAGATAGTATTTATCGGTAAATATGTCCGCCCCAGTAGCTGAGTGGTCAGCGTGACGGATTGCCGTCCTCTGGGCCCGGGTTCGATTCCCGGCTGGGTCGGAGATTTTCTCCGCTCAGGGACTGGGTGTTGTGTTGTGTTCATCATCATTTCATCCCCATCCGGCGTGCAGGTCGCCCAATGTGGCGCCGAATGTAATAAGACCTGCGATATGGCGGCCGGACCTGCCCCGCGAGGGGCCTCCCGGCCAATGACGCCAAACGCTCATCATCATCATCATCATCGGTAAATATTAGCTTACAAAGTTTTTATGTTGAAGAAATCATCCAGTTTAGCACGGGTCTACCTTTTACATGAATGCTCGTACAACCGTGAGGTACTCTTTAAAATTACGTTTATGATCAGTGTTTTCGTTTTAACTTTCACGAATGTTCCAGTGTACCCACCACCGGACGTACAACAGAGAACCACGCCATCATAAAATTCGTTCATACTTCTACGGTACGTGGTTACTGTGTTTCTCATATTCTCCCGTCCTGATGATTCAGTTTTGCATTTAAATGAAACGTAGCCTCATTCCTGAGCACTGAACGAGATGAGAAATTATTGCCTTCATTAAAATTATTGCCTTCCGTAATGGGTTTGTAGCATCTGAATTCTGCATGAGTAGAAACAGCCAAAGAAGCAGACATGAAGGATGGAAAACTCACAGCTGGCACGACTAATAGACTTCTGCGGACTACGTGCAAAATTCTGTCGAATGCGGTGTACGTCTCGAATGAGCTCAAAGGTGTGACCTGTGAATTACCCATTACATAAACAATAAGTGCGTGAAAACAGCTGATGCCGTTGTCGAATTCTTTGCACTATAGGAGGTACAGTACCGTCTTCTTGACGAAATTCACGCCACAGCTGAAGAAGAATTTCACCTCTTGAAACGAAGAACGCGAAACAACTCTTGTTCCGGCTTTATCGCCACCTCTACTGACGCATATTGGTTAATGAACGAGCGACCTACCTGCACCAGGTAGATGCCTACCGGTACCCAAATTATTTGGCAACTTAGAACGGCCATGAAATTTAATTTATAAGTCAACCCAAGTATTTGTGTTGGCTTATGTAGAAGATATAGTCTTGCGGAACCATATAAACCTTTTTGGAGAACCCTTCAGTTCGACTACGCGATAAGCGATAAGTCACTGAACTGTATCATAGGAGTATCTATCGGCAACCATATCAGGAGCAACAATCACAGTCGGAAAGACAAATGCGAGATTGAGATTTGCCGAGAGAAACATGAAGATGAGTGACTCACCCATCGCAGAGTTGCAAAACCCTCGTACGGCACGTTATTTTGTGTTGTCCGTAGATCTGCGTCACTTAACAACAGCAAGAACGAGTGACAGACAAACAGTGAGAATGATCACAGGGGGTTTGCGCAATTCGTCAGCGCGATAGCTTCATATCATTGCGCAACGAACTCCAGTGGGAGATGCTGCAGGAAAGGTTCATTGGCGGAAGTAATTGTGGAAATACAGCGTCACAATGTGGTGCGACGCTTTTCAATTTTCTCTGACCAACTCTATGACTAAGCGTTTAGAGTTGCTGGTTACGGAATCTGTAGTTCCCGTGCTCGATTCCTGGCGCCCACATCGTATTTTTCACTAGCCGCCGGCCAGAGTGGCCGTGCGGTTCTAGGCGCTACAGTCTGGAACCGAGCGACCGCTACGGTCGCAGGTTCGAATCCTGCCTCGGGCATCGATGTGTGTGATGTCCTTAGGTTAGTTAGGTTTAATTAGTTCTACGTTCTAGGCGACTGATGACCTCAAAAGTTAAGTCGCATAGTGCTCAGAGCCATTTGAACCATTTCACTAGCGGAAAGGTCCGGAACCTTATCCACTTGGTCTCGTGAGGTCAATTAGTAGGCATCTGCTAGCATAAATAAACAGCAATGTTGAATTGTAAGCTGGCGAAGTTGCGTCAAATCGCCAAGTTTCCCACTTTTTTGAAAGCACAGGTCTTGTATTTTTATGTTACTTCGCATAATAGTTAGTTTGCTTTTAGCAGTCCGTAAAGTGTAGATGCGAGTCGGAAGTTTCGTGTCATTCCTAAAGCATCTTCTCCTATTTCCGTGCACTGAGTACTTCTTGAGCCTCATATTTTAGAGCTAGTGTTTAGAGCTAGTGTTTAGCCATTTGGTTTATTAGTTTTCTGTGATTGTGTTGTAACAGACTGAGGTCATAAAAGCCACTGCGTACCTCCTAATATCGTAGTAGTGCAGTAACTCGACGTGGCGTGGACTGGTCAAGTCGTTACAAGTCCCCTACAGAAATATTGAGCCATGCTGCCTCTGCAGCTGTCCATAACTGCCAAAGTGTTTTCGGTGCTCGGTCTTCTTCACGAGCTGACCGCTTGATTAAGTCTCAAAAATGTTCGATAGGATTCATGTCGGGTGATGTGAGTGGCCAAATCATTCGCTCGAATTGTCCAGAATGTTCTTCAAACCATTGGCCAGCAATTGTGGTCTGGTGACATGTTTTGGAACATGAAGTGAATGAATGTTTCCAGATCGTCTCCAAGTAGCCGAACATTACCCTTTTTAGACAATGATAGCTCAATTGGACTAGAGGATCCGATCCATTCCGTGTAAACACAGGCCACACCATCATGGAGCCAAAGTGCCGTGTTGACAGCTTCGATCCATGGCTTTGTGTGGTCTAAGGCACACTCGAACCCTACTACCAGCTTTACCCAGCTCAAATCGGGACTCATATGACCAGGTGTCGGCTTTTCAGTCGTCTAGTCTCCAACCGATATGGTCACGAGCCCAGGAGAGGCACTGCAGGCGATGTAGTGCTGTTAGCAAAGACACTCGCTTTAGTCGTCTGCTGCCATAGCCCATTAACGCAAAATTTCGCCGCACTGTACTAACGGATACTTTAGTCGTACGTCCCACATTGGTTTCTGCGGTTATGTCACGCAATGTTGCGTGTCTGTTAGCACTGGCAACTCTACGCAGACGCCGCTGCTCTCGGTCTTTAAGTGAAGACCGTCGGCCACTGCTTGTCCATGATGGGAGGTAATGCCTGAAATTTGGTATTTTCGGCACACTCTTGACACTGTGTATGTCGGAGTACAGAATTCCCTATCGAATTCCGAAACTGAATGGCCCATGCGTCTGGCTCCAACTATCATTCCACGTGCAAAGGCAGATAACTTCCGTCGTGTGGCCATAATAACGCCGGAAATTTTTTCACGTGACTCACCTGTGTAGGAATGACCGCTCCTCCGATGCACAGTCCGTTTATACATTTTGTACGCGATTGTAGCGCCATCTGTATATGTGCGTATCGCTCTGCCATGACTTTTGTCATCTCAGTGTACAGGTTATGTGTACGAATCACAACCATTCACAACATTCAAGAATTATTCATTAATCGTATAACATTTATTTATTGGCGACGCGTTTCGAGCCACAAGTACTTACCCTCAGGCATCATGAAATACAAGTCTTAAATATTAGTTGCATTACAAGGCTAATTAACTAGATTGTCGCTAGTTTGTTGAATTTCCTGTTTTCGTCAGGTCCTTAATTTATACCACCTGCATGTACGTCCATTGGCTGCGGTGGTGGTCGAGCATCTTTCCTTTTTTTGTTGCAGTTTTCTTGCACTGTTTTCAGTCACGTTTCACTTCGCACAATGCACTTAATATAGAGTGATTCTGTCATGATGTTACAAATTTTTGGGGATGATGGAGAAGAGGAAAAATTAAGGTAATCGACCCTGGTCTGGAAATGACCGAGTCAGAAATTATAAACGAAAATCGTTCTCATACCTATGACAGTGGACCTCTTCTACTGCAAGGTCTTTGGTTTCCATAGTTTGTGAGGCGGTAGTGTGAACCAAAAAAATGTGCAATTAACACGGGCTCTAAATTGCACGATCACTTGTTCATCTTAGACACTATGAAACAAATCTCTTCCACTGCAAGCTCTTCCCTTTCCGTACTCGAAGCGGTGGTAGTATACAACAAATGTTCAATGAACATGGACTCTACTAAATAAGTGTTCATAGTTCTTGAGATATGTCTTTTAGAGCCCACGTTTACTACACATTTTTTTCTTGTTTTGGTGTACATTACCTTCTCCCAAAACATCAAAACGAAAGAACGTGTAGTAGAAGAGGTGCATAGTATCAGAACGATTTTCTCTTATAACTTTCGAGTCGGTCGTTTCCTGACCAGGCCCCCTTGCCTTACACTGGTACATTTACTCTTCTCCGTCATCCTTGAAAATTTGTAACATCATCAAGGAATCACTCTGTGCATAATTATCTCTGTGTACGGGGTGAACCCGAAATCCGCCGTAGGTTGTTCCCCATTTATCTTTGTATTTCACTGAAAATATGTGCACTACAGTGCAAAAAGCGACGGTATGCGCTGTGTGTCTTGTTTGGGAACAAACTTGTGTCATTGACGCACAGTAGACCTACATGCTGTTGACATATTTAATGACCGCTTTATTGTTTTTTTTTTTCGAAACTTGCGCTCGGTACTGCTCAGATCTGTCTTGGATTTGTTTTACAGGCGGTGTTTGTTCTGCGTTGACAGTGGTACTCGGCAGTGTGGATAGATTCACGAGAGTAGGTCGGGTTTACTGGATGCGGTTGAAAAGCGTCACAATGGCGATGAATTGTGTTGTTGACGCAACGACGGCAGCGAAAGCACAGTACTGTTGTATCCAGCTGATGATTGCTGTATTACTTTGTGTTCTGTGTCGCACGTTTTGGTGACTGCTAATCACTGGCTCTTTCATTCTCGTGAAGGTATTTTTGCAGAAAAAATGTAACTGCTGTGACAAACCGAATGAGTCATCATTACACTGTTTCTTTATAACGAGCCGCCGGATACCACGGGACCCTTATACCAAAATTGTTAGGAAAAAAACAGCACTACCGCATAATGAAAAAAATATGAACCTACAGAATATCAGACGAACTGTATGATTAACTGAAGAGTTTGTAGCAATCAGAACACAACGGAGAGAAAGTAGTGTCTTAGAGCCATTGCTTTTCACAGGATAAATAAATGAGGTAGTGAGGAACATTGGAAGTTTCATGAGCCTTTTTGCGGATGATGATGCTGTATACGGAGAAGGAGCACCACTACCAGATTGTAACAAAATGCAGGAAGATCTGCAGAGGATCGACGCTTGGCAATCAAATTTAACATCTTGCACATAAATAGGCGGAAAGACGGCTTATTGTATGATCATACGATAGTGGGACAGTCACTGGGAGCAGTTGCATCCTATAATATATGGGAGCAAGCGTCATTGGAACAGCCACATAAAATTAATCGTACGTGATGGCAGACTGAAATTCATTGGAACAATCCTCAGGAAGTGTAGCACACCTACAAACGAGGTAGCATACAAAATCCTTATTAGACTCCTTCATCTTTTACTGGTGCCTTGTTCCGTGGCTTCACAGGATCGACATGGTTAGGAGCGGATCTGGCAAGGTCAGTTTTAAGGGGTGCCCGTATGCCCTTTCTGCCGCCACCCCTTACTCCCTGGGACGAAATTAGTGTATCCCAGCTGTCTGCGTCTATTGTAATCCATGGACTAGTGCGAACGTGTTCAGGTGTTCGCGAGTCGTGTGACTTAGGCGGAACGTGGGGACCAGCCCGGTATTCACCAAGCGGGATGTGGAAAACTGCCTAAAAACCACATCCAGGCTGGCCAGCACACTGGCCGACGTCGCTAATCCGCCGGGCGGATTGGATCCGGGGCCAGCGCGGCTGCCCGAGTCCAGGAAGCAGCGCATTAGCGCTCTCGTCTAACCTGGTGAGTCACAAAACCCTCGTTCGACTAAAACTTGAATATTGCATGTCAGTCTGGGATCCATACAAGATAGGACTGATAGATGAAAAAGCGAACAACTGTAGGAGAGCAATGTGTGTTTCATTGGAGCTTCATTTACTAAGCTCTAAAGTGTCACAGATATGCTCAGCCAACTCCAATGGCAGACGGCTGCAAGAGTCGTTATGCATCACGGAGAGGTTTACTGTTAGAGGTCTGAGAGCATAACTTTTCTAGAAGGGCCAACCTGTATATTGTTCCTCGTATGTATATCTCACGAAAAGACAACGAAGGTAAAATTAGAGAGATCCTAGCTAACAGGGAGGCTTATCAACAATCAATGAGGGCGGGGGGATATGGCAGTGGTACATTAAGTGCCCTTGACCAGACACCATAACGTGTCTTACGCCATAACGTGTCCTGCGGAGTATCAATGTAGATGTAGTATAATCTCCGAGGTTTTGTCGCTGCAGTTCGATTACACCCTGCAAGCGTTAGCTGCTTGGACTCATTGTCAGAATGTGATGCCCTGCTGGTGTTGCATTTCTCTTTATAAATAGTTCGATTCCCGCCTTTGCAGTGCATTATTTTTCCCTCCGTGCTCTTGTTCCGCAAGAATATATATAGCACTGCACAATATGAACTTCAGCCTGAATAATTGCACACAACTCTGAATCCACTAAGTCTTCACGACTAAACTCCGCGTAATTATTTCCGAATACGAATGTACAGCAGTACCGTAATTCCGTGTTCAAGACAAATTAATTATTGCTGTTTTAATGCGCTAATAGACACACGACCTGCAATTTTATCTCATTGCCGGTTTCCTTTTAATAATTCCGTTACGCATCATGGTGATGTAGCTGATTGAATATGAAGTTAAATGTTCTCTCGACAGCGAGAAAAATTGCGCCTCTCGCAATAATAATACGCCTCGCTTCGATATTATCTGTAATTTATAGAGAGCGTCATTTCTGAATGCTCTTTTTTCCTAGAAAAGTTTTAAATAAACTCGAGAGTCACATTAAACGCATCGAATTATATAGAGTGGAGTAATTTTGTTTCGGAAAATTATGGAAGCTTTTTGTCGACTGAACAACCTAAGTGAAACTGCCTGCGGCAGTTTGATCTAGTTACAAACTTTTAATATCGCATAGCATCCCGCTCACAGGTTCTGCACCAAAATGTCAAACAAAAAATTGAGAATGCGTAATACTCAAGCTTAATTTTGCGTTTGTATTTATAATCAACTCTCTAATGCGTATTTTTTTACGTTAGTCTGAGTTTACGCCTTGACTAAGTTGCCCTTATTTTTGATATGAAAAAAGCTGGTAGTTTTTAGTTTTAATCGATTTCAGTGATTTCCTACATCAAGATAAATACATATTTTTGAATTAATCATTTACTAGTAACTATTATACAGTCATTTTCTGTTACGCAAATTAGAATTAAGCTAAGAACGCACCTCATAGCCGAAAAACATTAGTTAACCAGAGTTTCTACCCACAATGAGAACATCAGCACACGAGCACACTGGACTGGTTAGATTATTTATTTATCGCTTTTACAGAAGTGGGTAAGCATTCTAAGTTACATGTAGCTAATCTAATATTCCCCATTTACGGTGTATCATCATTTGCCTTAATGAAATCTAGGAAAAAAATTATTGAAAAAGTATAGCTACTCGATTGTGCCATTTGTCCCCTATCATACGAGAACATTCACTTAATCCACTGCAGGCGCAGTCCAACTACTCTTTTCTACTGCAATTAGTAGCCTGTTTTTAGAATCTTTGTGCTTCGAAGTGCCTTGCTTAAGTGCATGTACCTTCCGTTATGGGTTAGACCCACGTCCCTGCATTGTTGCGGTGGTGCCTAAAGACTGTTACACACCACCGACTTCTTGTTCACAGTGCACACCCATACTCGTAGTGGCCGGCCGCTGTGGGCGAACGGTTCTAGGCGCTTCAATCCGGAACCGCGCTGCTGCTACGGTCGCTGGTTCGAATCCTGCCTCGGGCATGGATGTGTGTGATGTCCCTAGGTTAGTTAGGTTTAAGTAGTTCTAAGCCTAGGGGACTGATGACCTCAGATGTTAAGTTCCATAGTGCTTAGAGCCCTTTGAACCATACTGGTAGTGGATGCGCGTCACTTCCCAGCGTCTAGGTCACCCACGATCCTCGTCACAAGTGAGTCAGTGACGTCAATTATCAGTTGATTGTGCCGAATATACTGCAGACTGCGCATGCGTAGAAACAGGGCACCGCGACAGCCTCTGCTAACATCAGTAAGTTACTCACTCGTTTTATAGTAACGGATTTTATATTTTGTGTCTTAGTGATCATTATATTCTTGGAGTTTTGTTTTCGCGCCATATTGCGAAAGTATCTGAAAGCAAAATGCTATTTAGGTTTTGCATTATCTGCACTATGAAAAATCCTAAATTGAGCATGAATGAGAACGTAAATAGATGAAGAACCTCAATTAATGAAAGTGTTGTCAACAGCGAAAAATTGAGCTCTATTGTAAGACAAAAATAGTTTTTAATATCGTATTTAGAAAGACAACAAGACTCGTAGGATAAATTAAAAAAAGCCGCATTTACTGCCTTGTACAAATTATTTGATGTTTTTGTTTTTAAATATTTACTCGAGCAAACACACTACCGGAAAAAATTAGTACATCTTTTTAGAAGTTTCCAGTTCACTCAAGATTTGCCGTTGCAACAGTGGATATGGAGTACATGAAATGATCATATTTACGGGCCAATAGTACAAACGGGTCTGAGGTACCAGATATCGACCACTGCTGGAACACCCATGTTAGTGCGTTGTGTAGCCTCCACGGGCGGCAAAGCAGCCGCTGACTCTGGCATCTGGTCGATTGTACGGATGGAGAGCACTATTCTGGGATATGCTATGCCACGCCGGCTCGACCCGTTCACGTAGTTCTGTAAGAGTTGCTGGTTGACGAGTCACGCGAGTCGCTTCTCGTCCCATTGAAATATACCAGGGCGTAACGATTAAGTAACAAATACTCATCTTCATTTCTCGGCGATCTCCAGTCCTGCAGTATCTTTTAAGGAATTTGCGAGTTATCTGCTCCACCAAAATTTGCTGCAGATTGCTCAGCTCTTCACAGTGTTGCTATAAAATTAGTAGTGCTAAGACAAATTTCAAGAAATTCACGTTGATACGGTGTTCTCTTCCAAAATCACAATTTTATTGCGTAACACTGTAACAAAACTTATTCACAAAAACTGTCGGAATACTGGCACACTGATGACTGATTCGCCACTTCTTGTAACAATTACTGTCTACGTCATCCAAAATCTTGCTAGTGTACGCAGACTGTCGTCACTGAGTCACGCATTCATTCGTTCCCCTCACATAAATTTTTGCACGCCTTTTAGCTTTTAATATTGAAATTCGTAAAATATGTTCGCTATCAATGTTTTTTTATAAGTTCCTTGTATCACAAAGATTATTATTTGAAAAATGTTATTAAAATTTCTGTCAGTTTATTACACAAATACAAACAGAATGCTAATTTCAATCCTAACAAAAACTATCCTGCACTTACAAAATGAGAACTGTTTATGTTTTATGTTCAGTTTTCGATTAGTAACAGTCGAACCAACGCAGAGATATATATGTATGCTTGCTAAAGTCGGAATGAAATAATGAATTCTTAATCACCAGATAATTGAAATAAGGCTGTTACAAAATGTATGTAAGCCTGTAAATGGGGCAGCCTGACACCTAAGGTCAACACTTCGAGTCATACTTACCATAACGATCATTTATTGGTATGTTTCACCGTCATATCCCACACTTGGTCGATTGGAGACAAGTCAGGAGATCGTGCTGACCAGGGAAGTTGCTGCACGTTTAGCAGAGCACGTTGAGTTTCATGGGCAGTATGTGGGCGAGCATTATCCTGTTGGAACAACACTTCACCTTCCTGTTGCAAGAACGGCAAAAGAACGGGTCTGACGACATTCTGCTCGTTCGGAGCGCTGGTTAGCGTCTCCTCCAGAAACACCAAAGGTGAACGGGAGTTGTAGCTTATCGCGCCTCAGACCATAACGCCTGGGATGGGGCCAGTGCCTTGGACGAATGCACTCTACGTGACAGTGCTCACCAGTTCTACGTCTTACGCGCAATCGGCCATCTTTTGGGTGCAGGCTGAATATGCTTTCATCGCGTAAGGCCACGTCGCACTGTTCCATCTTCCAAGTGACCCCCTGACCGGCGGGAGGGGGGGGGGGGGATACCAGTTGAGTCGTGAACGTCGATGCTGTAGTGTGGGTGGAAGACAAGCTAGAGATGTGCGTACCTGTAGTCCCACTGCCAATAAACGGTTCGCAACAGTTTGTGTTGACACGTCTGGGCCCACAAGCCCTCCTACTTGTCCTTAGGTAGCTGTACGATCTGCCACTGGCGCCCGGTCACTGCAGGCGTCTGTGCTGCGTCGACGTCTACGTGGTGAGAATTTTCGCGTGACCACTGATATCAGCATCGTTGCACAACTGACGCGCCATATCCAGCTTGTGTGGCAATTCTCCGAAAGGACCCTCCAGACGCTACTCGGAAGGCCACAGTGTGACCTCTTCCAAACTAAGTTGGCTGTAGGAAGCACGAGTGCGTCTCCGTCGCATGGTTGCTTGCTTGCTTCACGCGTTTGCTCCACTCTAAGCCCTCTGGCTGCGAGCATTCCGTATTAAAGGGTAGACACAGATGGCTCTGTGGTAGCTATGCCACTGCACTGTCCGTTGGCGGACGACATTGAAACCGTTAGCAGTACATCTGCTGTCCCCCAGTTGGCGTATACTGGCATCGGATCAAGATCTACGTCTTTTCAGGTGTGCTAATTTTTTACGACAGTATAATTTAAATGTTGATGTTCTGAAATATTTAGACAACACGTTTTCTGTTTCTTCAGTTGTCAGAGACTACACGACCCTTGTTCAGAACATTCACTATGAATTTTGCCTAGATTATTAATAAACTTTATTATCATTGCTAGTTTCTTAAAGCTTTTACTGCTTCGACTTTTGTAAGAAGAATGATACCTGATAACTTCACTTTCACCATTCAGGCGCCAAACTCCACAACCAACAGCACTTCAGAATACACGCAATTTTGGCTATTACCTGTGAACAGAAACAAGCACTCGTGGCCAGTCTCAGTACATGTAGACCTAAAAGGCGCTAAGGGCGCTGCGGTAGACTCACTTGCCACGTGTTTTCGATTGGAACAGGAAAATTGTTCGTGTAAAAGTTGCTTCAAAGCTAGCACGCTGCTCGCTTCGGTTCGTGACGCTCCACCTTCCGTCACGAGAGATTCTCCCGAACCTTTACCACTCAGTGAACACACATGATAAGGAACATTTTTTATCACACGTGAATATTCAGTGAATTGCAGATCAGATATTTCCATTTTTAATGTCGTATTGGTCTCTACTGTTGTTCCTTATGTAAGAACTAGCTATTGTATGTGGAACCGTCCACCTTTGACTCACAACCAAAGTATTACGTTACGTGTTCCAGTTATTTAGAGACTGCTATTATCGTATATTATTTCTTGGTTACATTTCAAGGAGTGCTCAGAGGGCCGGCCGCGGTGGCCGAGCGGTTCTAGGCGCTTCAGCCCGGAACAGCGCCACTGCTACGCTCGCAGGTTCGAATCCTGCCTCGGGCATGGATGTGTGTGATGTCCTTAGGTTAGTTAGGTTTAAGTAGTTCCAAGTTCTAGGGGACTGATGACCTAAGATGTCAAGTCCCATAGTGCTCAGAGCCATTTGAACCATTTTGAAGTGCTCAGAGGCAGCTGTTTTCCTGACTGTTTCAGTCTACTGTTTGTACGATCTGTATCATTCATTGGACTTGACACATGCCATCAATCAGTGACGCCGAAATAACCTCACAAATCACGTTGGTGCGCAACGCTCTCATCTATCGTTCGCTGCTTTCGAAGATAGTAAAGGAGCTGTAACACAAAAGTGGGTTGAGTGTTCCCGACTCGCCTAAACAACAAGTATTTAAAAAAGGAATCAGAGCTGAGGATATCTGTAGGCGGAACACGCAGAAGCTGTAAGAAGAGCACGGTGCAGATGCCGGTCAAAAAACTCTCAATCTGGTACAGCAGCTGAGCCGCTGTAGCCTGCAGTCTGCGAGCCGTAATCAGGAATACCTCGGCGATGCCAGGCATGCGGGGAATTTGGCAGCGTCCCCAAGATCGCAGGCGACGCACGCAGGGAGCACATGCGACAGCCGTGGCTCCAGTATTGCGCTCGTAAACCCGTCCTTTCCCGTAGTGTGTACCGGCAAATGAAGCAAGTGACCGACAACGACGTGATTGTATTTAGTTTATTTGGCTCTTTCTGTAACAAATCAGATGTGCAGCACAATACAAGGCAAGAAAGGAAACGAGAATAGCGTTTTCGAAAGCAGTGGTGGTTCCATCCATGATATATGGATACGAAACGTGGACTCTTGCAAAAAGGGAAGCATCGATGGCGCAGTACACTGAAATAAGTTTTCTTAACGTTGTAAAGGGTTGCTCTAAGACTTGGTCAGAAATGAGGACGTACTGTATGCGATTACAAGGTGTACGACTTTGCTTCCGCCGTTTGCCGATAGGTGGCGACAACGGTAAGCAGCGGTCGAAAGAAACAGGTCGCAGACGTCAGGAAGTTAGCTTGGACCTCGGTCAACATAACCTCATTCAAACATTAGTCAATTTGTGTCTTCATCATAAAGTTGTTCTTGATTGAAAATGTCAGTTTACGACCCTAATTCTCGTCATTTGCGGAGGTGTTACTGTTTTCTTTCAATACGAAGAAAATAGCGGCTGAGTCTCATCGAATGCTCTCAAGTATGTATGGTAAGGACGCTATTAGTGAAAGAACGTGTCGTGAGTGGTTTCGACGCTTTTAAGAACGGTGATTTTAACGGCTTAGACCGGCATAGTGGTGGAATGTTTTCGAAGATGAAGAATTGGAGACATTGCTGAGTGAAGACTCGCGTCAAACTCAAGAAGAATTGGCACGATTAGTGGGAGTGACGCAGCAAGCCATTTCAAAACGTCTCAAGGCTATGGGCATGATTCAGAAAGAAGGAACTTGGGTCCCGTGTGAGCTGAAACCAAGAGACATGGAACGTCGTTTGAGTGTTTGTGAACAGTTGCTTCAGAGGCAAAAACGGAAGGGATTTCTGCATCGCATTGTGACCGGGGACGAAAACTGGGCTCATTACGATAACCCTAAACGCAAAAAATCATGGAGATATCCCGGCCATGCTTCCGCGTCTACGGCCAAACCGAATATTCTCGGTTCCAAGATCAAGCTCTACATCTGGTGGGACTAAATCGTGTACTATGAGGTGTTAAAACCAAGTTAAACAATCACAGGTGCTCGTTATCGAACGCAATTAATGCGTCTGAGTAGAGCATTAAAAGACAAACGGCCGCAGTACAGCGACAGGCACGAGAAAGTGATTTTGCAGCACGACAGCGCTCGACCCGCGTTGCAAAAGAGGTCAAAACGTACTTGGAAACGTTAAAATGGGGAGTCCTACCCCACCCGCCGTATTCTCCAGACATTGCTCCCTCTGAGTATCACCTGTTTAGATCAATGGCGGATGGCCTGGCTGACCAACACTTCCGATCTCATGAAGAAGCCACAGATTGGATCGATTCGTGGATCGCTTCAAAAGATGAACCATTTTTTCGACGCGGGATTCGTACACTGCCCGAAAGATAGGGGAAAGTAGTGGCCAGCGATGAAAAATACTTTGAATGATACATGTGTAACCAATTTGTTTCAGTAAAGCCTCAAATGTTGGGAAAAAACGGCGGAAGCAAAGTTGTGCACCTTGTAATTAAAAATATCCAGCGAGCTGAGTGAGGTAATGGAGTATAGTAGAATTTCCAAAAACACTGACACGGAGTGTGAGTTGTGTTGAAACTTTGAACTCAATCGCTGATGAAAACTGTATACCGGGCCCGGAATCGAATGTATAACCTTGTCTTTCAGAAGAAATATGTAACGCCTGTGTACTCGTTTCTGTGCCTGTTGTGTACGCCCGAGAAAGATTTACCCCAGCCTGGAAGTAATGGTTCAAATGGCTCTGAGTACTATGGGACTTAACATCTGAGGAGGTCATCAGTCCCCCAGTACTTGGAACTACTTAAACCTAACTACCTACTTAACCTACTTAAACCTAACTAACTAAACCTTAAACCTAACTAACTAACATCCAAGCCCGAGGCAGGATTCGAACCTGCGACCGTAGCAGTCGCGCGGTTCCGGACTGAAGCGCCTAGAACCGCACGGCCACCGCGGCCGGCTGGAGGTAATGAACAGGTCATTCCCTAATCCTCTCAAATGGGCGATGGTCGGAGCCGACAGGGCATATTTCAAAGGCGAGTATTTTGCCGGTGGCGGCCGTTGTTTTCCAAAACTCGTTGCAGAGTTAAGTTACAAAGGTCGTGCCATAAAGTAGCACCTTACAAGAGTGCCAGAAGCGGGAGCATTCTGCTCTTGCTTCTCATTCGCTAGAAGGTCTAAATGTTAAAATAATTTCATGGAACGGTTTGAAGCTCGCTAAAACGAGGAGTCGACCGACAGCCGTCGCGCGTGTTGGTTGGTTCAAATGGCTCTGAGCACTGCGGGACTTAACATCTGTGGTCATCACTCCCCTAGAACATAGAACTACTTAAACCTAACTAACCTAAGGACATCATACAACACGCAGTCATCACGAGGCAGAGAAAATCGAACCCGGGAACCCGGGCGCGGGAAGCGAGAACGCTACCGCACGACCACGAGCTGCGGACGCGTGTTGGTGGTGTGTGTCCTCTGAGGCGGAAATAGGGTTTTATAGTGTGTTATGAAGTAAGTAGTTGGTGATTATGAGTGATCAGACATATTATTTTTCTGGTAAGGAAACTTTTAGAACAATCGAAAGTACGCCCGTGCGCGGGCATGGAATTCTGCTCTAGCATTGTGCGGTAGTCTAGGCCAGTGTTGCTTTTTAATTCAGCGTAAACGTGCCCAGTAGATACACCTAGCAGAGCCAGTAGCTAACTGGATGGTAGTGTTTCACGGAAAGAAATGCACTTGGCAAGGTTTAATTGAAGCAAATACTCTGCATTTCTTTCCGTAGAGATTTCGGAGAGATTTTGTGTGATTGTCTCCCTATTGACTTCGCCTATTGTAGGCGGTGTATTAAACTATTAGCATTGAACATATCCCACTCCGATGGTCTGATCTCGACATCTTCCTTGTGAGTAGTTATAATCAAAAGACATTTAATTATTGACTTTGCAGTAATGAGAAGTTTTAAACCAGTCGCGCGGGTCAAAGTGAGGCAGAAGACCCTTATGTGAACTGATTTTTATCAGTGCAGAAAATTAATGCAGATTAGCCGATAAACGTTGCCGAATAAATCTGTGGAGCAGTATGTCGCGTAGTTTGTCCCACGTGCTGCACATCGCAAAGAATACGAGGATTCTGGCCGTGGCCGTGAGTGTGACATCATGCGATGTGGCTGTAGCTCCGAAAAACCGACGAACCGCTTCAAATGCTCTTACCGGTTGAGCTATCCATGCACGGCCTCTATGGAGCTTGGAAAGTAGGGGAAAGGTACTGGCACAAGTAAAGCTGTAAGTATGGGGCGTGAGTCGTGTCTGGTTAGCCCAGTCGGCGAGGGCACTGCCAGCAAAATACAAGGTTGGTGCTTTACTGGACTTGGTCTTCGTGGGGGTGGGTCGTTTTCCTTCATGGGACCTTAGAACTGACTTACAAGGTCTTCCAGTTTAACAAGCACAATGTACAACGGTGCAACTTGTCTTTTTCAGGGGTCAGGGATTTTCTCTGCCTCGTGATGACTGGGTGTTGTGTGCTGTCCTTAGGTTAGTTAGGTTTAAGTAGTTCTAAGTTCTAGGGGACTGATGACCATAGATGTTAAGTCCCATAGTGCTCAGAGCCATTTTTTTTTGTCTTTTTCACGTTAGCAAATTATCGCCAGAGATGAAAATAAGCGATATCCAGCGAACATGGCAGTGTGACAATGCATCACAGTAAGAGGAGACTACTTTAGACACTCTTTGCGTCGGGCAAGTGCTTATGTGCGTGCGACGAAACCGAAAAACAGCCTCTAACATCTCGTCTGAAGAGCTCGAAGTACATCAGCACTTCCAACAGAGTAATATTTGGCACAGAGTAGCGTATCAGCTGGGAGGCATGTTTCTGCTGCCATGTTATTTCAACTGTGCGGCGATATCGGATTTGCAGACGGCGCGCCGTTTGATGTCGGTCAGTTTCGTAACAGCTCTGCGGCGTGTGGCTCTCGCATATTAAATCCCGCCGGTAGCAGAGAGCAGGATCAAAAATAACAGCTGCAGCGACGTAAGTGCAGCGTGGACGAGTGAAATCTGAAAGCATTCCTGACGCGGTAGGAACTCCAGAACAGGATGTTATAGTCCATCATGAGATCTTTTTCCCCAAGGAATACTTCCGAGCTGAGCTATTTTCTACGCACATCGGACAAAAAGCTAGTCGTTCTCAGGATACGTTAACTCATTCCGAGCAAAACAGCTTCTAGCCCTGATAAAGGCCTCAACAAATTTCTTCAGATTAGTAGAAAAGCATATGTTTATTTGTGGAAAAAACTTATATATTTGCGTATTTGGTATTGCACGCATTTTCCGGTACAATTTACAACAAAGCAAAGCAAAACAAAATACAGCCTCATTTCACCATTAGAATTAGGCGAAGTACTAAAAAACTGAAAAAAGGTGGCCTCTCGGGTAGTAATGCGCGGAAGTTTGTATCAAGGCAGGTCCGCTAGACGACGTGGACAGTGGTTAATGTCAACAGATTACTGCAGTTAACAGTTTGGAGTTTTGTCTCCTAACGTCGTACGGCAGTTATTTGATAATGCCGCGTGGAAAGCCTCTATTAGGTGAAGAGCAAGCAAGTCTTAAGGCGTACAAAGAAATAGAGCTATCTAATTGCCAGATTCCTGAGAAATTAGGGCGTTCCAGTTGTGTTATTGATAATTTTGTCACATTGGGTGCACAGTGTGGCAAAAATTGCAAATATAGGCGGACACGAAAATTGTCAGCGTTTCATTGTGCATAAAGGAAAAGCCAGCAGTTATCAGTCACTTCCAGAGGTGTTAGACAAATTCTGGTTCGAGATGCGAATCTGGCGTTCACGAAACGGCTCCATAAGCCACTTTTATACAATGCGCATTACGAGACTCGATTGAATTTTGCGGAAGAACGTATGTCGTGAACCGCAGAATGGGACAAAGTAATTTTCGGCGATGAGAAGAACTTTAATTTGGATAGGCCGTATGTTTTACAGTATTATTGCCAGGATCTCCATATAGAAGAACATGTTCGGATGAGTTGAATTTTTGCGGTGGCAGTATAATGATATGGATAGCATTTTGTACTAAAGGCACGCCCAACATAGCACGGCTGCACCTCAAAAGAACTCGGTGGTTACATAGGAATGCTGGAAAATGAATTGGTTCGTATGTACGCGGAATTTGACGATGATAATTTACTATCCCAACACTATAACACTGAGATTCACAGGTCTGCCAAGACGAAGTCGTGGTTTCAAGATAATGGAATTCTACTTCGGAGCTGGCCATCGAGATGTATGGATTTGAATCCCATGAATAATATATGAAGGATCCTAGCACGATGTGTTTATCGCAATGGACGACCGTTTGAGAGTATGGCTGAGCAAAAAAACTACCATTGGAATGGAATGGACCTCAGTCTGAGAGGAAGAGATCACTGCCCTTATACCACCAATGCCAGAGAGTATTTTCACAGTTATTAAGAACAGTGGAGACCATAGTTGTGATCTATTTACTGTATACGGTAGTTTGTTCTGACAACAATTCATAAGTGCCTTTATATCGGCTTTCCACCCCTAAAGTTGTCTTGTTTCTTTAAATTCTTAAGTGCCAATGGTAATGGTAAAATGAAAATGTATTTCGGTTTGCTTTGTTGTAAGCTGTATGGGAAGAATGCGTGCAATACTAAATACGTAAATAAACTTTTTTCCACAAATAACCACGTGGCTTTATACTAATTACCATCACTGTATACAGATAAAGCCCCTCCGTGATGATTTGATCCCATAGAGCTACCATACCGAGGGGACGCAATGATGATTTGATCCCATAGAGCTACCAAACTGAAGGGACGCGGTTTGCTACGCTTCACCCGCTGTTCCATATAGTCCCATACATTTTCTATGGAATTAAGACTGGGTGATTTAGCGGTTCAGTGCAGGTGCGAGAAGGTGCGTGAGTGCCCGTCAAACCTGCTCTCTTAACATGACTTTCGTCATCTTGGAAGCTGGGAATGACCACAGTATACTTACGAAGATGAAGAAGAATGGGCAACACTTGGTCACAGAGTATGTTGGAATAAATACTCTAGTCCACGTTCATGGTAAAGTGAATGAGTGAGCCCGAGTCATGGTATGGAAAACACCTCCGAAACATCACAGAACCAACTCCGACCTGAACTACTCTATCCACCAACTAACGCCTCAGCGCGTTACAGCATTTGAAAAGAGTCAGACTCACGAATCGTCGGACCATACTAGACAACTGTACTTTCTGTGTAGTTTGTCCTTTTAATTAAGTAATGTGTCACAAGGGAAAGTACGTAATTTGTCGTATTCCAGAACAATGAAAACGGCTCTTATATGCATCCGTATTTCTCCGGAGGGACCTGTATTCTTGGATGCTCAGTAAGCCGGGAGTGAATTCTAAGGAAAAGAAAAATCACATGGAAAACTTCTGCAGACTTTGTTCTGGAGCACTGTGGCTATAACTTCTGGAGGTATGGGAATGGTCAATGCTATTGATACTCGGTGAGAGATTTGTATTTCACGCAGTTAAATAACTGTATATATGTAGAAAATTTACAAACATGTGGCAGTGCGTTCGATGTTCTGGAGTTCAGCTAGCCTCTGTTGCCAGTACCGCGTGCTTAATAACCGGCTGCTGAAATCGAAAGAAAAACGCGCGTCGTCTGACGCTAACAGTGTGGATCATGTGTCATTATTTCGTGACCTTGCGCTGACGTCACCATTGCCGAGGTCAGGAGTCATCGAGAATTACTGCAGTTATTAACTCCGTTTCTGCAGACGCTCTTGCGTCGCTGACAAGATGATTTAAGAGGTGTTTTAATAGGACTTTGCCACGGAGTCGTGTGGGATTCTGTTGTGACCGAGCGGTTCTAGGCGCTACAGTCTGGAACCGCGCGACCGCTACGGTCGCAGGTTCGAATCCTGCCTCGGGCATGGATGTGTGTGATGTCTTTAGGTTAGTTAGCTTTAAGTAGTTCTAAGTTCTAGGGGACTGATGACCTCAGCAGTTAAGTCCCATAGTGCTCAGAGCCATTTTTGGGATTCTGTTAAGGCTTTAAGTTGAAAATGCACATAGTTTCAGGGGACCAAATGAAGATGGCACCGATGGTCATTTGTTTCAATACAGTATTTTTTAAAGATGGCATTTGATTTACATTTAATGAAATCTAAAAACAAATGTAATCGCTGTTTTTCGGTTAATCATCTGTCTGAATTTACGCAATTGGACTAGTGCTGTATCTGTCGTATTAATAGTATCATTCTGAATTTAACAACTGCCGCATCGGTAGGTGGGCATGGTTAATAGCAGATTACTGTTAATGTAATGCTATCGCAAGATGCAATTTCAGTGGCGAATGCTACTGGACAATTTCGGCTGTGAAACATACAGTTACAAGATGATAACTACTTACCTTTGACTGTAAAGTCTGATAATGTGGCGAAACTTCTCAAGATCGCTACTGCACCTATTTGAGCCTGCGCACTGTACTGTAGGCATTGGTCCCCCTTTTATAATCTTCACTCCCCAGTCTTCTCTGCATTGACAGATTAACTTATCCTTGAAGCCTCAGGATGTGTCTTATGAAGCTATTCATTCTTTCTGTCTAGTTATGCCACAAAGACCGTTTGTCATCAATTCGGTTCAATACCTCTTCATTAGTTACTCGATTGCTAGTATGAGAATTGATGACTTCTTGGATTCTGACGAAGGTATGGCACGGACTGTACTTTTGCATACACATCAGAATGGCTTCACAACCGACACTGTATAGTAACGGAAACAAAATAAGGGGAATTACGTAGTCTTTCGCTCCGGATTCGTTCTGCAATGTGTTGCTGATCACTTATCACGTTAATTATCTGGCGACGCTTTCCTGGCGAAGACAGTGGTGGTTGCTATCGAAAGCACACATTTTAAGAAAGAATCGCAACAACTGCACCGATAACAGTTTATACAAAATAGAGGGAAGATTTTCTATGTGCAGTGAAAGCTAGTGTGGTAAAATTTTACGATTGAGACAATTTGAGGTGGCTGCGGATTCTGTTGCAGTCACAGTAATGGGTCAGATTAACCCTTTCGGTCAGGGCATCTTCATATAAGGACATACTAAATAAGTGCTTAGTATATTAAAATTCGTTAAATTTTACCATTTGTGATTGTTGTCCTCATATTGTCGCATGCAGAGAGTTTATTTGATAACAATGTCGACGTCCCCTGTCAATCTGTGGCACCACAAAACAAGACAGAGCGCACACAGTCACATGGACGCTTCCCAGGTGAAAACTAAAGGTGTCTTTCAGAACGAAAGGTGACATATTTATAACTTTACACGTGTGTCCAAATGAGGACATTGTGATTGAAAGGCTGTAATAGCATAGAAATTGAGGACATTATTTCGCTGTCTTTTTAGTCACCTTACGGTGATTTCACATCGCGCCGAGTCTAAGATAGACGAAGGCTACTTACAGAAGGAGAAGTTACATAGCTCCTTAATTCATCTGAAACAGACGATCCATCCGATGATCCTGGAAATAATTTTGAACAAGACGACAATGATGGAAGTAATGTTAGACGTTTTATACCATATGGTATACTGTAAGCTGAGTAGCCTTGACGCAAAGCCCGCTAACTGCATGATACGTGACACTGAGATAATCACGAAACACTCGTCCCATCCGAACGACAATGCATTAGCAGCGAGAATGTTATTGTTGCGTACGAATTTGTTACAGCGCAGCCAACCTAAAGCTGAATAAGAAAAATATCCATTATAATCGTAACAGACTGAAAGGTAGCTCTGAATGACCAGATTGGTAAGTCGGATGTCTGTTCACGTGCTTTGCGTCCGGACATGGCAGGGCGACAGCCACGTCTACCGGCCATTTAGCGATCTTTGCCCCCGAAGACAACATGCAGTTAGCTGCTTTTGAAACCGAACTCGATTTTCGACAGCCATGTTTGTTCATGCAATTGATATTGCATGTGTAAATGCATGGACTGAGTACAAGAAAAACGCATCAGAATTAGTTGTTCTTAAAAATAAGACACTTGATTTGCTTCACTTTAGGGTAGGTGTGGTCGAAGTACTGACGAAAGCTGCCAGGAAAAGGGGGCGTCCCACTAGTCAGAGTCCAATGCCATATCCAAGAACTTCAAAACGAGTCAATGCGGAAGTTCGTCCAGAAGCTGATGTTCGTTTGGACAACGATGGGCATCTTCCAGCGGTCAGTGACAAAAAATCATTTGACAGGTGCAAGAAACCGGGTTGCAAACCAAAACCAAATTTAAATGTGTAAAATGTAGCATTCAAATGCCTGGATGCAAAAAAATTGTTTCTTTGATTATCATTCAAAAATGTTCAAATGTGTGTGAAATCTTATGGGACTTAACTGCTAAGGTCATCATTCACTAAGCTTACACACTACTTAACCTAAATTGTCCTAAGGACAAACACATACACACCCATGCCCGAGGGAGGACTCGAACCTCCGCCAGGACCAACCGCACAGTCCACGACAGCAGCGCCCTAGACCGGTCGGCTAATCCCGCGTGGCTGGTTATTACTCTTCACAAGTGTAAAATCATAGTTGATGTATATAATCATTATGTAAGCTTTGTGTAAATTATGTATTTTGATGAAATAAAATACTTTGAGTTTTCGACTTATACTGCACCCACTTGAACACAATGTCCTCATTTGGGGACGCGTTGTATCACCCCTTGGGGGAACCTCGGAATATTTTATACATCTGAAAAGTCATAATTTAATTCGAAGAACTGGAAAAAATAATGCATGACTGAAAGGGTTAATAACCTTCCGACAAGATAGACGCCGAGTGTGCCACAATCGGTGGTGCATGTAATTGCTCACTGGATGTCATAAGTAAGTGCGTCGACAGCAAGCGTACCAGTGATTTGAAGTTCTCAGTGTGATTCCGTGTATTGCGGTATTTTTTGCCCAGTGCTGTAGCAAAGCTCGGCCCGGCGCCGCATTGACCAGCGCCCCTGTCGCTGCTCTATCTATTTCTGCCCGTCACCGGAAAGCGGTCTCTACGCCCACCCCGTCTCACCCCCCTCCCGCGGCCAGCCATTCGGCACGACTCTTTTTGCACGCACGCGCTGCAGCCGCGCCGCCCCCGCTCGCGTTCTTCTGGCGTAGCACGCCCTTGACCCCCTTTGATATCCATCGGCGTCGCTTTTGCGTGCAGACCACTCCACTGCCACTCCCGTAATCGGATCCGCTTTTCAGGCGGAAAAGCTATGCAAAAGCGGCGCTGCCAAACAAAAGCCCTTTGAGGCCGGCCTCGCCTGCTTTCGTGCGGCAGAACGTGCCGGCGCTCCGTGTTGTCAAAACTATGCTGAGCAGGCAAGCGGCCGGCGAGCGACGCCCAGCGCTGAATGGAGAGGCGAGAGGGGCTCGCCTTTCACTCGCGCCGATGCCTGCCACAACACTGCCGCGAGAGGGCACTTCACGCGTTCACTGCAGATGCGCTCCTGTTCCGTTTTCGAAGCTGTGCCGTTGAGAAGATGTGCGACACTTCGTAACAAATAGACAACCCTGAATGAATGCGCGCCCTTACACCGCTGCATCACCGCACTAAACGGTCGGACTATTCAAAGAAATATCCTGGTAAGTGCGAGTAAGACTCACTCACATTAAGTTCCGCGTAGACTTAATTATGAACGTAAATAATTTACCTATCCCAGGAATCCACAACCTCTAACTACTTTTGCCTGTTATCGATATCGATGAAATGAAATGTCGTGTGGCTAGGACCTCCCGTCGGGTAGACCGTTCGCCTGGTACAGGTCTTTCGAGTTGACGACACTTCGGCGACCTGCGCGTCGATGGGGATGAAATGATGATGATTAGGACAACACAACACCCAGTCCCTGAGCGGAGAAAGTCTCCGACCCAGCCGGCAATCGAACCCGGGCCCTTAGGATTGACAGTCTGTCACGCTGACCACTCAGCTACCGGGGGCGGACATCGATATCGATACTGGCAGGCTATCGTCCTGGTAACTGTTAGACTAACGAGAATGTTAAAAAACTTTTTTCGTGTGATATAATTACAAATTAATAATTTTGAGATTTATTTCTTGTACTTGCAGTGTGAAACTTTACAAAATTTCATGACTAGATCAACGGGAGGTACCCCGCAGATTTTGTCGAGTGATTTTGCGAGTATCAAAATATATGAGATAAATGGCCGTATCTTTTAATTGCATTAGACTTAGAAACTTAACTTTTTACAACGCCAATGGACCATAGACCTTAGTATGCAACATAAACTTCATCTTGATAGGTCCACCCGTTGCTGAGAAAAAGGTGTCTTAACAGACGGACAGGTTGATAGTCGGCTAAGAAATTACAAAACAAAAATTTTTTTGTTATGATACAATTTCAAAGTAACTCTTCCTCGATTTTTACCTTTACTTGCACTTTTAAACCTTGCCTCTTTCAAGATTTCGTGCTTCTATATTATTGAGAAGTACCCTGTATATTTCGATGATTAGGTTTGCGGGTGTCAAAATATGTGACATGAATGTCCTCATTAGTTCATAGCATTGACTTAGAAGCTTACATTTTCTACACGTTCAAGGAAATATAGACCTCAGTATGTGACATAAATTTCAACTTGATACTTCCCTTTCCGAAAAAAACAGGTTTTTAACAGTCGGACAGACAGACAGACAGACGGACGGACAAAAGTCCGATCTTATAAGGGTTTCGTTTTTACCGATTGAGGTACGGAACCCTGAAAATGGAGCGCTACCCATATATAGTTTGATTCACTCGTAAGTCATGAAGTGTAGTAAGCAGTGCTTGGCACAAAGATCGGCAGCTCTCTCTAAACCTAAATATACTCCTGTCCGCCGGCCGAAGTGGCCGTGCGGTTAAAGGCGCTGCAGTCTGGAACAGCAAGACCGCTACGGTCGCAGGTTCGAATCCTGCCTCGGGCATGGATGTTTGTGATGTCCTTAGGTTAGTTAGGTTTAACTAGTTCTGAGTTCTAGGGGACTAATGACCTCAGCAGTTGAGTCCCATAGTGCTCAGAGCCATTTGAACCATACTCCTGTCCATTAATAGCATCATCAGGAAGAATTGAAAACAAGAAATTTTATGTTTTGTGTTTGTGTGGTGTACGAGGGAGAATTCGTGAAATTTAAAGATGATCTGGGGTTACACAGAGTGCTAAATTAAGTACATAGAGCTGCCACCACTGACTCTATCCCAGTTGAGCTCTGATTCGAACCGACCTTTGATGACAGAAAGAGTGCGTTATTCCATTCTGCTTCAATTCTGTGCCAGAGTTCATCAATGATAGTGGCTAGCGATTGGTGGCCAGTCGGTCTCTCGGTAACCCATGGCCAGATGTTGTAAATGGGTGAGAGGTCCGAAGAATATGCTACCCAGGACAACATTCGAACAAAGATAAGTGAGTGAAGTACAGAGATAAGTTCCTTATGTAAATTAAAAAAAAAAAAAAGGAAACACAAAATTGTGACCATGGGTTTGAACCAAGCCGGTTTTCCCAAGGTGAATGACATCCACAGCAACGTATAATTGAAAGCTGAACAACAAATATCGTTTACAAAGGTAAGTTCTTAATGCAAAGTAAAAACATAAACAGACGTCCCAATTTCCAAATCGGGCTGGTTCCAAGAGGGGACAAGATCCACACAATTTATACACTGATGAGCCAAAACACTACGGCCAACTGCTTAATAGTTTGTTTTTCAATCTTTGGAACGAAATACATCACTGATTCTGCGTATCAGGAATCCGAGAGTTTCTTGGTAGGTTTGTGGAGGTATGTTGCATTAGATGTCTATGCCTAGATAACAGGGCGCTGATTTGTACTCGCGGTGATAACGCCCGATACCGACCCAGCTGGGTTCCATAGGATTTACTGCAGGTGAATTTGGTCGCCGAGACATTAACATCAGTTCACTATAATGCTCCTCAAACCAATGTAGCTCGGTTCTGGCTCCGGGACACGGACAATTATACTGCTGAAAGATGACATCGGCGTCGCGGAAGAAATCAAGCATGAAGAGATGCCAGTGGTTGGAGCTGTCAGCTTGTCTTCGATTACTACCGCAAGTCCCATGCAAGCACAGGATAAGGTCTCTCATATCATACCATTGCTCCAACCAGCCTGATTCACCCGAAGATCAGACACGTTTCCAGTGACCGACTGTCGAATCACGATGGTCCCGTGCCCACTATAACCGTAATTGTTCAACAATGTATGATGAACGTTTCCGCCCCCCCCCCCCCCACACACACACTTGTGCGTGCACCAGCATTGTGCTCTTCCGGCAGAGATGCCACAGGTCACCATCTATCCTATTCTACGGAGTAGACAAGCCTCCGAACCCCGCGTTCTGTGAAAGTCGTGGGCGCCCAACCATTTAGCGACTAGTGGTAGTTGCACTGTCCTACCTCTTTCTGTAGATGCTCACGATAGTAGCACGTGAATATTCGACCAGCTTCGCCGTTTTCGAGGTACTCTGTCACAGGTTCTGTTGAATAACAATCTTCCCTTTGTCAGAGTCGCTTATCTCAATGGATTTCCCCTTTTGCAGTCCATATCTTGGCTGCGGTGATCGACCGTCCATGTCTGCTCCGCTTACATACTTTTGTTACCACGGCACCAGGCGGCATCCAACGTCGCGGTGGGCAGTGATCATTAAGTTTTGTCTTACCAGTGTACTGACGTCTTTTAAACAGCTCGCCACCAAATAATGGTGAAGTAAAGCAGTTACACTTGTAGGGAAGGGGGAGCCCCTCCCAACCAATTTTTCTCTCTCTTGTTTTTTATTTTTTAATCTTCTTTACAAGATCGCCTCCGCGGCCGAGAACTTGTGACAGGACAATATGACGTGGTTCAGATCCGCCACCGCCGTTGTGTTCTGATCACAGTGTCCAGAAGCGATTGAAAAAATGCTTCAAATGGATCTGAGCACTATGGGACTTAACATCTGAGTTAATCAGTCCCCTAGAACTACTTAAACCTAACTAACCTAAGTACATCACACACATCCATGCTCGAGGCAGGATTCGAACCTGCGACCGCAGCGGTCGCGCTGTTCCGGACTGAAGCGCCCAGAACCGCTCGGCCACAGCGGCCGGCTGAAGCGATGGCTTTCCAGTCGGTATATGTGGGCGGGGTTGCACCCGTGTCTCAGGTTACATGACGTTTACTAAACTTCACCGAGGTTAACCATGGCCGTGAAGAGACGTTTGCTTGTATGACCTCCAGGTTTCTGAAAGATAACGTCACCGAAACCCAGCTCAGAAACGCAATGGCTGCTATCGAAATGCCGGACTTTGAGAAATAAAGGTAGTCGTGCTTTGACCTCACTGGCACCCCACGTTCGCCACTATGAAGACAGCAGATGCACTCTGGGATCGTTTGTTCTCTTAGAGGCCTCCACGTTAGAATGAATTCATCCTGATTCTGTACGCAGAACGGCGACACGTCTTTAAAGACTACGTGGCACCTCTCCTGTCCCAAAATTTTCGTTGGGCGCACTACTGTCTGGCCGCCTTTGTCTGCTGTTGCGTCAAGGTAATCCGCAACAATGGTCGCCTTGCTGACAGTATGTGTCTTGCTGCTGGACAGGCTCCAGGTACGGCAGAGCTAGCAGTACGATTGTCCTCTCTGGTTCTAGTCGTGTGGCGCCATTGAGGTCCTGCATAGCGTTGAAATGGCCCTTCCGGATGCATCGATTACATATTGGCATGGCAGTCGTAGGATCACGAGTAATATGAGCAGCAATGTCACGGGTCAGTTAACTATAGTATCGATAGGCCACGATCCTGTCACTGTCGACGGCAGTGTGTAACGCAGTTGGCTCTCGGCCCACCCCAGGAACAGCTCCCAAATCGTCAGTTAATTCGAATTTCCGAATCATGTTCTTCAACCCTAGTGCGGAATCAGGGCCTCGCCGTACCCCTTCAATGCACCAATTTTCGTAAAGAGCAGCAGCGCTATTGGTGCTGTTTTTCTAAAAGCTGGACAGGAAAAGCTCTGCTGACCTTGTGCAGACACTTGTTGACTGTCTGCAACTGTAATGCACACAAGTGGTTGAGCTTCAACCCTGTGTCGGTGTAACACTACGGCGCTGAACTGGGAGTCATGACACTTAACACTACTAACAACGCAAATCCAGGAGTGCACAATGAGAAGACCATTCCTATAAAGTTTGGTGCCAATACGGTAAATATTTTCCGTGTACAGTGGCTCAAGTAGAGAAAGTTTAATTATGACCACCCTGCATATTCGAACAAAGTTTGTAATATAGTCTCTGCCATTGGTTTCTACCGATTAGCACCAACCATCACTCTTACCATATTCATGTCCATTACGTTTGTTTAGGACATCACATTAAGAGTAAGCGAGCAGCCTGCTACACAGCTAGTTACCAAACTACAAATTATAATCACCATCGTCATGTAACGACTGGTTATGTCATTCACTTTTCAGTGTATTATTATTATTATTATTATTATTATTACTATTATTATTGGCTACCTCGATGGATACTTGAAAATCTAGTCCTTTAGTGCTAGGGAAACGGCGTAACTGGAATCTTACGTCATTCGCATGTGGCAGGATTGGGATGAATAATGCAGGACAAATAAGGACAGACATTGTCGACTACTTGTTGACATTATGACAGAACGCCACGTGTTGCGCGAACACACTTGCGAACCCTTAGTTTTTTATCCTCATCCATTTTATGCAGAAGCACTCCCAAAGAGTTCAGAAAATGTTCTGCGTTGTTGGACAATTCAAAACTAGAAAATAAAATTTAGGCCTAGAATCGAACCTCGCAAGCTCTAGTTCAAAATGGTTCAAATGGCTCTGAGCACTATGCGACTTAACTTCTGAGGTCATCAGTCGCCTAGAACTTAGAACTAATTAAACCTTACTAACCTAAGGACATCACATACATCCATGCCTGAGGCAGGATTCGAACCTGCGACCGTACCGGTCGCGCGGTTCCAGACTGTGGCGCCTAGAACCGCACGGCCACTCCGGCCGGCCCAAGCTCTAGTATTCTAACACAAAACTCCACCAACTGCACTAAGTGGGCAGCACAGCTACAGAGATATTGTTGTACATGTGATTACAGTGGTGCCAAATTCCCTTCATTTGCCAATGTCTGGTACCTGTAGGTCGGGGCCAGCGAGACATACCGGCCCTGTGGCATGCGTCACAGCACGTAACAAAACAGGTCTTCACGAGTGCCAGCGACCATCTTTGGCGGAGAGCGGTTTACTATTTAACACCAGTTTAATACCTCACAGCTGCGCCTTTAAATACAAAAAAATGGCTCTGAGCACTACGGGACTTAACAGCTGTGGTCATCAGTCCCCTAGAACTTAGAACTACTTAAACCTAACTAACCTAAGGACATCACACACATCCATGCCCGAGGCAGGATTCGAACCTGCGACCGTAGCAGTCGCGCGGTTCCGGACTGCGCGCCTAGAACCGCGAGACCACCGCGGCCGGCTTTAAATACAGAGAGGCTCTCGATAACACATGACAAAGTTAAGGACTTTACTGCGTACCTTAGCATTCACATGCTGATTTTCTGCCTGACCCCGGACATAGCCGAGGATTTGCGATGTGTATCGGGCAAGACAACTAATGCAACGTCTCAAGTTCGTTACGGGGCTGTATTTCTCGTGGAGCCCTCTGTAGGTTCAAGTGGTTCCGACGCGTTTACGTTACGGAATGAATTGTATTAGTTGCTGCTCACCTCGAATGATGGAAATAGATTTTGACTCATGTGAAAGACATCAGCGAATATACCATACAGCTTTACAGGCATTTCGCTACGTTCGCAGGTTCGAATCCTGCCTTGGGCATGGATGTGTGTGATGTCCTTAGGTTTGTTAGGTTTAAGTATTTCTACGTTCTAGGCGACTGATAACATCATAAGTTAAGTCGCATAGTGCTCAGAGCCATTTGAACCATTTTTTTACAGGCATTTAATATCCGATCACAACGAAACTCGTCGTTAATTAAATATTTTATCATGGAGCAGTTTCTAGCATTTCCATTTTAATTTAATTCTTCAAAAATATTCTGCTTTAAGATACGCAGAAGACTCGTCATGGAGAATAGCATTTTTAAAGGTAACGTAGAAGTGTGTATCTGAAGCGAGACGCCGCGCGGGATTAGCCGAGCGGGCTTAGGCGCTGTAGTCATAGTCTGTGCGGCTGGTCCCGGCGGAGGTTCGAGTCCTCCCACGGGCATGGGTGTTTGTGTGTGTGTGTGTGTGTGTGTGAGTGTGTGTGTGTGTGTGTGTTTATCCTTAGGATAATTTAGGTTACGTAGCGTGTAAGCTTAGGGACTAATGACTTTAGCAATAAAGTCCCATAAGATTTCACACACATTTGAACATTTTTTGAGGTGGGACGCGAAGTCGGCCTCTCGTAATATCCTCTAAATAGTCATATAAGGGGTTTTAAACCACCCAGTGCCTAATTGACACTTTTTTTGGTGCGTATATGTGCGGGGCCAGTTACGGGTGAACTCGTCAGTGGCATCCAGATAACAGAATAGTAAATCACTTAGCAATAAAACGAAATTTATTTATGTGGAGCCAGAAAGGAACTTAACTAGGACTAATATGACCAGTAGCACAATTATTCTTAAAATAATAACAGGACAAATTCAAATACGGAACAAATTCAAACCTTGCCATATAACAGATACCGGGCAACAACATAAAACGGTTTACAATGTGTAGCACTCAAATGGTTCAAATGGCTCTGAGCACTATGGGACTTAACTGCTGAGGTCATCAGTCCCCTAGAACTTAGAACTACTTAAACCTAAGGACATCAAACACATCCATGCCCGAGGCAGGATTCGAACCTGCGACCGTAGCGGTCGCGCGGCTCCAGACTGTAGCGCCTAGAACCGCTCGGTCACTCCGGCCGGTAATGTGTAGCACTCGGAAATAACCAGATATAATAACTGTAAACCTACCTTGGATGAGTCATATAATCTCCAACTGCACCTTGAATTACTGTTACTACCGTCACCAGACAACTTAGGCACCAGTTTATCCGCAACGGTACCAAACTACTCATGCTTATCTCTAAATAACTTCTTATACTATGAAGTATGTGACAGATTATCTACAAAAAATGGTTCAAATGGCTCTGAGCACTATGGGACTTAACAGCTGTGGTCATCAGTCCCCTAGAACTTAGAACTACTTAAACCTAACTAACCTAAGGACATCACACACATCCATGCCCGAGGCAGGATTCGAACCTGCGACCGTAGCAGTCGCGCGGTTCCGGACTGCGCGCCTAGAACCGCGAGACCACCGCGGCCGGCTATCTACATAAATGCAATAACAAAATAAAATCTTAATGCAACATGAGCGAACCAGTAGCTCAATCATGTAACATCAATAACACAGTTAACTCTTAAAATCACTGGAGTAAACGACTGATTTACGGTCACGGCGATAAAAAGATCAGTTCTGTTTAATACACCTAATCACACCTACAGCGCGTAACATCACAATTATGCCCACATTGCTTCACAGCACTCACTGTCACAAGCCGCGTGTACCACAAATAGCCAACAGCTAGTTACACAACACCCACATATTTCCGTGCAGGAAGTCGCTTACAAGTGCCTTGTGGTGTACAGAGATACCACCCAAGAAGAGTTTGTGTCAGTTGGTACCAGAACTTCCGTGGACGTCTGTCCGGAGCAGGAACATCACTTCACGCAAACCAATCATAGGGTGCCCGCGAGAATCACACCCCCTGGAGCGGCAACGCCGCCAGGAAGAGAAGACGCACGCTTAAGTAACCGTGCATGATCAAAAGTTGTCAGTTGTGAGTCACACCGATTCAGGCTAGGGAGTTCTGCAGATCGTTCGTCGTTTCTTAAGTCTTCAAGTAAGATAGAAACAGCAGCCGATCGGTAGAAGTGGTTAGTCTTCAACAGAAACAGAAAAGTGAATAGAGCTGTCGTGTATGGACAGAGCCCGCCTGCCTAGAGATTTAACTGGAGTTGTGTTCGTGGAACCGTAATCAATGTAGAACAGATAGGCTAAACATGCATTCCGCATTTGCTGTAACAAGCTTGACCAAATTTGAGAAATGTATTTTAGCATTCACTGTTCTGTGTTACGTTCGTTGTGTGTGCGCTGCCCTGGAACCCACGCATCCGCCCTACCGGGACACCTGTATTAGCCTTTTTCAGCGGCAGCGAGATTTTCATCAAAGTGGACGCCCGGAGCCCACCACATCTCTCAGTGGACGGTTCGCACAGAACACAGTGCACCGTCTCCTTCATATAACCTCCAGGATGCATTCATCAGCTGCAAAAGCACTCGGGTGGTGCCCCTCGTATCATGCGGACGACCTTCCTTCGTCTCCACAGGCATTACTGTGCGTCCGACCAGAAGAGACAACAATCGCTCTGCCAGGTTATTCTCCGAACAGCAGCTGTGTCATTGCAGACCGTCGTCTCGTCTCGTAACTGCCCAAACACACCAGCTTCTTGAGGCTCTCGCTCTTGGCTGAGCCCAGCTCTCGCTCCTGCGTAACACTTCGACAACTGACGAGCTCCAACAACTTCAGGCATTTATTCACAACAGGGTTCCACTTCCCGAAACAATGCAATTTCCAGTTGCGATAATACAATATCTTCGAATGTTTATCGATAGTAAACTAAGATGGGCTCATCATATCCGACATTTCATTACTAGATGTGAAAAAGCATGCACTCTCACTAGAATTACGATTGGACTATGATGAGGCCCTGATCGGCGGACAGTAATGACTTTATACCGGTTCCAACTAAGGACACACTTTGACTGTGACCGCATGTGCTAAAGATCAGCGTGCTCCGAAGACTTGATATTATGCAGTACAAAGCCTTGTGTGTAGTTACTGGGGTGTTCATGTCAACCCCAACCAACGCATTATTTGTTGAAGCGAATGAACCACCGTTAAAGCTGTGACGAATATTCCTCTGCAGTACATGCCACCTGCGGCTGTACTTCAACGAATGTGGGCTCTGTGAAGAAAAGGTCCGGGAATTAACATCCTACTGTGTGTGTGGAAGATTTTGGATAAATATCCAACTTCCACACGTCGCGGCTGAATATATGGCCATGCAGGCGTTAAGAGACATGATGTGGATGTCTCTTCTTACGTATACCGCAATAGGCCATACGAAACATCGAATCTGCAGACTGATTTCCGGACCAATTTAACGATTCAAAATCAGGACCCAACTAGCGAAACGGCAATGGAATTCATGTCTCAGTGCCATGATGCGTGCGTGGTGTATGCAGATTGGTCCAAGTCTAGTGAAAGTGCTACTAGTGCTTACTGGGTACCCAGAAACAAACGAAGATGAATGCCGCTTTGGAACCCCTGATACTCGCACAGACAAAATAGTCGTGATCTCCGATTGTGTATGAGCCCTACAACTAAACCATCATATAAGTTGCACCAACCCCATAGCTGCAGAAGATGTCGACGTTGTGTTTCGGATGCAGAGGAACAGACGCAACATTGTGATGGTATGGATGAAAGGCCGCATATGATACCTGGAAATGAGGAAGTACATCTCCAAGTAAAACAGGCATCTCTGCATGGAGCTATTAAATGTAAATAAACTTCCTCTCACAGATAGGATATGATGCTCAGAAAATGGTTGTCCTCGGACTGGCAAGAGGAATGATCGAAGACATCTAAAATCAAAGGCAGACACTACGCACTAATTCCCACGATTCCGAGAGTACCATGGTATAATAAGGCACAAACATCAAGGAGCTTCACGACAGTTATCGCACGGTTGAAATTTAATCATTAGAAGTTCAACAACACCTCCATCGGATGGGCTCAGGCGCCACCTCTCTGTGTGTTTTCGGAGAGGAAGGCCATATGCTCCGTCAGTGTCCTCGGAACACGTATTACATAAACGTTGTTGCAAATAATCTTCGGGCTCGTGGTCATCAGTTCCCAAGCAACATCCAAACCTTGGTATCATCCAGCTATATAGCAACGTGTAAGATACTGTACGAATTCGTCAATAGTCATAATTAGATTGCCAGGGGAAGACGAAAAGCTCAATTAATTGGCTATATTCCCACGTATTCCTCAGCGGGATGTGGAACCTCAGCCTATAAAATAATGTATGACACTGTGTACCTCGTGTATGTATGTGTCCGATTAGTAGTTTAACTATATACGTGGTTGTAATATCAAATCCAATGTAGGCCTGCGTATTCAAATACAGATACATGTAAACAGGCAGAATACAGCGCTGCGGTCGGCAACGCCTATATAAGACGACAAGAGTCTGGCGCAGTTGGTAGATCGGTTACTGCTGCTACAATGACAGAGTATCAAAATTTAAGTGAGTTTGAACGTGGCGTTACAGTGGGCGCACGAGCGATGGGACATAGCATCTCCCAGGTAGCGAATGAAGTGGGGATTTTCCCGTAGGACCATTTCGCGAGTGTACCGTGAATATCAGAAATCCAGCAAAACATCAAATCTCCGACATCACTGCGGTCGTAAAATGCTCCTGTAAGAACGGGAGCAAAGACGCCTGAAGAGAATCGTTCAGCGCGGCAGAAGTGCAACTCTTCCGCAAATTGCTGCAGATTTCAGTGCTGGGCCATCAACAAGTGTCAGCGTGCGAACCATTCAACGAAATATCGCTGATAGAACATTTTATTGCTCATTTATATACATAGTCATTACTATGGATGGAATAGGGTTCAAATGGTTTTAAGCACTATGGGACTTAACATCTGAGGTCATCAGTCCCCTAGTCTTAGAACTACTTAAACCTAACTAACCAAAGGACATCACACACATCCACGCCCGAGGCAGGAATCGAACCTGCGACCGTAGCAGTAGCGCGGTTCCGGACTGAAGCGCGTAGAACCTGTCGGCCACAGCGGCCAGCTATAGAATAGGGAGTATCCCAAATGTGTACCAACGGCGATTTAATGGTTCTTATTGTGTTACCAGCAGGATTTTTGTTGCATACTAACTCTATGTATCTTGTGGCACATTTTCAACTTGCTTACTCGATTCGTTATACTGTGGATTTAAAATTTGTTTTCGGTCGGAATCTACCCTTTGTTTAAGCCAATGTAACTTCATACCAGGTTACGATTTAAACTAATGTGTACTCTGAATTGTCAGAACAAACTGTAGTAGAATATTTCTATTGTTGAAATGGCTATATGGGCAAGTTCCGAAAGCCAATTAAAAAAGAGAAATTGCTTCAGGCCCTGCCCGTCGTTACTGACACCTCGGCCGGCGTGCCAAACGGGCTCCCGGCGACAGGCCGCCGCTCCCACCGGCCACGGCGCGGTCATGAGATGTTGCTCCGTCTCCATCTCGATCACGGTGGCCTGCGCCTGCGCCGTAAACCCTCTCGGCTCGAGCTCGACACCCGACTCGAAACGATCTCTAATGACAGGGAAATCGACTGTGCCGTTCGACACGGCACACATCGGTTTGGCGTCAAATAGATGGACTTGTACCAGGCTTCCAGCCAGTAATGTCTTCCAGTGGAGCCGGCCGGGGTGGCCGAGCGGTTCTAGGCGCTACAGTCTGGAACCGCAAGACCGCTACGGTCGCACGTTTGAATCCTGGCTCGGGCATGGACGTGTGTGATGTTCTTAGGTTAGTTAGGTTTAAGTAGTTCAAAGTTATAGGAGACTGATGACCTTAGAAGTTAAGTCCCATAGTGCTCAGAGCCATTAGAACCATTTTTTAAAATTACGTGCGCGGGATTAGCCGAGCGATCAGGGGCGCTGCAGTCATGGAGCGTGCGGCTGATCCCGGAGGAGGTTCGAGTCCTCCCTCGGGCATGGGTGTGTGTGTTTGTGCTTAGGATAATTTAGGTTAAGTAGTGTGTACACTTAGGGACTGATGACCTTAGCAGTTAAGTACCATAAGATTTCACACGCACTTGAACTTGAACATTAAAATTACGCCATTTCTCTTCGAATGCGATCCAGACATCGCCAGTTCTCTTCAAATGTGTGCTGGTACGCAAATAAAATGTACCAAAACATGCTCCGTAGCGCTCTCTCTCAAATAGCTAGAAACCAGTGTCGATTGCTGAAATGACGGGTTAGCCGCCCTACGGTCGACTCAGAGAAGGGATGCAGCTGTTTTGTTTCTGACTGTGCATGCTCTGATGTGACGTCTTTCCTACCGCCAATGAGGCTGCTACGCTGGTCACAGCACCAGGTCAGTATTTTTCTTCGAGCACTGTGAGTAAAGTATTGTCCAAGCGTAGATTGAGGGGAGCACCTGGCATATCGGTGCCATAGTGCAGTGATCAAGTGCACGGACTGGCAGTTTGTCAGGTTGGGTTCGCTTCCCACTGCTACCATATTTATTTTTTCCATTTTATTTCAGACAGTGTTAAACTTTGAATTACAACAGGTACCCGTTTGGCTCCTACAGACGTAGTCTCTACATTCCTCGCTGAGAGGGGCTTTGTTGTCGGCGTACTGCTATCCTAATGCTGCTACCAATGTTGAGAGACGGTGTTCCGGTCGCTACGAAATACTTATCATCCGATTTTAAGAAAATTTTACAGTGAAAAATTTTTATTTTTGCTCATCTTACAGTTTGATATCTTCACTCATTAAAGAACTTTTTTTTTTCTTTTATTCGGCGTAGTCACTTTACTGCTTCAAATTAAGCAAAGCTCTGCGCAAAATTTTGCTGAGTTCGCAGAGATAAAAACGCATTGCGTAAACTTTGCATATGGTTGATTTTAGCACATACATTTCTGTGTGTGAAATGTAGACAGCATATCTAAATTTTATTTAAAATTTAGGGCTGGAAGATATTCTCATTTTGCTCCCGAGTTATTGATTTTTGTATTCGTCAGACGTTCACCCGTGGTGTGCCCAGTTCTGTCCATACGGACTTGCCAGCTGCTGTGAAATGCTAGCTTCAATGAACAGCACGCAAAGAGGCACGTATGTTATGTGATAAATACTCGGAACTTTTTTATTCACTGAGATGGGGAAGCAACTTGTCCGCAGCAATGAGAGGATTGGCGGTACGTGTTGCGTAACTACGTCAATACTGCTTAAGTTCTCTATAGATTTACACATAGAGTATGAGGCATTTTCGAGCACCGGTTCACTTAATAGTTCGATAGCCCAGTAGTCTAGCACACCGAATGCCAATTCGTTGGCTCGGGTTTGATGCCTACTGCTACCATTGCTTTCATTTTCTTCATTTTATTTTGTTCCTTGCAACGTTAAGCGCTTAATTATAAAATTGAAATAAATTTAAACAGTTCAATATATGTAATATAATTAATATAGGTTTTCCATTGAGTTTTGACTAGTACCCTTGTAAGTTAAATGGCTATAGGCCACTACGCTGTAGCACATTGGTAAATGTGCGCCTGTTATTTGAAGTTTCAGACCAGAGAAGTGGTGCAATGGTTAACACACGATTTGTAGTTTAGAGGTGCATGATGCATAACCCTTCCTGGTCACCAGATTTAGGCTTCAGTTGGCCTCGTTTTACTGCTGTAAAACATATACTAATTTTTTTTTATTCGCTAATGTAGACCTAAAACTGTAAAACTTATATTATGTTTTGTTACTATTGCTTATCTGAACTGCATTAATTTTAAAGTTTGTAAGATACAGGTTGCCCTTATTTTATGTGTTTTACGGTGAGAGAGCGTGCCATGTACAAAGTACTTTGAGAAAAAAAGTCTTCTTATGTTTCGAGAGCGATCTTGTTTGCAGTTCCCGAAAGTAAAGGTAATGAATGTATTCTGCTTACGTTTTTCGTCGTATTATGAACCCTTGGTGTGTTTTTTGTGGGTTGTAAATAAGCACATATATTTTTTACACCTTTTTTACTTCTCTCTCACCTAGTATCGCAAATTTTCATACTCAAAACGAAATTTAGACAAACCTTTCAGAATAGTCATTGACAGATATTTTGTTACTGGCACTGCTTACTTGTTGGTCGTGTTGAATTAGTTAATAGTGGCGCAAAGGTGATTGGATGCTTTCCTCTTGATCTGTCGTTATTCTATCATTAGAGCATTGTACATGTGTGGAGGGATTTGGCTCAGTATTAGGAGCCTCCTGAGGTTGAGTTTATCTGTTTGTCCCGATAATTACTCAAATCTTCAGCAAAGTATCCAGTAGTCTTACGTTGAGAATTTGCGATCAGAGGCACATATTTCTTAACGAAGTCAGTGCAACAAAGTCGTGAATTTTCTCATATTCACAGAATGACCGAGTTCTCTGATGAGAAACTTGTCATGGCACAGTACCGCCAAAGTGTTACCAAGTACCTTTAAAAGTGTTTCATTATCATTTATTTATGTAAATTTAAATAGGTAACATTAGTCATATCTGTGCTGGCTTAGAGCCTCCACATAGGGTAGTGGCTTAGTACACCGGTAATTTTTCAGCCTCAGTGGTACCCCAGCATATTCTAAACAGTTTCTATAGAGACTGCGCCATTAATAGTAAATCGCCGCTTAAAACAGCAGCTTCCCTTATTCAGTATTCAGAAACCAGTCTTAGCCATTTATATAGATGCTATTATGTTTACTAATGTCGTCGCCAGCGTAATGCGCCGATGTTAGAGACGGGGTTTCTGATAAACTCCAAACAGTTGCTTTCTAAACTGTGATCAACACTGACGGCAACGGCCGGACTGAAGTGGCGCGGGGAGAAGACCACGTTCCCGTGTGCGAGTGCGAGAGAAGATTGGAAAGCTCCTAAGAAGGGCGGTCCATTTCGGTCCAGTTCTTAGCGAAAGTGTCATTGATGAAGAACTGTCTAAACTATTTTTCACTCAGACCCAACTTTCATTTCTGCGAAAGTTAAAGATCAGAACCAAAATCAGCCTCCGTGTAGACGTCAACATAAAAATTTTTAATGCGAACGTTTTAGGTTAGGCTTTACCGTGACTGTTATTAAATGAAACAACAAGTTTACTGTTACCAGTCACTCCACGACGTGTTTCAAATGTTTAAACCTCCATCATCAGGTGGATTTACATTTGTTAGTATGACGTGTGTGTGTGTGTGTGTGTGTGTGTGTGTGTGTGTGTGTGTGTGTGTTGTGTTACGATTTTTTGGAGGAACTTGTGGCACTGTTCCCAGTGGTCACAGGTTCTTTTCACTGTTATTTATTTATTAAACATTTGTTTACAAAATATGACAGTATGTTTGTGATGTGTTACGACAGTTATCTTGTTGTTTCATTTAATGAAGATTTTTGCAGTACGTCGTTCAATGTAAGAGTAAGCAGTCTGTAGTCCCAGCGTAAAGGACATCTACTCATCTTTTACGTAAGAATCACTGCCACTCATCTTTTGGAACTGAATTATTGTTATTGTTTTCATCATAAAATGTTTGACGTAATTTTGAGGTGCCTTCAGTGGTCTACAAAGACAAAAAAAAATCATACTTAGGTGTAAATATTTTGTTATGAGGTATGTACTGTCACATACTACCACTTTTAGGCTACACATATCCACATTATTTGCAAGTTAACGATGTAGACTGCACACTTATTTTATCTTTCTTACATTTTATGTATACAGGGTGTTACAAATAGTTACGGCCAAACTTTCAGGAAACATTCCTCACACACAAAGAAAGAAAATATGTTATGTGGGCATGTGTCCGGAAACGCTTACTTTCCATGTTAGAGCTCATTTTATTACTTCTCTTCAAATCACATTAATCATGAAATGGAAACACACAGCAACAGAACGTACCAGCGTGACTTCAAACACTTTGTTACAGGAAATGCTCAAAATGTCCTTCGTTAGCGAGGATACATGCATCCACCCTCCGTCGCATGGAATCCCTGATGCGCTGATGCAGCCCTGGAGAATGGCGTATTGTATCACAGCCGTCCACAATACGAGCACGAAGAGTCTCTACATTTGGTACCGGGGTTGCGTAGACAAGAGCTTTCAAATGCCCCCATAAATGAAAGTCAAGAGGGTTGAGGTCAGGAGAGCGTGGAGGCCATGGAAGTGGTCCGCCTCTACCAATCCATCGGTCACCGAATCTGTTGTTGAGAAGCGTACGAACACTTCGACTGAAATGTGCAGGAGCTCCATCGTGCATGAACCACATGTGGTGTCGTACTTGTAAAGGCACATGTTCTAGCAGCACAGGTAGAGTATCCCGTATGAAATCATGGCGGTGAATCGGGGAAGTACAGTACATACTGACGAAACTAAAATGAGCTCTAACATGGAAATTAAGCGTTTCCGGACACATGCCACATAACATCTTTTCTTTATTTGTGTGTGAGGAATGTTTCCTGAAAGTTTGGCCGTACCTTTTTGTAACACCCTGTATATGTCTGTAGGAGACACAAAAACGCCCAGTTTACATCATTTACCTGTAAATCTAAAATTGCTGCTATGATATACAGCATATCTCAGACAAAAGAACTTATACTGAAGCAGTACACCCAAGGTTCACGTCCAGTTTAGTGGATCAGTATTTTGCGCGTGGTGGTGGTTGTCGGAACGATTGCGCACACTGGTCATAGAGGAGAGGGGAGCATTGCATCCAGACGCTGAAGAGTGGGCGCACGATTCGTCTCTGAGCCAATTATGTGTTTTAGTATTGTGTGTGTTATAGTGAAGCAAGGTTCTACAAAATATGTTTTATCCATAAAACAGTTAATATGCCACCAGACTTTTGATTACTGGGGGTTGATTAGCAAATGAATCTAAATTCAACATCAGCTGGGGGCGCCAAGCTGTAGTCTCACCCCGGAAACGGATACAGTATTGCCGTCTGCGCCTTAGAGCATTATATTCTAGCAATTTTCATTCAGAGCTAATTCAGGAAACGCGGGAAATGTGTGTCCAGGGCCGATATAGGCTACGAATCTGAAAGGTCGGAGATCATTCTTTTGTGTCAGTGTTCTCAGTGTAGAGTCTTGTACCAGGAGAAGCAAGGAGAGAATGTTGTTTTGGTGGCCAGTATCCTCTATCTACAACAAAACTTTATTAACATAAAGCTAGTTCATATTTTGTGGTACAAACTCTTCCGTAACAGACCGTGTGAGCCTCACTGCTGGTGAATTACAAGCCCCACTATAGACACTACACTCTCGTAGCCAGTGACGTGAACTGACAGACACCAACTAGAATAGTAACTGAGCTAGTAACTGCGACTGACTCGGCTGGCTGAATGACAGTAACTGACTGGACTCTCTGGTCCGCGGCGGCGATCTAGGTACTGGCCGTCGAGAGGGCGTTGCGAGCGCGTTGCTTGCGAGTCTGTCTTTGGTCTCCCTCCTGATAGGTTCACTTGATTCAGCGCCTATCATCGATCTTCGTGCAACCTCTTCGCCGACCAGCGTGCTGGCAACAGGTTACGCCAGCACACATTCTACTGTCTGTTCCAACGATTCTCCTTGCGATTGAATGTGGCGTCACTGGCGACAACGTTCTGTATGTGTGTCAGATATGTCATATTCCACCAAAGCTTGGGTTTTGCATTGACCTGTGTAAGGCTTTTTTAATGTGTCTGATGAGGATCAGCAACTTTTTTTCGTTTTTAGGTTAAAGCCCCCATGTATAAACGAGTAATTCTCACACTTTTTTTTAATGCCTTCAGAAAAGAAATTAGTTCTGAAACGCTAAATACAAGGTGTGGATTCATGATGATGTGTTGCTAGCATGTCATGCCGATCACCGATGCACTGAAGTGCAGCATTCCCATTGAAAGCATTAGTTATATGCTCTGGACTTCCAGGTGCGTGTCAGTCTGCACTGCATCTGTGTCACTGAGAGGTTCACCAGTGCATACTCTACCCAAAGTTTGTGAGAAATTGTATCAGGTCACTGGTCTATTACGCCCCGCAACTTTGAATCCCTTACCTCACCGTTTACTGATTTGTCTGCAGCGTGGCCTGAATAAGCGGCCACCATGCTCAAGGACATCACGTGCTGATCATGGATATTCGTTTCAGCATTTTCACTGTCCACTCTATGATAATGATAAAAGCTTGGACATCTCTACAACCACGTGGAAATTTTACGGGTTCCTCGTGGAAGCTCTCGACACTAATTATGTTTCGAGAAAATATGCTTAATCTTCAGGCGTGGGGCTAAAAGCCAAACGCCCTGGCTGATACTCACTAGGTCAGAACTGTCAATCATTGCGTAGTACTTCTGCGAGTACTTAGCAGCTCTGGCAGCAAATCCCATGTGTGTGTAGTCCCTTGACAATGCACTCACTTTGAGTGTAGCAGAAGGGCCAGAGTGGAATACCTGTCTCTGGCTCCTTAAAGGTGGAACTTTTCTGTAAGGGTGACAAAAGCACCTCCCCCATCCCCCTACCACTAGTGCAAGTTGTTAGGTTTCAAGAGGTCATCAACGTACATGCGTTTGACCCTGTAGCATCAGTCGAGCGTTGTTCATTCTGTACAGTTTTTACAACCCTCCATGACAAAATGAAGAACACCTCGATGTTTCACGATGTCTCTTAACATTTGCCGTCCTTAGTCAAGTTGTATTATACTTTTTTCCAAAACTCGATGCAGGTCTTCATTTTTTATCCAGTATACCCATTTAATGTTAAAACACTCTTCCATAGCAACAAATATCAAAAGTTTCTAATGTGTTCTTGTCTGCAGTGTTAATCGTCCACGCGTGGTTTGCACATAATGCTACTCTCCAGTTTCATTCCTAAAGGAAAAACTTCGCTATATTTATATCTCATTTAAATCCTATAGATTGAATACTTCAGGGTGTGTCTTAACATTTTCCTTCCTTAGTCAAGCTCTACTACAGATTTCTTTTCTCCTAAACTCGATGGTGATCTTCATTATTTATCCAATATAATGGTTTAATGTTACTCTTCGAGAGCAACATATATCAAAAGTTTCTGATGTGTTCTTCTCTGCAGTGTTAGTCGTTCATTGCTCACTTCCACATAATGCTATTCTCCAATTAGATCCCTTCAGAAAAATCTTCGCAATATTCTTAACTGAGTTACATAATGTAGGATGAGTACCTCAAGGACGCAGATAACAATCAAGTAACAAGCCAATTTTACCGTGGTATGATTGCGATATGAATTTCTCACTATTTAGACTTCAACTAACTTTATGATCGTGTACGTTTAATTTTCGACTGCGAGAACTTCATTTTTTGTACTCTCCCTAAGACGCTTTGACAGATACATTACAGCTTTTACGGTGGATTTTTCACGTGCTTCCGAAGGAGAATGTTCTGATAGAAAATTCCATGCTCGACAAAACTGTTACCATCTCATGCCGTTCAAATTTTTTCTTGCCAGAACTGTTTACAGCGCAAGTTTAACTTCCGTATAAGGCTAAACTCCAGGCGAATATCTTAAGTAAAGACTTCTGAACACTTATATTTATGGTTACCTAACATGATCAGTCAGTGCAGGGGATAAATTTTGTATTATAGTCTTTTTTTCGAAACCAGTTTATACGCCAAGGTCGTTACGTGAACACAATTACAGGATTACTAGTTTGGGTAATGTGAATTTCCGTTGTCAGATGTATAAAAAGAACAGCTCAGTGTAGCTACATCACACCACTCCGTCACGTGAGGACTATATGCTGTAAAATAACAATGCTCATAAAATTCTGCTCATATGGGCGGATACACTCCAAAGTCAGCATATAATAATGAATACGTCTAATACGGATGCGATCATCATGATGCTGTAAACAGAACCTGGATTCATCCGAAAAAATGACGTTTGGCATTCGTGGACCCAGGTTCGTCGTCGAGTACACCATCGTAGGCGCTCCTCTCTGTGATGCAGCGTCAAGGGTAACCGCAGCCATGGTCTACGAGCTGATAGTCCATGCTGCTGCAGACGTCGTCGAACTGTTCGTGCAGATGGTTGTTGTCTTGCAAACGTCCCCATCTGTTGACTTAGGGATCGAGACGTGGCTGCACGATCCGTTACAGCCATGCGGATAAGATGCCTGTCATCTCGACTGCTAGTGATACGAGGCCGTTGGGATAAGCACGGCGTTCCGTATTACCCTCCTGAACCCACCGATTCCATATTCTGCTAGCAGTCATTGTATCTCGACCAACGCGAGCAGCAATGTCGCGATACGATAAACCGCAATCGCGATAAGCTGCAATCCGACCTTTATGATAGTCGGAAACGTAATGATACGCATTTCTCCTCCTTACACGAGGCATCACAACAACGTTTCACCAGGCAACGCCGGTCAACTGCTGTTTGCGTATGAGAAATCGGTTGGAAACTTTCCTCACGTCAGCACGTTGTAGGTGTCGCCACCGGCACCAACTTTGTGTAAATGCATATCAGAGCATCTTCTTCCTGTCGGTTAAACTTCGCGTCTGTAGAATGTCATCTTCCTTGTGTAGCAATTTTAATGGCCAGTAGTGTATATTCTGACTTTGGTATTTTGCCCGCTCTTCAGAATATTATGAGAACTGTTATTTTACAGCATATTGTATAGTCGTCATTTGAAAGAGTGGTTTAAGCATTATATGATGTAGCTGCCACTACCTGGTGTTATGGGTATGTAATTTTTTTCACTGAATTGTTCTGAATGCCCTACTAGATTTATTTTTTGACTCTAAACCTATAATTGAGACTTCTTTTTATTTGAAATCTGACGATTACAATACATACTGCCGAAACTAGTAATCTATTAGTTGTGTTTGCAAAGTGATCTTGGAAAATGCATTGGTTTTCAAAAGAAGACTGCAATACACTTATATTTATATTTGATGTTAAGACATTTTCTCTTTATCACGAAAACTTTTCTTGCTGTTGGTAGCCTAATTTTATTGTCTCTTCGCTTCCAGCACAGTCAGTTGTCTTGTTGCCCAAATAGAAAACCTCGTGTACCACTTTTAGCGCATTATTTCCTAATCGCCAAATCTTAAATTTTAGTTTCTTCTCATTGAACTTCAATTAACTTTCACAATTTCTCCTTGGTTTCATTTAGTGCTTGCTCTGTGGAAAGAGTGAGTAACGTGGGGATCGGTGACAGCCTGTTGTGCCCCGTTTCAAGTGGTGCGTGTAGTGCGTGCAGCGCCCGCCGGCCATTGTGCTGTGTGCCAGGGACCCGCCCCCGTGGCACGCCACTAGCGTGGGCGGACGGTGCGCCCTCGCTACCCCCCTGCGGCCGGTGTTCCAGCGCCGCTGGCGCTGCCCGGACGCCCTCGCCCCTCTTTCTGGGCCGGTCGTGTCGTTTCTTCTTCCGCCGTCCCTGACCCACTTGTCCGAAGGCGCCGGGACACGCCTTTCCTCACCAGTGGCCCGCGTGGGCGGCACCTGAGCCAGGCCAGCAAGTGCCGGCAGCCCGTCACGCCAAAATCTCATTAAGTCTGCCTGCAGTGCATCACGCCCTTCGCGTAATTGATCGCTGCTCTCCACGGCGATACTAGCCCACAAAAGCGGAGCTTTGACTTTAACTCCTACTACATCGAGAATCTTTATTATTTCACTGAATTACCTTTCGCTGCCCTAAGCTATACAATCTTCTTTGCAGTCGACTAACTCCAGATAGAGGGTGGAACAAGTCGACTAAAACTAACTAAAGATACTACGAGGCAAAGTAATGTATTGCGAATACATAGAAAGAAGGCTCCTTTATTGTATGATTATATGATAGCGGAACAAACACTGGTAGCAGTTACTTCTGTAAAATATCTGGGAGTATGCGTGCGGAACGATTTGAAGTGGTATGATCATATAAAATTAACTGTTGGTAAGGCGGGTGCCAGGTTGAGATTCATTGGGAGAGTCCTTAGAAAATGTAGTCCATCAACAAAGGAGGTGACTTACAAAACACTCGTTCGACCTATAGTTGAGTATTGCTCATCAGTGTGGGATTCGTAAAAGGTCGGGTTGACTGAGGAGATGGAGAGGATCCAAAGAAGAGCGGCGCGTTTCGTCACAGCGTTATTTGGTAAGCGTGATAGCGTTACGGAGATGTTTAGCAAACTCAAGTGGCAGACTTTGCAAGAGAGGCGCTCTGCATCGCGGTGTAGCTTGCTGTCCAGGTTTCGAGAGGGTGCGTTTCTGGATGAGGTATCAAATATATTGCTTCCCCCTACTTACACCTCCCGAGGAGATCACGAATGTAAAATTAGAGAGATTCGAGCGCGCACGGAGGCTTTCCGGCAGTCGTTCTTCCCGCGAACCATACGCGACTGGAACAGGAAAGGGAGGTAATGACAGTGGCACGTAAAGTGCCCTCCGCCACACACCGTTGGATGGCTTGCGGAGTATAAATGGAGATGTAGATGTAGAGTTTGTTAAAGGGCCAAACGAAATAATAGATACTGTGTTTGTGTTTTAGCACGATACTGGATACGGATGAATTTCAGCCAACCTCGTCTAAATAAGAGGTGTGACTGTAAAACAAAGGGACTGTTGCTGTCACAGCGTACGTACGCACGGGACAAAAATGGACGAACAATAGCTGTGAAGCCTTCTCAGTCGAATGCGGCATCTCTGATGCCTGTATACAACTCAGTGTGGCCGTGCCTTCGTTTGTGAGAGAGCTGTTACGTTGTTTTACCGAAAAAAAATGATAAGTATAATAATGGAGCAACGAACTGTCGTGAAGTTTCAAATGAAACTTTGAAAAACTGTTATCTTTTACTTAAAAAAGTGTATGGCAAAGACTGTTTAGTACGTACATGAGTGTTTGGGTGACTCAAGCGGTTCCAACATGGCGGAGACACGACTCACGTCCGGGACGCCATTATACATAAAAAACGGATGAAAGTATGAGACAAATAGGTAATGTAATTCGATCTGACTGTCGGTTAAGTATTCAATCGCTTGCTGAAAGAGAAGGAATTGACAAAGAATGGGTAAGGCAAATACTACATAACAAATTTACATGAGAAAATTGTGTGAGAAACTGATTCCGGCAATTCTGACGGCCGAACAAATATAAGCTCGGGAAAATGGTTGTACTGAGACTTTGAATACCAAACCGACATTTCACGGCAATTAATCTGTAAAAAATGCACCACATATTCTGATGAAAGCAAGAAAACCGTCTGAAGATGAATCGCAATCATTCGAAACTGGTAACGGTACCTTTTGAATAAAGGAGCTGCAAATAGATTTGTGGCTGGTTGCTGTTTCAACACCATCAACATTCATCCATTGAAAATGATTGATAAAATGTGACAAATCTTGGTTTTTTAGTTATGATCCAGAAACCAAGCGCCAAAACATCCAATGGAAAGGCCCAACACCACCGACAGCGAAAAAAGTTGAAATGAGGAAATCAGTATTCAACGCGATATTCGTGGAATTTTGTATCTTCACTGGGCTTTGAAAGCCAAAATAAACTGACGGAAAAATATCGGAACACCCAAAAATAACTGATGTACAGTAATGAAATTTCGGGAATACGTTTGTCGAGGTAATTTATTTTAGTGATTAATATTGCGAGATCACAGGTCAATGTAAGTGCGAGATCAGCCATTGCCAATGTGAAATCCTGGTACACTAGTAACCGGAGTAACTGACAGAACGTTGAATGAAAGTATGCAAACATGCCTGCATTGTGTTGCACAGGTGCCAGATGTCAGTTTGTCGGATGGAGTTCCATGCCTGATGCACTGGGCTGGTCAGTACGGGAACGGTTAATCCTGTTTGTGGATGACGGTGTAGTTGTCGTCCGATGATGTACCATATGTGGTCGATTGAAGACAGACCTGGTAATCGACCATACCTAGGTAATATGTCGACACTCTGTGGACCATGTTTGGGTTACAACAGTGATTATCTGGGCGAGCGTTATCCTGTTAGAAAACACCCCTAGGAATTCTGTTAATGAATGGCATAACAACACGTCGAATCATCAGATTGACGTACAAATTTGCAGGATAACCACGAGAGTGTTCCTGCGGTCATACGAAATCACACCCTAGACAATAACTCCAGGTGTAGGTGTAGTGTGTCCAGCATGCAGGCAGGTTAGTTGCTGACCCTCAGCAGACCTAACTAACTCACGGCCATCACTGCCATCGGGGCAGAAGCAACTTTCATCAGAAAACGCAACGGACCTCCACCCTGCCCTCGAATGAGCTCTCGCTTGACACCGCTGAAGTCGGAAGTAGGGTGGTATGCACGCTACAGGCCGTCTGGCTCGGAGATGCGCTTGAAGTAGCCCGTTTGTAACAGTTCGTTGTGTCACTGTGGTGCCAACTGCTGCTCGAATTGCTGCTGCAGATGCAGTACGAAGTACCAGAGCCATACGCCGAACGCAGTGGTCTTCCCTCTCGGTAGTAGCCATGTGGCCGTCTGGAGCCTGGTCTTATTGCGACCGTACGTTCTCGTGACCACACTGCCAGCAATCATGTACAGTGACTACATTGCTGCCAAATCCTTTGTGCAGGTTCGCAGCCCTATTACACGACCTTGTTCAAACTCAGTGAGTTATTGGCTCGGTTGAAATGGCTCTGAGCACTATGCGACTTAACTTCTGAGGCTATCACTCCCCTAGAACTTAGAACTAATTAAACCTAACTAACCTAAGGACATCGCACACATCCATGCCCGAGGCAGGATTCGAACCTGCGACCGTAGCGGTCGCTCGGTTCCAGACTGTAGCGCCTAGAACCGCACGGCCACTCCGGCCGGCTGAGTTATTGATAATGGCGTCTTTGTCGCCTAAAATATATTCTTGATTGACATAAAATCATAACGTCCAATCTCGATGATAACTAGCGCCCACGACCGTTACGGCGTGTATTTAAAGCAAACCTGATTTGCATCTTCATAGTGGCGCTAGTAGCCCCACTCTCATGCGACTCTCGCGAAACTGGAATAGACTTCATTCTTCGAACGTAGAAACACGCCTATCAGCTTTCGCACAATTCTTATGTATAAAAGAAGCAACTATCGTTGAAATGGTGAAAGAGTTTTTATTCTACAGACCCGTTCATTTCAACGGATCTACCTTTAAGGGACTGAAATGTCCAGTGAGACGTACATTGGCGGTCAAGATCAACAACTTACAGGCACAGCGGATCAAATACTGGCTGTAGTATCCGTAGATACACATCGCGAATGCATGCCGCGTCGGAAACTGCAATCACTTTAAATCTATGAGCATATTTAGATCACAGGGTACAAATAGAACGTGCCATACCGCGTGATGACGGTGGCTTCTATTACGTTCAGCAGCAAGTTCTTCACGGCCGGATTTGTTCCGTTGCATTTGTAACAACGGCAACTAATCAATAAATGAGAGTTTCCAAAAATTTTTCTGTCGAATTCTCGAGTTTCGCCCGTCCCACAATGTACTGACATTTGATGGTACTATCTTCAAGATGAGTATTGCTGCAGTAATTTGGGTATTTAATTTTTCTATAATTTTTTTCGTTGTTTCATCTGAATGCAGAAATTTTAAGTAAATCGGCCAAGAACTTACAAGCAGAACGAGCTGTATGGTAACAACATTAAGTATTAAAAAATATATAACGTATATCTGCCCACATGCTCGTTAGTGGATTGTGTATAAATTTGAAGTTAATCGGCCAAGGACTTTCAACGATTTTTGGTAACAACCTTTTCCCTGTATATATGACATACATTTATACTTCAAGTCAGATTTCCAACTCTTTAGTTGCTTGTTATCTTCCTCTTGTTGTGAAGGTAAAGTATGTACGGGATCGTCTAGACATTTGAAGTAAATCGGTCAAGAACTTTAAGAGATTTTTGGTAACAACCTTTCCCATCATACATCACGTACTTACGTGTTTCAAGTCAGATTACGAAATCTTATGTACGCAGTGATCGTCCCCTTGTCTTGAAGGTAAAGTATGCAAAATTTCATCAAGATCGGAATAAAACTGTAGATCTGGTTGAATTACAAACAAAGAAACGGACACTTCTCTTTACGTATACAGACTGTGAAGGAGATTTCGAATCGTCATGTATCTTCCATGAACAAAATGGTTCAAATGGCTCTAAGCACTATGGGACTCAACATCTGAGGTCATTAGTCCCCTAGACTCAGAACTACTTAAACGTAACTAACCTAAGGACATCATACACATCCATGCCCGAGGCAGGATTCGAACCTGCGACCGTAGCAGCAGCGCGTTTCCGGACTGAAGCGCCTAGAACCACCCTGCCACAGCGGCCGGCTTCCATGAACAACTTTAAGTTGTTTGATTGAGGGTGGGTTCACCGAATAATTTTTTACTGCTCGCAGAAAAGCCAAACTCAACGTTTATGTTTTATTAATATTAATGTATATTTGTAACAGAGTTTATTTCCTGTTTCGTGTATGTTCTTACACGTTTAAAAAACAGTGAATACGAAAAGTACCTTCGATTCACACAACAGATAGATATGACTCCTCTATCTGTCTGCAGAATATCGACTTAAATAAACGATGACTGGGAAACCAGGGAGCCAGCTAGTTACAAATTAAACTCATTGCATACCGTCACCCATTTTTACATGTTTGTCCACCACACTCTTCAAGAAATTTACTGCGTCATCTTCAGGTGGACTGCCGTATTTACCTCGTCTTCATCCAAATGATGCAAGTTCAGCAGCCTACCTGAGATTAAATACGTAACGCAGGAATTTGTTTTATTGCTGCTTTAATTCTTACTCTTAAATCTAATATGTATGTCATTGAAATATAATAATTACATTGATCTTTAGCAGATTTTCCACAAAACATTTATTTTCATACGGTTTAGGTGACAGTTGGTTGCAATACATTCGTATTACGCTATTACGCGCAAAGATATTAAACACATTATTCTTATTGGAAGCATGAAATGAAGTGTCAGCAACCGAAGGAGGAATGAAGCGCTGATATCTACAAGGTGTGATTGGAAAGTTTTAAGAATGGACTTGTAATTGTACAATGGTGGTACTTACATGGTACTGTGATGCATCTCCTTCAAAATAGTCCCCTTCTGACTGAACACACCGACTCCAACGGTGTTTCCACTTTTGGAAACATTCCTGGAAATTTTTTCCCTGAAGTGTAAGGGCGCTCTCCGTATTTGCCTGGATGTCTTCAGTCGGGTCAAATCGCTTCCCTTTCAGTGAAAATTTCAGTTAAGGAAACAGGTAGAAGTCCGCAGGGGCCAAATCAGGGGAATATGGCGGTCGTTGAAGCACAGGAATTTTGAATTTGGTCAAAAATTCAACGATGGAGAAGGCTCGATGGGCCGGAGCATTGTCATGGGGTAGCACTCAACTCCTGTCTTTCCAGAATGCAGGCCTTTTCTTCCGCACCTTTTCGTACAAACACTCAAGGACACATTTTTTGGTTAATTGTCTGTCCTCCAAGGGTAAATTCATGATGCACAAATACCGGTAGAATCGAAAAAAATCACCAACATTCTCTTCACGTTCGACCGACTTTGCCGTGCTTTTTTCGGTCGTAGTGAACCTGGAATCTTCCACTGCGTAGACTGCACTTTGGTTGCAGGATCGCCTGTAATTATCCTATTTAACAATGAGCTGCATAGAAACTTAAATTAAGTTCATCAGCCATCTCCCTAATTGTAAGTCTACGATCAGAGCGCACTAAGTCGCCAACTTTCACAACATTTTCATTCGTTTTTGAGGTGGAAGGACGGCCGGACCGTGGTTCATCTTCAAATGATTCGCGGCCATTTTTAAATCTGTTGAACCAGACAAAAACATTTGACTGGCTCATACAATTATCTCCAAAATAGTTCGTAACTCTCAGAAGCTCATTTGCCGGTTTTAAAACAAAATATCACACAAACTCGTTGCTCCGTTTTTACGTCCATTTTCACGTAGACAGAATCCGGCAACAAGCCCTAACAGACCCACATTCAACCAGCCGCCACAAGGAAATGAGTAAAAGAAACGCAGTTTCCTGTCAAAGGGCGTTCAAGGACAAGGCAATGACTCACTTCCCACCCTCAGTGTCCCTGCGCGCCAAACCAGTAAGCAGTAGCCGATCCATTCTTAAAACTTTCCAATCACACCTCATATATTCCACTCGTTGGTATTATAATAGTAAAAACGATGTATTGGTGATCTACTGTGAAGGCTACTGTTACCTCTGGAGTGGAAAATCAAGCAGGTTTTATATCGTGCCCCCTACTGAGACCAATAACAGTGTGAAAACTGAATCTGTTCGGTTAGTTGTTTTTATTCACAGATTATTGAGTTCCCGTCAGTCTTATTCTTTGTGCCCTGATGTACAGTTTTTTCATGTACGTTGTTATTTGTATACGCCTTCCTGACAACCTTGTGCAGAATTTGAATCGCGTTCCTGTTGTTACCAACCTCTGTGGTGCTTCTTTAGCGTAGCACAACTGACTCCCATGTATTACGTGTTCCATATAAAGCAAAATCTAGCTTGTATGTAGTATTTTTATTCATTTGTGCAATTTTGTTTTTTAACTAAACGGATCTTTGCCTGCATTCCCTATACTGCGGTTTGACACAACGCGTTACTCCTTCACGATGTTGGCTGTTCTGGTAGGCAGTGTACGTACACGAGGCAGAATGCATCGTTTCTTGGAGAATGTTCTCTTTGGTCTTTATATTTCTTTTTTTCTCCACAAGTGTTGTGAACGATAGTCACTCAGCAATCATTGTCGAAGGCTACTACGTTGATACTATGTAACTGCATGTCGAAATCATTTTCCGACGTTGGGACGGAAAGCAGAACGTGGATCGTGAAATTAAATTTTATGGGAGGCTGGCTGCACAGATACACCTCGTAAAAAGAACCTATGAATGTCTATTTGCGGTAGATTTGTAAACTGAAGAGCATCCGGGAGCAGATTTTTCTTTTTTCTGTCCTTTCTAAAGTTACGAATCGTCGAAGGTCGATTGCCTGTCATTACCGTGTTTTACTACAGCTGGGACAAATACTGAAAAGGCGAATATCAATTTCAGCACCTTTCTAAAATTTTACAGTGGCAACATTGCCATTATTTCATCACAATCCATTGAGCTACGCCTCGAGAGATGAGACAGAACAAATAGAGGACCTAGGGTCTTTATGTAAGGACTTTACAAAAGAGGACCATGTAGTGATAGTGGGTGGGGCGGGAAACAGTTTGGACAGGGATGGGGCATATGACATAGGTGGTGACCTGGACAAGATAGCTTCCCTGACTCATGGCACCAACGTACACTTTGTTGAGCTGTTCCGGTGTCATGATCGACCACACCTTGAGGAAGCTGTGAGGTGAATCAATGTGGGGTGAGGGATGGCTCTGAGGACAGCCAACTTTGCTCATGTTTCTCTGGTGACCGTCAGGACTATCAACAGATGGGGTTTCACTAGGCTAATAATGTCAAATACAGCATCTAGAAGCAGTTCACTAACTTTATCTCTACTACCTTGGATATCGAAGCGCCAAAGAAACCGGTATAGGTATGCGTATTCAAATATAGGGATATGTAAACAGGCAGAATACGGTACTGCGGTCGCAACGCCTATGTAAGTGTCTGGTACAGTTGTTAGATCGGTTACTGCTGCTGCAATGGCAGGTTATCAAGGTTCTTGAGCAGTGCTTGTTCTTGAAAAAACTTGCTCTTTAGCTGAAGTCTCGATAATCGCTACATATCCTGAAATTTTGCGTGACATAAACACAAAAAATTATACACCTAAACAGGAATGGGAAGGGAAGATTGGTACAGCTGATTCATGAAAGTATAGGGGTGGATCTTGGGCCACACATGGTCATATAACTGTTGTTATGGGTAGGAAAAGTAAGTCTTTTCTAGGATATGTCCAGACAACAGGTTCCCCTACCTAAAGAATATCTCTAGCACTTTAAAAAATACTGAAACAATCACTCACAAGACAGATTTTAACACTCCAAATATCACACATACCAAATGTCACAAAAAAATAGGAAAGAGTAATTTGGGGCATTTCACAGACTTGTCAATCCTCCATCAAAATATGCAATCAATAAAAAATAAAATATAACTATTAGAAGTTGAGCTCCAATCTTTGAACTGCACAGTAGTTTGTTTTACTGAGCACTGGTGTAGAGACACAGAAATCCAACTAGTAGTATTATCATTGAATGAAAAGGCAAACTCTTACTGCAGAACTACTTCAAGGGGTGGAGGATCATGCATTTATATCAGAAAAGGTACACAGTTCAAATCAAGACATGACCTCAGTACTATAAGTGAAGGCAAACACTTTGAAATATCAGCTAGTGAATTAACAGGGCTTGATATCACCAAGAAATTAATCATTTTGTGTGTGTATAGATCTCCCATTGGCAGTGTGGACACTTTTTTCATTAAGTTAACAGAAGTTCTAGATGAAGTCTCAAATACAAAGGTCAAAATAACTCTGTGTGCGGACATTGACATCAACACTAATATCGTAAATGAATCCAGCAGCACCTTCATAAACATCCTTAAAAGTTTTGGTATGTTCCTATTGGTCAATAGTGCAACAAGGGTTACCACAACGACTTCATCAGTAATTGACCATGTGGCCACAAATATGGACAGGGAAAAATGTGAATGTAGCTGTAAAAGATCTCGGACTATCAGACCACCTCTGTCAAATAACAACAGTAAAGTCAGGCATCGAATCGTTCCCTAAACTACAAGCCTACAAGCGACATCTATCAGAAATCAAAATAAAAGATTTTTCAGAAGAACTAGCAAAACAAAGCTGGGATGAAGTGTATAAGGAAACCAATGTGAATATGAAATTGTCTAAATTCTCCACATTGTTTAAATTGAACTTTGAAAAGGCATTTCCAAAAGTCTGCATGTCTGTATCGACATTTCACAAAAACAGATGGATAACAGTTAGTATTAAGAAGTCCTCCCAAACACTTAAACACCTCAGTTCCATGAAAAAGATTCGCAATGATCCAGAATTCTTACATTTCTATCATAGATACAAAAGATCTCTAGGAAGGTGCTAATTGCTGCAAAAAAGTCATTTAATGACAAAATAATATATAATGCAGAGAATAAAACCAAGCAGTCTGGGATGTTATAAAAAAGGAAACGGGGAGAGACAAACAAACGCTGAATAACATACTGCTACGGGAGGGGCATAAAGTAATAAATGATCCACAGCACGTAGCAAACTATGTAAACGAGCATTTTTCAAATATTGCAGAGAAGTTACAGCAAAAATTCCCCTAACAAATATAACACCTGTAAATAATGTTGCTCTAAATACAATGATGTTACTTCCAACCACAGAGAATGGAGTCAGTAAAATAATGCAAAAACTAAAAAATAAAAAGTCAGTAGGCTTAGATGAAGTACCAATTCGTGTACTGAAACAATGCATAGCTATTATGCCAGGCCCCTTAACAATATAATAAATGATTCCTTCACATCAGGGACATTTCCAAAGCAGTTAAAACAGGCAATAGTTGTTACCTTTGCTTAAGAAAGGTAATACAGAAGACAGAGAAAATTACCGGCCCATTTCCCTACTATCAGTATTCTCAAAAATAATAGAAGCAATTATGAAAGACAGATTAATTAATTACCTGAATAAATACAATGTTTTAAGCGAATCACAGTTTGTTTTCCGAAGTGGCAAAAATACGGAGTCCGCCATAGTAGAATTCACAAAAGTTGTACTCAATGCTCTTGATAAAGGTGAGTGTGTTACAGGCATATTTTTGGATCTTTCTAAGGCGTTTGATACAGTCGACCACAAGATTCTATTAAATAAATTAGAATCGTTAGGAATAAGAGGGGTAGCAGGACACTTAGACAATGTAATAGGTCTACTAAGGAGACTGACTACACTACGCTTGTCCGTCCTCTTTTAGAATACTACGGCGCGGTGTGGGATCCTTACCAGATAGGACTGACGGAGTACATCGAAAAAGTTCAAACAAAGGCAACACGTTTTGTATTATCGCGAAATGTGGGAGAGAGTCACAGCAATGATACAGGATTTGGGCTGGACATCATTAAAAGAAAGGCGTTTTTCATTGCCACGGAATTTTCTCATGAAATTCCAGTCACCAACTTACTCCTCCGAATGCGAAAATATTTTGTTGACACCGCCCTACATAGGGAGGAACGATCACCACGATAAAATAAAAGAAATAAAAGCTCGTACGGAAAGATATACGTGTTCATTCTTTTTCCGCGCGCTGTACGAGATTGGAATAATAGAGAATTCAGAAGGTGGTTCGATGAACCCTCTGCCAGGCACTTAAATGTGATTTGCAGAGTATCCATGTAGATGTAGCTACTAATACTATTGAGAACTCTTTGGAACTGTCCAAATATTTGGAATTTTAACTACGAACCACAAGGGGAATACACATTTGGGGAAATTGTATCGTAACGATTGATTCATAAATGAAATTACTAAGGCAAAAATGAAATAATTTTTCATGAGATATTATTTAATGATATTCTCTACGATTAAATTGAAAAAAGAAAAAAGAGGAAAGAAAAAGCAAATTGAAAAAAGCACTGGCAGGACCCGTACCACCAGCGTGATAGCCGTGAACCTTGGCCCCTACACTTCGCGCACTTGGTCGCAATGTATTTAACGTTAAAGTAGGAGGTACGCGTGAAACTTCAATATTGATTTTGTGGGAAACTAGGGAGCTTCGAGGGAATAGTCGCTAGCCAGGTACTCAGGACAGGTCCCCGTACAACACACCGGAGGCTGATCAAATTCCGTGATGAATAGGTCTGATGGTGCCCTTGTAATATCGAAAGCCAGGATAGCAAGTAGTAAAGTAATGCTAAAAAGGGAAGACAAAAAAATCAGCAGTGATGACACTCAAACCGTAAACATCTTCATACTAGCTAAAGTGACATTTAGCATATTTCCGCGACGAAAAATCGACGATTGATGAAGTAGTTGGTTGATCGCCGTGCTGTTCATGAAACATCTCTGCCTTAAATGAAAAAAATAGTTGAGAATCAACGGTCTTAATGGTTATAAGCCAATCGTGGCTCTTAGAAGTTGGCCGTGTAACGAAATAAATGAATATGGAGAAGATTTTCCAATTTTTTTTTGTTTTATCTGTAATTAAGTAAAACTGTAATCAACCTGAAAGCTCATTTGTACCCCACAGTGCTGTACTAGATATGGTCCTGTAGGAGGTGGTATGCCGTTGCCTACCTCCGATCTCTGTACTGACTCCCCACCCAGTTGTAGAGAGACCTGCAGTTCATTGTGAGCTCCGAATCACGATGCAGTTCGGAAATTTTCGTGAAGAAAAAGGAAAAAGAAAACGTTGCCAGAGGTAAAAAACATGGTAATGACTGGTCGGGAATCGAACCGCTGATGTTTGGATCCTTTGTGTGGTACTTTACTACTAATCCACCGAGACACTTTGTTTAATCGATTCTTCTGTAATTACATCGATACCGCTCATTTGTGGCAACTTAATACGCGGCTCTGGACTGGTACTTGAACCCTGACAAGTATATTTCACGTCCAGTGCTCCCTTCAATTTGATGAGCATCAGGTGACTCAAAGCATCCAGTTACTGCTGCATCTTCTCCATTCCATCCACACTGCGCATAGGTTACGCTGTTGCGTTAGCAACCTTGGCGAATGGATATAAGCGAGCATTTGAGTGCACTACGGCACAGAGCTGAAACGGTGTGGGCAGCACACTCACTTTTCACGAATGATCAATGCAGCGCATATTCGGTGAAAAGGAAGATGATTCCATCTCTCACGGAAGCTTTCCCTGCTGCCGTTTCACGGACTCGGAATAACGCTCGACATGAACGCGTTGGGTCGATAGCTGCAGACAAAAGCCTCCGAGGCGACACTATGGGAGTCTGCGAGCGGTTTGTTGATATCGGAACGACGCCCAGAGACAAAAGCGAAGTGGGAGAGGCGGCGAACCACCGCCGGAGAGCAGATAGCTCGCGCTGCGAGTCGCATTGTCCCAGCTGTGCGGCGTATCTCTGGCCAAACTCATGGCGGCGCCCGAGGAATGCGGTTGGGGAAACGATGCAGCGCCTTCCCAGCGCTCGCTGTGATGTTCCTTGTAATGTTGCTGCAAGATCGTTCCTGTGTATAAGAGCTGTTCTCTGGACCTAAGACTCTGAAACCAACTGCGAGATGTTACTTTGGAACATGATAGTAGTCTCCATTAGAAGTCATATAAAGTTGGTACATCAGTTCGTAATGTTTTTGTGAGTCCCATAGTGCTCAGAGCCATTTGAACCATTTTGATGCTACTTCATGATAACACCCGCCTGCATGCTACTAGACTGACAAAAAACACTCTACAGGTGTTGGATTGACTTGTCATTCCGCGCCCACCTTTTTCACCTGATCTTGCGCTTCCAGATTTTCACCTTTTACATTCTCTTTCGAACAACTGTCAAGGAACTTTCTTTTCGGATGAAAATGCGCTCCGAATATGGTACGACGATTCTTCGCCTCAAAGCCACGTGATTTCCACAGTCGCGGAATCGAAAAGTTATCCCAGCGCTGGCATACAGTTGCAAATAGTGAATTAATGACTAATGTCTCTTTTATGTATATCTATTCTTAAACGCTACGAACTTATGCACCAACCTAATATATCCATCGACGAATGGGAGGAAAGGGGACAAGGGAGTTGTAGAGGGCTGATTGCTCCATCCTATTCGTCATCACTCGGTATTTCCCAGCCGGCACTTGACAATGCTGACTATAAATGTACTATGAAATTATGGAGATGGCAGGAATAAAATACAGGGAGCGAAAGATTATCTGCAGCTGGTACAAAAACCAGGCTGCAGTATAAGAACTGAATGACGTTAAATTGAAACAGTAATTGAGATGGGAGTGAGAGAACGTTGTTTCCCATCACCCATGTTAGTCTGTACATTGAGCTAGAGGCAAAAGGAACCAAGGAGATATTTAGAAAGGGGGCTGAAGTTCAGGGAGAAGAAGTAAAATCTTTGAGGAAACCAATGACATTGTAATTCTGTGAATGACGGTAAAGAACTTGGAAGATAAGCTGAACTGAATGGATAGTTCTTGAAGAACAAGATGATTATCAACAAAAGTAAAACAAGGACAATGGACTGTAGCTGAATTAAATCAGGCGATTCCGAGAGAACTAGATAAGCAAATGAGACAACAAGAGTAGTGGATGAATTTTGCTATTTGGGCAGCAAAATAAATGACGGTGGCTGAAGTTGCTGATACAGTCATCGCCTCCGCATTGTGCCTCTACTGCACGCAGTACACCGTACTGTAAAATGGGTTCGTATCCTTCCGAATGTGGCGGTTTCAACCACGAAAAACTCACCCACACCATAACACCATCTACTCCGTACTACACTATTAGCGCTACACGAGATGGCAGGTAACGTTCTCAAGGCAACCGCGAGGCCAAGACGCTTTCATTAGATTGTCACGGGGTATAGCGTGATTTAGTGCTCTAAATCACTCGTTTACAGTCATCCACTGACCAATGGCGTCGCTGTATCTCCCTGCTCAGTCATTCTGCTAGCTGGACTGCTTGTAGCACTTTGGAACTCACAGGTGGGTCCGTCCGCTTATTTCATGCGATTGTTTACAGCCATCCTCTGCAATGCAAAACGGTCGCTGTCCGTCAGTACATAAGGCTGTCTGGTCTTGGTTTAGCTGCGGTTGATTCTTTGCGTATCTCCTTCACAATCGCATCACGAACAATCGACTTGGGCGACTTTAAGAGGGTTGAATGGTCCTGATGGATTTGTTGTTGTTGTTGTTGTGGTCTTCAGTCCTGAGACTGGTTTGATGCAGCTCTCCATGCTACCCTATCCTGTGCAAGCTTCTTCATCTCCCAGTACTTACTGCAACCCACATCCTTCTGAATCTGCTTAGTGTATTCATCTCTTGGTCTCCCTCTACGATTTTTACCCTCCACGCTGCCCTTCAATGCTAAATTTGTGATCCCTTGATGCCTCAGAACATGTCCTACTAACCGGTCCCTTCTTTTTGTTATTCAGGTTAAATTCAATGACTGGTCCTCGTTGGATGTCACTGAGCTCACCTATTGCATCTCTAATGACAACACAATAGGGTACTTCTCATCTAATAGGTTAGCTGTCTCTCTCGCGTACGTACTACCTACACTATGCGATCAAAAGTATCCGAACACCTGGTTGAAAATGACTTACAAGTTCGTGGTGCCCTCCATTGGTAAAGCTGGAATTCAATATGGTGTTGGCCCACCCTTATCCTCGATGACAGCTTCCACTCTCGCAGGCATATGTTCAGTCAGGTACTGGAAGGTTTCTTGGGGAATGGCAGCCTATTCTTCACGGAGTGCTGCAATGAGAAGAGGTATCGATGTCGGTCGGTGATGCCTGGCCCGAAGTCGGCGTTCCAAAACATCCCAGAGCTGTTATATAGGATTCAGGTTAGGACTCTGTGCAGGCCAGTCAATTACAGGGATGTTATTGTCGTGTAACCACTCCGCCACAGGCCGTGCATTATGAACAGGTGCTCGATCGTGTTGAAAGATGCATTCGCCATCCCCGATTTGCTCTTGAACAATGGAAAGCAAGAAGGTCTTAAAACATCAGTGTAGGCCTGTGCAGTAATAGTGCCACGCAAAACAACAAGGGATGCAAGCCCCATCCAGGAAAAACACGATCACAGCATAAGACCACCGCCTCCGAATTTTACTGTTGGCACTACACACGCTGGCAGATGACGTTCACTGGGCATTCGCCATACCCACACCCTGCCAACGGATCACCACATTGTGTACCGTGATTCGTCACACCACACAACGTTTTTCCACTGTTCGGTTGTCCATTGTTTACGCTCCTTGCACCAAGCGAAGCGTCGTTCGGCATTTACCGGCGTGATCTGTGGCTTATGAGCAGCCACTCGACCATGAAATCCAAGTTTTCTAAATGGTTCAAATGGCTCTGAGCACTATGGGAGTTAAAATCTGAGGTCATCAGTTCCCTAGAACTAAGAACTACTTAAACCTAACTAACCGAAGGACATCACACACATCCATGCCCGAGACAGAATTCGAACCTGTCAGCGTAGAAGTCGCGTGCAAGTTTTCTAACCTTCCGCCTAACTGTCATAGTACTTGCAGTGGATCCTGATGCAGTTTGGAATTCCTGTGTGATGGTCTGGATTGATGTCTGCATATTACACATTACGACCCTCTTCAACTGTCGGCGGTCTCTGTCCGTCAACAGACGAGGTCGGCCTGTACGCTTTTGTGCAGTACGTGTCCGTTCACGTTTCCACTTCACTAATACATCGGAAACAGTGGACCTCGGGTTGTTTAGGAGTGTGGAAATCTCGCGTACAAACGTATGACGCAAGTGACACCCTATCACCTGACCACGTTGGAAGTCCGTGAGTTCCGAGGAGCGTCCCATTCTGCTGTCTCGTGATGTCTAATGATAGCTAAGGTAGCTGATATGGAGTACCTGGCAGTAGGTGGCAGCACAATGCACGTAATATGAAAAACGTATGTTTTTGGGGGTTTCGGATACTTTTGATCACATAGTGTACGTGTTTTTCACAATGGTCTTTCATCACCTGACTCTTTTCACGCCCTATATATTCTGTACCAGGCCTGGTGGCAACGTTAAACACGAGCAACACTAATGCTGTCTGGTGGCTGTTCTAGTTGTCACATAGAACCGCAATTCTAACCATTTACATACCACGATGGTGTGTATATGTGTAAAGTTACATTGACCTGCGACTATGTGTGCTGGATGCTCAACATTTTTTCAGGCAGTGAATTTAAGAAATTTTGAAATTTGTGGTAAGGTCTCATGGGACGAAACTGCTGAGGTCATCGCTCCTTTTGCTTACACACTACTTAATCTAACTTAAAGTAACTTACGCTAAGGATAACACACACACACACCCATGCCCGAGGGAGTACTCGAACCTCCGACGGGGGGAGCCGTGCGGGTCGTGACAAGGCAGTGAATTTAAAGAGGACAAGGACAGATCCACTGATGGTATACCTAAAATTATTTTTGACGTTTGTGATACAGCACCAGGAATAAGCCCATGAAGTGAACATTGCGGAGTACTCTAGAAGAGCCTTCAGGTAGCTTTACAGCTGCTTTCGGTACTTTCACAAGTTACCTCTGTTACTGCAAACGGAACAGGAACGGAACGATTCATACGAAAGGCAGCACCTGTTACGACGGAAACAGGGTGCACATGTAATGGTACGAAACACGAGGAAGAAGGGCCTTATAGATGTTAACAACGGACCTACCTAGTGCGGGAAAGCGTACACTGAAACCATTATAATGGCTCTGCGCGAAGTGTGTAATGATAGTGACTTACAACTATTGTTATTATCGATCAGAAAATAGATAAAAATCGTAATACTGACCCTGCCCTTTAATATTCAGTAACATTAATACCGCGGTGCAAGCTTTTATCCGCAAAGTAGTTCTTACTGCGGACATCCGCAGATATGCGCAGCCGCCGTCGTCTGTTACAGCACCACATTTTTTCCTATCTCTGTATGATTCCTGCTGTGCACTGTGTGTTATAAGGAGTCCCTTTTCTGAGTGAGATCTTGACCTTTCTTCGCACTCCAAGTTTCTCAAGCCCTCTCGTCGGACGCCCTGCGGGCGTAAAGCGGTCGCTCACCCGGCCGTGAGAGGGTCGGGGGGATGGGGGTGGGGGGTGAGTGTAGGACTAGGGTGGGACGGCGGCATTTGGGCTCCTAAAGGTCAGCCTGGCAGTCTGCGCACGCTATGCTGGCTGCTACAGTTTCTGCTGGCCGTGACTCTGAGGGCTTGCAAACACTGCCATACACTATTCCTACTGCCCAGCTGGGAATTCGCTTCATTTCACAGTAGCTATACTATTCTTACCTTCAAAAAAAACTACACACATTCAATTTCACGTACATTGTAGTTGTATCGCGCATTTCCACTATACAGGGTGGTTCAGCTGTCTCTACCCATGGGTTTTACGCAAACTGCAATGCCTTCAGAAACCATGCGCAAATTTTTCATGTTCTGTCGCTCGCTACACACAAAATATTAGTCCTACACGAAAAATGAATCGGATCTTTTCGTAAGAAATGTAATGCAGTTAAATTTTATACTGGGATATGTTTTCGCTGAATGTCATGGTTTTCGAGTTATTCAAGAAAAACGCCTTGGAAGGTCACTTTCCAGGTTTTTCTTGAATAATTTAAAAACTACGGCGTCTAGCGAAAGCATATCGCAATACAAAATTTAACTGCATTAAATTGCCAACTAAAAGATCCTGTCCATTTTTTTCTGTAGGACTAATAGGTTGCGCATAGTGAGCGAGAGCGTATGTAAATCGTGCACATGTTATTTCAAGGCGTTGTGGGTTGTATAAAACACAGACAGCTGAAACACCCTGTATATCAAACACAATGCCTGACAAAAAACGAGAAGCACCCAGGACGGGAGGAGAAAACGAAGTGAGACTTCAACAGGTTGGGAGTGTATGTGACGTTATTTTAGCAGTTAAAATATCGTGTCAAATGCACGAAGAACTTGGTAGTTTGAGCTCTCTGGCTTGACTGCATGCAATGATTCAGTTGGGCAAACTGTCGTAAAGCTGTTGTATCCCCTGCCAAGGCAAGCTGCACGTAACTGTCTATTTTAACTGATCCTTGATATCCTAGATAGTGGCACTGGGGTGGAGTTAACATCTGAAATGGCCCCACACACGTCTTATCGGGGACAGATCTGTGGAGCCTGCTGGACGCGGGAGTACCTCAACACCACGCAGACAATTCGTAGAGACGAGTGCCGTTTGTGGATGAGCATTTTCGAGATATGGCATAACAGTATTGTTGCAGAGTATTTTTTAAGTTCTTTCCATTCCCAACCCCTAAAGGTAGAGCAGGCGTTTCGAGTAATGACAGACTGTTTAGTCGTGTACTTTTCAGCCAAACACTAGGCGATAGAGTAGAGGACGTCGCAATTGGTATTATTTGGGAAGTGGTTTTCAGTTCCAGTATTTGCCTTTCAGCGTAAGGAAAACTCCCTAAAACCTTGCTCAGAATCGAACAATGAGAACAACTTTTATTTTTATTCTGGGACATCATGATCCAGAGAATAAATGTGAAAGCCTAGAAAATAACTGTTGATGGTTAAAGTAAAGAGTATATAAATCGCAGACTGCCTGTAGCAAGGAAGGAATTCCTGAAAAAGAGGACTTTGTTAACATCTAATATAATTTTAAGTGCTAGGAAATAGCCTTGTATGGAACTGAAAAGTTGACGTAAACAGTTCAGTCAAAAAGGGAATAGAAGCTTTTCAAATGTGGTGCTGCAGGAGAACCCTGAAGATTAGATGGGTAGTTGCGTAACTAATGAGGAGGTATTGAAGGTAATTGGGGAGAATAGAAATTTGTGGCACAACCTGACTAGAAGAAGGGATCAGTTGATGAGACATATGCTGAGGAATCAAAGTCTCTTCAGTTGTATTCTAGGGAAGTGTTGGGGTAAAAATTGTAGAGGGAGAGCAAGGGATGAATACAGTCAGCAGGATCAAACGGATGTAGGTTACAGTAGTTATTCTGAGATGAATACCTTCCATTGGTAGAGTAGCGTGGAGAACTGCATCAAATCAATCTTAGAACTGAAGACAACAACAAACAGTGTATGTACATGTGTATTTGTTTGCGTGCATACAGAGTGAAGTTAATGATTTGTTCCACGTGCCCTTTACAGAATATGTATGTGCGTGTAGATATAGATCAAAGAACGACCTTCACCTCCTAACTGCGAGTCCAACATTTTCTTTTCTCGAATGTAGTACCTCTGTATAACTACGAAAGAGGTAGAGAAGGCGGCCACACAAACAAAAACTGAAAAATCACCAGGGCCTGGAAATCTACCAGCAAAATAAGTGAGATATTGCCCAAGCATTCTGTGTGAATGTCGAAGCAGGTTGTTTAATAAAAGTATATGAAAAGTGTATGGTATGGGATGGAAATTCTAGTGGAGTGGAACGTATCGAAACCCTACACATAAAAAAAAAGTAGCAAGGAAGTGTGTAGCAATTATTGTGGCATAAGTGTCACAAGTTCAGTTAGCAGACTGTACGGAACTATTTTAAAATCAATAATGGAGAAGATTGTAAATGAAGTGGAAGAACAAAGTGGCATTAGAAGACGCAGGTAATGTGTAGATATCATCTTTACCCTAAGACAGATCATGGAGAAGAGACGAGAAAAGTATCTAAGCAGCCATTTTGTCTTCATAGATCTTGAGAAATCATATGATACAGTGCCACTAAAGCTATTGCTCGAAGTGCTGTGGTGAGGGGAATTGTGAAAAATTTATATAAAAATATCGTAAACCTCTGCAAGTCGGAAAAATGTGTCATTAAAGTAGAGAACGAAATTTCTAGAGAGGCCTAAAGGACTGAAGCATGGGTACTGTTTGTCTCTCACACTCTTTAAGGTATGTGTGCATAAGGCACTGGATTTATGGTTTAGAAAGTACATAGGGGTGGGAATTGAAGGAAGCAACCAGTGTATGTACACACTTTTCTATGCTGACGATGAGGTCACTGCAGCAAACGTTGAAGAGTGTATATCCTAAATGCTTCCGAAATTGTTGGAAGAGTGTTAAACGTGGATCAAGTAACAAGCTGAAGGAGTGAGTGCTGGGCACTCACAGAAATAAATAAAAAGAGACTTAGAGCTTTAGAAATGGACTGCTTGATAAGCGCAAATACAACTTCTCGACTTGACCACGTAAGAAATGAAATAAGAGAAAGGTCGCTGACGGATAGTATAGAAGAAAGGCAGCTAAGATGGTTTGGATATGTTAAGAGAATGGATGAAGACATATGGTCAAAAAGAGTACTTTCATGGCAATCTTCTGGAAGAAGAAGAGGAAGACCATAACAAGTGTGGCTGCGTGGTATCCAAGAAGTTTTGGAGAGAAGAGGAATAGAAGAGGATGAGGGAGAAAGGCGAAATTCAGGCGTTTGGCGACAGCTGTAGGATATCCCCCAACAAGAGAGGCACTAGCACAGTTAGACTACAGGTAAAATAGTTTCGTAGTTAAATTAATTAGAAAAATCTTAAAACTACACCATTATTATATTACTTCTCTACATATTCACCTTTCAGATTTAAGCATTGTGTTATTTTTTAACCATTTGCTAAATTTCGCCTACATACAATTCGTGAAGTTTTCCCGGCGGATGCGATATTCCATCATCTTCCGGACGTACATCCGCGACATAATTATTTCTTCTTCTGATAGTGCAGCTCCTAACCGTACGACCACCTTCTAGGTGAGTCGGGGACTGAATTAGAACCACTTGACGGAAATATAAGCCTACTGTGGAGTAAATGCCCGTTTTAGGAAATTTCTGAATTTAGAAAGCAAATGTTTTATGTTCCTAACTAAGCATTCATTCAAAGTAATACGGATTACATTGCGATGAACTTCCAAAGAAAAAAGTGGTCGCTACCACACACACACACACACACACACACACACACACACACACACACACAAAGTGCGCGCGTGCGACTCTAAATTTGTATTTGATGGGATTCGCATTTCATTGTGTGGAATCTGTTTATTAGAGTAAAATAGCTATTCCAAGAGACGCTTGCATCTGACAGCCGAGACTTTAGAGTTTATGGAAGCAAGCTGTAATGGACTGAAACAATTTTGATAAAATTCTGGAATCCTAAAAAACAAATTCATTAATCAGTAATTACATTTAAGAGCGTGACGTGATGGATATACTATGTGTATCTGATGAGTAAGTAGTAAGGCCCATGTTGATGTATAGTACAGCGAAGTAGCAAATGGGTTCACCAGGCAAGTAGAAGAAACAGCAATATACGAGTATATTTGAAGATATTTCCAACTACAGGCATTTTGATCTTTTTTATTCAGAAACTTTATTGATTTCAAATATTTCTAGAGTAACAACAAATTTCTAAAATCGTAAACTCTGTCGAAATCTGTTCTGAAAAAAATACGTCAGTTGTACTTAATACTTGCTTGTGGGCGAGTTAAAAAATATTCTCTGTGAAACCCCTCAAAAAAGCAAATTTAAAAGGTCCGAATAGTTTCAGTTTCTGTTATTAAGATTGGCATTACCAGTTTGTAAACAGTGTTAAAGTTGGCCCGTAACATTTCTGGCATCGGACGTAAATTGTGGCAAGGAACACAACCTAACATTGTTTAGTTGCTTAAATAGTTATGCACATTTACTTGATTAGCAACAATTTTTGAAGCACATTTGCGTTCAGGACCATATTCAGGATCTTTCTCTTAATCGTGGTTAATAACATCACCCTTGAATTTTTACAAATCATCCGTGAAAAATATTTTCTAGGCACGAACACTGCACACATTAATGCTACTGGCAGTCATGTTTTTGACACCACTGTTTACATGGATACATCCAAACAAAGTTGCCTTTTGTGAGGATATGAAAATACGGATAGAACTGCTATTTCTCAGTTTACAGCGGAACTATCAACTGATGTGAATAGAGCACATCGCATACCACGTTTTACTTGCAGTAACTCTTGTTTCCCATCGTGTGTCACTTAACCGCTGTTTACGACCGAGGTCTTCATTTTTCTTCCCTACAAGAGCAGTATGCGTATTTTGAGATAATTTTCAACGACATTGATTTAAGAACTATCTAGAAAGACGAGTGATGAGAACTACGTATAAAGAAATACAAGTGATGAAGCGGAAACAAAATATACCTAGATAACCATATAAATCAAAGTATCCATTGACCAGCCATATCCGAATTTGTGGATAGGCATTCCCTCGTTAACAGTAAAGTAACTAGGGAATGGGACTCATCAAGCTCATAAGTGCAAAATAAAAATAGATGAGTCGCTGAACTGGAGCGATCATAGCCAAGAAATACGCGATCTGTAAATTTGCTGTTAAAATGTTCGTAGTAAGAATCTAGCAAAAGAAGGTATCTAATAAATTATTTAAATTAAACACCCAGTAACTACAGGTATCAACGAAATGTGCCGTCGACATGTTTTTAAATACAAATATAGTAGTTGTTAACCATTTAAAATCGTTATATATAACTGTTTCAACGCGCTTTAAAATATCTATGCCGCACTTTTGTAATTAAATAATGTGATCCTTGGTTAAAATGTTGACTGCATCGGTCAAATAAAAATTCTTAACAAATGCACATGTCTTTTTCATCGAGCGTTTTATTTATAAGCTCCTTAATGTTATGAATAGTCAGTTTTCCAAATTGAGTCATCCATGTAATGAAATTTCTGCTTTGTTTCAGGTAAGACGCTATTCCTGCGACTGCAGGGAAAGGTAAACGGCTGCTCAATCTATATAACTTACTGAACTTTGCATGCCCGCATCTCGTGGTCGTGCGGTAGCGTTCTCGCTTCCCACGCCCGGGTTCCCGGGTTCGATTCCCGGCGGGGTCAGGGATTTTCTCTGCCTCGTGATGGCTGGGTGTTGTGTGCTGTCCTTAGGTTAGTTAGGTTTAAGCAGTTCTAAGTTCTAGGGGACTGATGACCATCGATGTTAAGTCCCATAGTGCTCAGAGCCATTTGAACTTTGCATACCGCTTTGAAGGAGATAGCAACCGAAAGTTAACGTGTGACACCGACAAGATCTAAGCAGAGCAAACTTTTTGTGGTGCATACAATTTCATCCAGTAAAGAAATGTACTCGTATACAGTTCTCTCTAAGCCTTCTAATTCGGACCCGTTGTATTGAGGGATCTTTGAATAATATTGTTTTGCTGAAGTTACACAGGTGACATCATCCGGTAGATTTTCAGTTATCTTCTGTACTTCTGGGAAATGCTTATTGTAATATTCCGCTGCTGCTAACCACATGCCCCAGAGGGTAACAACAGGTTCAGGTGGCAAGGGGACATCTCTAAGTAGTTGCTTGAATGCCTGCATCCTTGATGGTGCCTTAACAAAAACTTTCTTTTCTGTGGAAATTAATTTATTTGCCTTAGGGAATTTTAGCCTTACTTGCTGTGCTGTACGGGTGGTACCGTGTACGACACACGTTACATGCAGCATCAAAGGCTAGAATACTTGAAACAATTTAAACGCTGCAATCATACGAGGGTTGACAGAAAAATAATGCCTCCACCTACGTAACTCTTCAACAGTTGGCAGCATTGGTATGCGGCAGGGACTGGGGTGTTCCGTAGCCTCTTCTCAGCAGCTCCAGTTGGCGGGAAGCCTTAGCATTGAATGGTTGTGTTGTTACGGTGTAAAGCATGGAAACCTGCGCATACGGTCGGTCAATGCGATTTAAGCAACGTGCAATCTTTGAATTCTTGACAGCAGAAGGTGTCACCTCAAAGGAAATTCATCAGAGAATGAAAGCAGTTTATGGTGACTCTGTTGATGTGAGTACTGTGCGTCGTTGGGCGAGTAAGCTTGATGTTGAGGCGGGAACATCACACCTGCGTGACAAAGAGTCGGACGTCTGTGACAGCAACCACCGAGGTTTACAAGCAAAATGTTGACAGATTGATTAAGGACGATCGTCGTATCACTCAGAGAGAAACTGCAAGCACAAATCGGGATTTCACAAGAACGTGTGAGTCACATTATTGCTTTGCTTGGCTGTCGGAAGATCCGTACACGCTGGGTACCCCGGATTCTGACTCCTGAAATAAAAGCGCACAGACTTGAAATTTCCCAGGAACTCCTCTCGCGTTACGAGAATGAAGGTGAAGCCTTTCTCCTTTCAATTGTGACAGGAGACGAAATGTGGCTACAACATTACGACCCCGAGAGGAAACGTCAGTCTATCGAATATCGACACAAAGACTCGCCCCAGAAAAAGAAACTCAAGACGCAGCCCTCAGCTGGAAAAATCATGGCCACAGTGTTCTAGGGCGCAGATGTTGTTATCCATGCTGATTTCCTTGATCGTGGAACAACAATAAATTCAAAGCGTTACATCACATCGCTGCCAATTCTGAAACGACGGCTAACAAGGGTCCGAAAGGAAAAGGGAAATGTTTTCCTGCTGCATGACAATGCCAAAACACACACTTCACGTGCCACCACAGTAGAACTTCAGCGACTGAATCTCACCAATGTACGGCATCCTCCATACAGTCCAGATTTAGAACCGTCTGACTTCCATGTGTTCCCGATAATGAAAGACGATCTGCGGGGACAGCATTGTGCTTCTGCTGAAGCCGTTGAGAGAACTGTGAGACTGTAGTTGCGGAAACAGTGTCGACTTCTTGCGTGACGGCTTCAGAAAACTTGTTCATCAGAATGAGATTTTCACTCTGCAGCGTAGTGTGCGCTGATATGAAACTTCCTGGCAGATTAAAACTGTGTGCCGGATCGAGACTCGAACTCGGGACCTTTGCCTTTCGTGGGCAAGTGCTCTACCAACTGAGCTACCCAAGCACCACTCACGCCCCGTCCTCACAGCTTTACTTCTGCCAGTACCTCGTCTACCTGTGGAGCAAAAAAAAATTTTCAACATATCTGCGTATCTTTGCGAAGTCATTGCCAAGGCCATCTTCAAAAAAGTATAGCCCTATGATCCCTAATGTAGATATGGTGCACCACACCAAATAACCGGAGAGATGGAAGTGAGCTTCATCACACATCCTAAAACGGTTTACAATGTCCTCGTCTTGATTAATCATGTCCAAAAATTATAAGCAGAATCGGTCTCTGCTCACATAATCTGTTAAGGGCCTGAAGCATCTGGTTTATGTCGGGGTGAAAGTGCAAATCTCGGTGTAAAATTCTTCTTACCGTCCTGATTGAAATCTCAAGTGTAGTGCTGCGCCGGCGAGCTGAGCGACGAGGGCTTCTCTCAATGGCAACTTTTACACGTTCGATGTTTTCAGGTGTACGCACAGTTTTCTTCTTTGTCGTTGTCCACCTCCCTCCGATGCAGTTTGATTCGCATGCTTTTTAAAATCGCTCGATATTATGCCTCACCCTGTATTTAACATGTAGAGCTTCCTGTCAAATCTTCGTAGAATATCCTTTTCTTCGAGAAAATCGTGATTTGCCACCCCAGAATATTACAAAATATTCCCGGTAGCTAGAACTTTACTGAACCACGTGTTAAGCTTACCATACATACTGAGGTGAAGTTGTGTTGTAGACAAGCTGAGTTTGAGTGCTTTCTCAGTAGTGGTGGTGGTGGTGGTGGTGGTGGTGGTGGTTAGTGTTTAACGTTCCGTCGACAACGGGGTCATTAGAGACGGAGCGCAAGCTCGCGTTAGGGAAGGATTGGGAAGGAAATCGCCGTGCCCTTTCAAAGGAACCATCCCGGCATTTGCCTGAAACGATTTAGGGAAATCACGGAAAACCTAAATCATGATGACTGCAGACGGGATTGAACCGTCGTCCTCCCGAATGCTAACCACAGCGCCACCTCGCTCGGTCTCAGTAGTCAGTGAGTCATTTTGAGTCAGTGTAATCTGTCAATTTTTAAGTCGGCCAGATTGACAGCATTGGCGTTACGTGGGACAGCAATTAATATATAATATGAGATTAATGCAGACGATTGAGTAAATCAGGGATAATTTGACGAGAAAAATGAAAATTAATAAATAGTGCGGGTGATTGTGATAGGGCGTTATTACAGTAATTACTGTGGCTCCAATACTTAAAGTTAACAACCGCGTGTAAATAATAAACAGCGTAATTTCCCGTATATGAAGTTTCAGTTAAATTTCGTTGGTGTAATGGTACGTGTTTAAATCAAGGTGAATCAGAATGTATAAAAAATAGGGAAAACAATACAGAATGACAGTAACCATAATGAAAGTGGTATCATGACAATGACAGCGCGAATACGGACTTAAAGTTTTAAAGTCGAAATGCTTGTTAAAGAGTCAATGATTTAAGGAAGTGCTTTCCTAGTGCTCAATTGTAGACTAAAGCACATTCTCCTAGTATTGATGAGATTAAGTAATACGAATAATTATCAGATTACATTTATAAAGAAACAGGCACAGGGGAGCGTTGTTTGGTACACAGTCACAGCTCGTCCAGTGTTTGCCTTTATGTGAGCTTCTCAAAGTAATAAATTTCCTTTGCCATAATTAAAATTGCGCCCGATAATACCCAATAAATATAAGAATAAGCTTTCATAGGCTTCACTTCATCTTTATCGAAAATTTCCATGCACTGAAATGATCTATGTTTCATACAAAAATGTCAGCCTGGGCTATCGCTGCTGTGGCACTGTCATTTGAACTTCACACAACTGTTCTGCTGTCTGAAGGTTAGCAAAGCAAATTATTAGTGCGTGAAAGTAAATTTTACGAAAGACTTATTAGTGATACGTCGTCGTTAAATCGCAGCTGTTTATTGCAAATGAAAGTGGTTTGTAAGGCATATCCGATATGGGATGATGGAGTGGTTATGATGTGTAATGTTATGACAAAATTTCACATGGAATTGTAATTGAATAAGTAAAACAGAAAGAGAGAGATATACATTGTTCTACTGGTCTCAGTAGTCGTAGATGGAGCAAGCATTACACTTCCAAATGACACACGTTGTACTGTCGCGTGGAGTCACGACTGAATCTTGAATCTTGCTGCTGCAAAAGGGGATGCCGCCTCTGACCCCTGCAGCATTAGTCATTCGTGGCTGACAGAGAAAGCAGCGCAGCCGCTCCCCACACGATGTTTCCCGCTGGTGGTCATTAATTGATTCCGCACGGAACATCGCCCCTGCCGTTCTTCCGCCGTAAGGGAAGCCTCTTCTGCCGGCCTGCTCTTTGTTGTTTGTCAGCCGCAGCTAAGAACAAGCTATCAGCAACTGCCGTCCCGCACTTATAATTATTTATAAGACTTACCATCAGTCCCCTCCATTCCTGTGGCTTCTGCTTAACCCTTGTGACCGCCCTACCTAGGTGACTCGCATGGGAACCTTGCCTGCTAACCATCCAGCAGAAAATTCGCATTAGACTGAAACTTTTTTTTTAAAATCGAGTTGAGCCTCTATTGACTGTGTGGTAGCAACCAATTTCATTATAGTGTCTAGGTCGTGTTCTTGTTCCAGCTTTGACTTTCTGCCAGCATCTTCTGAGCCCACCAAGAAGTGCCTGTTTATGCTCTTCGGACAAAGGTTCTCTCCGTCTTTTGGACGTTGAAGCCATTTTAAAACTTTGGTAGTTGTTCACCAATCTTCTAAATTTGTTCCTGTCAGGAATTTCTCTCTCTGAGATACCAATCTGCCTAAGATCTTTTTCACATTTTTCGAACCATCTCGGCCTTGTTTTCTTAGACAGGATGAAACTATTAAACGGCTGAACACGAGGATTGCATTCCTCACATCTACATTTCCGAAATTGGACCCCTCCTCTCCTCTAACAGTCTCACCTTGATATTCGCTGCACCCAATTTCTATCAGCCCCTCCTTGAAGCCATGTACTCAGTCTTGTTTACTGCACCCCCTTTTCATCGCCACTTGAATCCTTCACCAACTCGTAAAATCACACTTCCTGATCTTCTACAATGAACATGTCAGTATGTACTTAACATCCTTAAAACCCGATTCCAAAAGCCCCAAAGTTCCTTACTTGACAACCAGTCCTGGCATGCCACCGATCCAGCACATTCCACTAATCCCACCTTTTGTGTTTTCTTCTACGGGAACTTCAACAATCTTCCCCAGCTAGGAAAAGAAGTCTACCCCGACATTTAACCATCTTGGTACATCTAATCCGTCCCTGTCCTACTGCACATCAGGGCTCTCTCGTTCTGTATCATTCTTCTTTCTCCATAACCGTGGCCTGGCCACCACCCCTCCATATCTCTTTCTCCTGCCACTCTCACACGCGGCATTCTGCACAAACGAACCCACCAACTCCATTGTCGCCCGTACCTTACAACAACCGAGGGAAGTGACGCAGTGAACTTGCATGCCGGAGGACAGCACGTCAAGTCTCCATTCGGCCCTCGGGATTTAGGTCTTCTGTGGCGTCTCTAAATCGCTGAATGTAAAGACCGGGATAGTACCTTTGAAAAGTACGCGGCATATTTTCTTTCCCACACTTCCCCAATCCGAGCATGTGTTCCGTCTCTAAACACATCATCGACGGGATGTTAAACCCTAATCTGCTTGAAGTGCTCCACTGTCAGAAATACATCAACTTTTGTTTTTAAATGACAAGATTTTCTGACATCAATCAAATTACAGTCGTCTGGTTAATAATATAAAAATGTATGATAATATTTTACCGTTTAAGTACATTCGGAGAAAAAAGAACCCGATAATAAGGTCAGAGCAGGGTAGGAGGTGTCGAATCTTTTCCCAATAACCTCAGGTCGGAAAGTCACTTGTAGAGCTAGAGTTATATAACGGCATACATGCGGCGACTGTCTCGCGGTAGTCGCCACTCTAAGAGCTCGTCGCAAGAATTTTTTAGGTCGTGACAATCATTCCCAGAATGCCAATCATTTCTTCGACAATGTCAAATTTGTATCAATGTTGGAGGCAGGAATCCTATACCTTCACCTGCTCTCTGCAAGCCACATTCCGGTGTATGACAGAGATTACTTCTAGTAATACTATTTTTCCCCCCTTCCTGTTCCATTCGCGAATGGTACATGGGCAGAATGATTATCGGTAATCCTTTGTATCAGCTCTTAATTTGTAATTTTCGCGCTGTGGTCATTTTGCGAGACGTGTGTGTTTCAGGAAGTAGTGTGTAACAACCACTCTTCCCTGAACTGTTACGCTGCTTCAGTAATAAATCTCCCCTTCATGCAAAAGGCCTCTCTGCTTTCGTATGTCACCGGAGTTTTTTGAGTATCTTGGTAACGACCGCGCGCCGGCGTAGTGATCGCGTTTCAATGAGTCCCAGCCAGGCATCTGCTTTTTCTACAATTTCGAGCATCTTTTCTATTAATCCGACTGTCAAGACTGACGATCAGTACTCATGATCGGACAAACAAGCGTTTCGTAAGCCACTTATCTCGGGAGATGAGTTACATTTTCGTAAGATCCTTTCAGTGAATCTCAGTCCGGCATCTGCTTTTCGTACAATTCCGAGCATGTTCTGGAATGAAAAGAGAGAAAGAGAGAGAAAAGAGTGTTTTAAAGTTGATTTTTTCCCCACCATTGTCTTACTTCATACTTAGGCCACATTCACTTGGACGCTGCCGCGCGGGTTTAGCCGAGCGGTCTTGGGGGCCGCTGCAGTCATGGACTGTGCGGCTGGTCCCGGCGGAGGTTCGAGTCCTCCCTCGGACATGGGTGTGTGTGTTTGTCCTTAGGATAATTTAGGTTCAGTAGTGTGTAAGCTTAGGGACTGATGACCTTAGCAGTTAAGTCCCATAAGATTTCACACACATTTTTGAACTTGAACGCTGCGAGCTCCTAGGAAAGCAGTACGGGTTGGCAGGCAAACTGGGGCAGTGTGCAATGAACAGCATCGCCACGCATGCCACTAATGTTTGGGATTGGAAGAATGTCGCTATCAAGGGTGCCAAGAAAAATTTATTTGCTAGAAAGTGCTACGGTTAAGACTGACGATTCTGTGATGTTGTTGTCCTGTACTTGGGTACATGAATTCAGTGTGTCCAGAATTATTCATAGTGAATTTAACCGTCTCTGTCGTGATGCTCGAAAGTAATGTGATATAATTTCCATCTATATACGAATGTCATTAGAGACGAATGATTCACTGTTGGAAAAGCTGGAGAGACGTCTTCAAAGAGAAGAACCACAGAAGGACAATAACCCCAGAAGAACGGATTGTCGTTGTCATGAGGCGTGTAATATGACAGCATTTCTAATTTATAATTGGGTAATTTACTCATAAATATTGTTAGAAATGTCACTAGCGTTAGAAGTGGTAGAGCCGGCCGTAGTGGCCTACCCTGCTCTGACTTTACCAACAGGCTGTTCTTCTGCGCATATACTTGCAAAGATCTTCGTATTGCAATATGCTTCTGAAGAGCGGCAAATGTACCGCTGCGAGCCTGTCTTTACTCTTCTGAGCGAGGGAATGAAATTACAGTAACAGGAGAAAAATTATCTGTCACTCTTCAAACAGCAGTTTTTCGGTGACGGCTTTACTGATACAAAACCCACCAACTGGCGTCTTGTAGACACGTGCTTACTTGGCTAGGCCACAGGACGACATGTTGATTGCATAGCTTGACGCTGCTGAGCCCACAGTCTGTTCAAAAGCTCCTCGTTTGAGCGGAATGCTTCGCGCTCTGCTTGAACGTGTTGAATAACGCCACAGCAGGCTTTAAACGTCATTCACGCAACATTTAATCATCGCCAGCGAATTACAAACAGTTAAAAGCCCCGGCGCAAATATTTTAGGATCTTGTCACACAGCTGTAATCTGAGTTGACGTCGTAAATTTGGAACCTGGAACCATTAAACTTGCGAGTCTGGACGTCACTTGAGGCAAATAAGACCAGACTTGTTGATGATGTACAACATCCTCGTGTTCTAACGCCCGTAAATTTGCATGCGACTCGTTGTTAAAATTCCCAAGCGGCCTATTTATGATGTTTCTCCACTAACGAGATAAGCACCAAATGTTTCTTCGGCTGTCGCAATAATTTTGCTTATATGTGCGACAAATCTTGTTTAAGTGTAGTATAGCGTATGAAGCGTAGTGCTTCCAATCAAACTTGTCCAGGGTACGTGAAACTGGCAAAGAAAAAGAGGGAAATTGGGCACTGGGTGCCACAATTCTAATACAGTACTTTGGTTAAAGGATAGAACTCCAGTATAGTGCAAGAAAGCGTAAGTATACAGTAATTCAATGTAGCGTATGGTGAATTTATTTCACACTATTACTGCGAGATTTCGGTAATAATTGGCTTTGGGCAGATCAAGGTCAGTGATCAACCGTGAGTTAGTACCTCCGTGAGGCAGTGGTTAGAGGGCAGGTCTACCCTTCCTCTTGAAACCAATTGAGAAGCTGTTTGAGAAATTAGCCAGTGAAATGGTCCCACAAGCTGCTGAGGTGTTGTCAAAGGTGAAAAGTTCCACCAGCCTGGTAGCCATACGAGTTAATTTATTTATCAAAAATGGTTCAAATGGCTCTGAGCACTATGGGACTCAACTGCTGTGGTCATAAGTCCCCTAGAACTTAGAACTACTTAAACCTAACTAACCTAAGGACAGCACACAACACCCAGCCATCACGAGGTAGAGAAAATCCCTGACCCCGCCGGGAATCGAACCCGGGAACCCGGGCGTGGGAAGCGAGAACGCTACCGCACGACCACGAGATGCGGGCATTTATTTATCGTGACGATTAATTCCACAGTACTTTTTGTATTTGGTAACAGTATTGCTTCTCTTTTAATTTATTGTGTGTGTGTGTGTTGTTGGTTATGCCTTCTTGAGTTCATTTTATATTTAAGAGTTCTTTGGGCTGCTAAAACATTGATGAAAAGGGCTAGTTCTCGCCCCGAAGGACGAGAGTTTAGCGAACTGCTGCGTTGGCCCAGTTTCCGGCAACTTTCCGAGCTACTGCCAACACGAGGCCAATATTGTACACGAGAGAATGATGTAACTTTAAGGAGACGTGCAGGGATCATGTTCTAGTCGTTCTAAAAGGAAGGAGAGTTTGGTAAGAGTCTGCTGTGCCGTCAGCGTCATGGTTGTTACGAGTATAAACGGAGTTGCACGCTGTTCATTGGGGAAACAAGCAGTGGACCTTTTCAAAGAAAATACCTCGTCACGTTCTTGCTCTTCTTTGGTAAAAACCCAAAATAGGATAGTACAGGTTTAGAAGTCATGTCTGTGCAACTGAAAAAATGCAGTTTTTTTAAAGGATATCATTTTCGCCATCGACTGTACTATTTATTATACTTTTCACTATTCCGATTTTGCCGGTGCATCATTTTCAAGAGAGTATAGTTGCTGAAAGTACTACAGACGTCAAGGCTGTGAGCCCTATGCCTGTCAGCATTTTTCACATTCGCCATCGGTATGTAAAGGATGGGATTAAATCAGTTGAAACTAGGTTTGTGGTTACTGCACACGTCAGTTTATGCTTTGCCATACGCGTGTCGGCGTAATTTATTTGAAGCATCTTCAGTGATTAATTTATTTGAGTCATCTTCAGTGACCTGACGTGGATACGTGTTTTCTCTTACATGCAGCTCTCTTACATTACATATTTCGACGTTACATGTGTATGACATAAACAGTTCTGGCTCAGGCGCTTTCTTGCGCAGTGCATGCTTTGTCTTTTTACTTACAGTGTACCTGTATATTGATGTTGCACTACGTGTGTGCTTGCTTTTCTGCCGGTGAAGCTGTTTCGCGTCTCCAGTGGTGTAAACACCTGTCAGCATTACACGAAAACTATATACACTTTTCCAACATGTTATTAATGTTTCGCGTTCTGTTGTGTTACCAACTGCAGAAAGTATCCTGTGTGTGTGTGTGTGTGTGTGTGTGTGTGTGTGTGTGTGTGTGTTTGTGTGTGTTTTAACTGTTTTATGTCTTTGGCTAAGATTAAAAATGGATTGTTTTCAAACTTTATGGCAGATTAAAAATATGGACCAGACCGCGACTCGAACCCACAGCCCTTACCTTTCGGGTACAACGTTCTTATCGAGTGAGCCGTCGAGACACGACTAACGACCCGCCCTTCTCGTAGCTTTATTGCGGGCAATACTTCTCTTCTGTTTTTGTTTATATGTGTTTGGTCGTTTATCAGTTCTTTGACCTTTCCAATGACATTTAGGATACCACAGTTCTCTTACATTGGGATGAGGACCCTTGAATGTTTCGTGACAAGTGAAAACTTGTGCCAGACCTGGACTGGACCCCGGATTGATTTCCTGATTATCGCGAGCAGCCGCCCTAACCATAATGCTGTCTGACTCAAACTTTCATTGTCACTGATGTCTCCATCTACGATGATTATTAGAATAATTTCGGTATCTAGCAGAATATTTCTGCGGTGATGGCTATGCCGTTTTAAACAGTGTGAAAATGTGGAATGATCTGTGTAATACTTCCAACATGTAATATATTCTTCACATCTTGTTTCAAAATTTATGTTCGTGATTCCTCCATACACTGCATTTGAACATTGTCATTTAAGTTCTTGTATGCCTGCTCGTTTGAATTTATCACTCTTCAGTGTTGGAATAATAATACTCATAACTGTTGGAAAGACGCTTCCGCTCCGTTTATATGAAGCAAAGCATTAGTTTCAAGTGCAATACAGTTAGAGAGTTTGGCACACAACACAGACGTCTGACTGGCAGGAGTTAAGCAGAGGATGAAACTGTGATGTACCTTAAGTCCATGAATCTTGCGCGAGTCCGTCTTAGCACAGTGAGATATCAAGCCACAGTGAGACACGAAACATACTCCAAACTCACAGTGTAGTTCATCAACAAAACGTGGCTGGTGAGTGTGTTCTTGACACAACAGACGCATAAAACTACAGACCTATATCTCCGACGCCGCTCTGTTGTAGAATGTTGGAACCTGTCTTACGCTCGCGTTTTGTGTCATTACTGGAAACTGACTATCTGCTCTGTAGGAATCAAATTCGGTTTCGAAAACAACGCTCGTGTGAAACACAGGTCGCCCCGTTCGTCCACGAGACGCATAAGGTAGTACATACCGGCGCCCAGGTTGATGGCGTATTCTTAGACTTCCGGAAGGCGTTCGATAGAATTATGCCCTGCCGCCTAATCAGCAATATACGAGCGTGCGGAATATCGTACCAACTGTTCGACTGGACTGAAGACTTTCTAGCGAACATAAGATACCTTGTTCTTCTCAACAGAGAGAAGTTTTCAGAGGTGGAAGTAACTTCGGGCGTATCCCTAGGAACTGCTAGTGGACCATTACATTTTACAATTTACAGGGTGAGTCAGCTCTCCTTACCGCTGCCGTTTCGTGCTACCCCCAATGTTACATCTGGCCTTCAAAAATCACACGCAAGAGTTTCATATTCTCTCGCTCGCTATACGCAACCTTTTAATCTTACAGAAAAAATGAACAGGACTTTTCTTCTACGAAACTGAATGTACGATAGTCATTTTTAAAGTAAGAACCGATAGCACATCGTGTTCGCGCATCCTGCCAGTACGTTTGACGTCTTTGCCGGTGTTGGTTGAATGGTTGTACTGCTTCGTTCGTCGCTATGTCAATCAGTAAGCCCTCCGATTGTGAGGTGCGCTCGATTATTCTTTCTTAAACGTAAAACAAATTTTTCATGTTGAAATTCACCGGCAACTTGTTGAAGTTTATGGTGCAGGTATAATAAATAGCCGGCCGTTGTGGCCGAGCAGTTCTACGCACTTCAGTCCAGAACCGCGCTGCTGCTACGGTCGCAGAGTCGAATTCTGCCTCGGGCTTGGATGTATGTGATGACCTTAGGTTAGTTAGGTCTAAGTAGTTCTAAGTCTAGGGGACTGATGGCCTCAGATGTTAAGTCTCATAGTACTCAGAGCCATTTGAACCATTTGTATAATGAATGATGCAAATGTGCGTAGATAGTGTAAGCTGTTTAATGAAGGAAGGACAAATGTTCACGATGAATAACGATCTAGACGGCCTACTGTCGTGAATAAACACTTGACACAAAAAGTTGGTTAGGCGCCTCGCTGTTGACGAGCTGCACCAGAAACTTCCACAAGTTTCTAGATGAGTAGTTTTTCCCATTGTTACTGACAAATTTTACTAGTACAAAAAAAAAAAAAAATATGAGTGCGAGGTGGGTGCCGAATATGTTGACAGAAGAACACAAAACAAAGCAATTGGCACATTCTTTGTGCGTTTTGGAGCGTTGTAACAAGAATGCCGACGTTCTTGAGTCACATTGTGACCGGTGATGAAACGTGGATTGCGCCCTACACTCCAGAGAATAAGCATCAATCCACTTAGTGGCATCATTCGAACTCCCCGAGACAATTCAAACAAGAACCTCCAACATGGAAAATCATGGACTCGGGGTTTTGCGACTGGAAACGCATTAGACTTTAAGAAGAATGACAATAAATTCTGAGGGGTACTGTGAAATATTATTAGAACTTACTGTTCAAAATCGCCGTCGAGGACTGCTCTCTAACGGCGTCGTTGTGCTTCACGACAATGCTCGGCCTCTCGTTGCGGCAACTGGACAAGTTTCATGAGGAATTATTGGAGCACCCACCATACAGCCCTGACTTAGCACCATCAGACATTAATGTCTCCAAAACTGAAGGAATTTCTTGGTGGAAAGCGCTTTGAAGATGATTACTTGTTTGGAAGAAATTGTTACTAACTGGTTTAACGGTCAGGCGACGCAGTTCCTGATGCTGGGATTCAAAAGCTGGTGCCACGACTTGACAAATGTTTAAATGTTCATGGTGACTACGTTGAAAAGTGAAAAAATTTGCATAAAATTTATGTTCAAAAATAAATTTTCCCTTACTCCGTTATAAATCGGATCCCACCTTAAAAATGACCCACGCACTTAAAAGTTATACCAGGATACGTTTTCGTTAGAGGTCGTAGTTAAAGAGTTCTTCAGGAAGAACGTACAAAAAGACTTTCAAAAGCGTCACCGCCCTCACACTCATCCCTCATCAATCAGGATTTCTAGTATGATGTTCATGGCACTCCCTCGAACCACTGTACAAAAATTTGCGACTGCACAAATTATATTACTACCCACATTCTTCACTGACTCGTTTTATTACGCCGCTGGCTTATAAAGCATTTAAAAATTGTAAAACAGTACTTTTTATAAATTTCACGTAACAGTTTAACAATTTTATGAATTTTAACAGCATAAAATAAACATTATATCGTTGTATTCTTCAAGCCCTCTGACTACGAAACTCCTATGCTTGTAAGGGTTAAGTTTGAGTCGAATTGTCAGCGTAATTACTTTTAGCGTAACGTTTACAAAGGCTGTACAGGTGTCGGGTGTCAGTTTGTGGGATGGAAATCTGTGCATGTTGCACTTGGTCGGTCAATACAGGGTAGTTTAATGCTGTTTGTGGATGACGTTGGAGTAATCATCGAATGGATGACGTTGGAGTAATCGTCGAATGGTATCCCGCATGTGCTCGATTGGAGACAGATCTGGTGATCGAACAGGTCAAGGCAACATGTCGGCACTCTTAGAGCATGGTGGGTTACAAAAAAATGGTTCAAATGGCTCTGAGCACTGTGGGACTTAACACCTGAGGTCATCAGTTCCCTAGACATAGAACTACTTAAACCTAACTAACCTAAGGACATCACACACGTCCATGTCCGAGGCAGCATTTGAACCTGCGACCGTAGCAGTCGCGCGGTTCCGGACTGAAGCGCCTAGAACCGCTCGACCACCGCGGCCGGCTGTTGGGTTACAAAAGCGGTATGTGGGCGAACGTTACCCAATTGGAAAACACCCCCAGGAATGTTGTTCATGAATGGTAGCACAACCGGTCGAATCAAGGTCCGACGTACAAACTTGTAGTCAATGTGCGTGAGATAATCACAAGAGTTGTCCAGCCGCAGCAAGAAATCGCACCCCAGACCATAATCGCAGGTGCAGGTCCAGTGTCTCTAGCACGTAGACAGGTAGCTGCAGGCCCTCAGCTGGCCTCCTCCTAACGAACACACGGCCATCCCAGGCACCGAGGCAGAAACAGCTTTCGTCAGAAAACCAAACCCACCCTCCAGTGAGCTCTCGCTTGACAGCACTGAAGTCGCAAACAGCGGTAGCTTGGAGTCAGTGGAATGCACGCTTAGGGGCGTCTGGCTCAGCTGTCCTTAAAGTAACCGATTTGTTACAGTTCGTTGTCGCTGTGGTGCCACCTGCCGCTCAAATAGCTGCTGCAGGTGCAGTACGATGCGCTAGAGCCCCACACCGAACACGATGGTCGTCACTGTCAGTAATGCCACGTGGCCGTCCGGAGCGCTGTCTTCTTGCGACCGTACATTCTCCTGATCACCGCTGCCAGCAGTCATGTGCAGTGACTACATTCCTATCAAGTCTTTCTGCTGTATCGCAGATGGAACATCCAGCTTCTCGTAGCCCTATTTCACGACCTCATTCAAAGAGAGTGAGGTGTTGATAATTGGCATCTTAAAGTCCTTCGGGACTGACGTCAACTCACTGCGTCCAGTCTCGAAAGTAACTAAGCTCACGACCGTTACTGCGCGCATCCAAACAAACCTGATTTGCGTCCTCATAGTGGCGCTAGTAGCGCCACTCTTATTCGATTGGTGAGAAATTTGAATAGACATCTTTCAGAGGCCTATCAACTTATGTTCATGTCGCACAACTCAAAAATTCAAATGTGTGTGAAGTCTTATGGGACTTAACTGCTAAGGTCATCAGTCCCTAAGCTTACACACTACTTAACCTAAATTATCCTAAGGACAAACACACACCCCCATGCCCGAGGGTGGACTCGAACCTCCGCCGGGACCAGCTGCACAGTCCATGACTGCAGCGCCCTAGACCGCTCGGCTAATCCCGCGCGGCTCGCACAACTCCTGCTTGGTATTGCGATTTTATTCCTTCAGTGTATATTTAAGGAAACTTAGATAAATTGGTTGATTCAGTGATTTAATGCCATATATTATTTATGTATACGTGCTGGAAGAGATATGGTGCTATAGAGTGATAAAATTAGATGGTTATTATGTAAACTGAAGATGAAGGGGGAGAAAGGAAAAGATGATATCAGTTACATTGGGAATCGGCGGATACGAGTGAAAAATGTGTGGTGGACCGGGACTCGAGCCCGGGATATCCTGCTTACTAGGCAGTTCCCACCTAGTGCCACCTATCCGCTGTCCCCTTCTATGTCCTCTACGGTCGTTAATTTTAGATTCCTGCCGGAGGTCGAACGATATAGTGCATCCACACTGAAGGTTGTGGATTGCCCATCGTGGCGAATCAATTATATGAATGCCTGATGTCTGATATTTCATAAAAGTAGATGGATTGATGAGATAAGGACTTTATTCGTAGAATTAACGAGGAAAGGAAAATGTGGAAAACATTGATAAGAAGAAGGGACAGAATGATAGAACAATTGTTGAGACATCGGGGGATAACTGGAGAGAGCTCTAATGGGTAAAAAATTTAAATGGGGACAGATATTGGGATATATCCAGCAAATAACTGAGGACTGAGGAAGTTGAGTATGTGCTACTTTACGATGAAGAGGTTGGCATAGGAGAGAAGTCGTGGTGGGTCGCATGAAACTAGTGTCGACACTGAAGACCCCTCAAAAAGAGTAAATAAACGACAATCGTAATACTGCCTCTGTTTCTTAACTTTTAACAACAACACAATTCTTATTGCGGATATCGTCATCCGCGCAGACCTCTACCGGCTGGTGAATGAAGTCTTCATAATCGGTGTTTGGCTGGTAGCAACCAGTTACTCATTATCAGAGTGCGCACCACAGTTTTGAGTTATATCCAAAACCTCTCCTCAGTGCGATACGGAAAAATTTGAAATTTGTGTTAAATTCCTTTGGGGCCAAACTGCTGAGGTCATGGGCCCATGGGCTTACACACTACTTAATTTAACTTAAACTTACGCTGAGAACAACACACACACCCATGCCCGAGGGGGGACTAGAACCTCCGACGGGGGAAAGCCGCGCGAACTGTGGCAAGGCGCCTGAGACAACGCGGCTACGCCGCGCGGCTAGTGTGACATAAAGGGCAGTTAATGACACTCTTGAAACTCAGTTGTCTACTTGGTACGCGAAATTTCGTAATTGTTTTAAAAAAATTCTTCGCCTGCATCTAAAACCAAACGTGGGAAAGCTGCACCAGCTGAGCACATTTGGGAGGGATTACTTTAATACTGCAGAATAAGGTGGGAACGGATAAAAGATACCGGCAGCCACATTCAGTCCCTGAACCTCAATCTTATGAAACTAACCATTTACTCGTCCAGCTGAGGACTCCATGAATGACAGCGACCATGCAGTTCGCCTTCATAGCTGAGTGGTCAGGGCGGCGGTAGTATTTGCAATGGGCCCGGTTTCGATTCCCGGCTGGGTCGGAGATATTCTCCGCTCGGGAACAGGGTGTTGTGTTATCTTCATCATCATCATTTCATCCTCATCTACACGCAAATATCCGAAGTGATTTCAGCTAAAAAGACTTCCACCTGGCGTCCGGGCCCCTCGCAGATGGGGCTCCCGCATAGACATACACTTTATTATAGCGACCATACAAAGTACATAAGTAGGTCTAAAATGTTCACACTCGGTTTTCTCGAAACCGGTTGAGAGTTAAGTCTTCCTGTTTACATATGCTGAAGCGACGAATGAAAATTTGTACCAAGGCTGGAACTCGAACCGGATCTCCTGCTCACTAGGCTGATGCGCTAACCACTATGCAACCCTTGCACATTTGCATTCGCACAACAACTACACGGACTATCCTAGCATGTGTCTCTCCAAAATCCAAATTCCCATTCACGCCTCAGCTGACTTGGTATTCTTCCTAAACTCGAACAGCATTGCAGAGGCTCTCATACTGTGTTGGAATAGTACCTCAGCGTCGAACGAATCGACGGGTCCTGCCTGAAACCCAGGCATAGGTGCTTTACGGAACTACCTGATTCCAGAGACCGTTTCAAGTCTCAGATCCATAATATATAAAAGCAGTTGGCATAAGGTTCACGCAACTTATGCAAATATTTTATCCTGTGACACCTGTTACAGTTTTATGTTGACAAGAGACTCTGCCTGTGTGCATTTACTAATGAGCATTCATTTCTGAAGTACGATATAGGTAATCATGGCTGGCGATAATTCTTGTTTTGTCAATTTTGTTTATGACAAGAGCCGCTCGGCTTCATCTACTGTATTGTACCATCGTGTGATGTAACGAGGCCACTACTTCTAAAAAAGATATTTTTACAAATATCGAAACCATGGTCAATTTTTGATAAACCTTTATTTGCAACTGGTTGGCTGATTTTTCAACCTCTTCACACATAAACAGACTGAAACGACGAATGAAAATTTCTTTTCATTGATTGAAGCACACATATGCCTGGGTTTCATGCAGGATTCCCTATCTTTTCGTTCGAAGCCAAGATGCTATTCCATAACAGTTCCAGAGCCTCTGTAATGCTCTTCGAGTTTTGGGGGGAATACCAAATGGCTCAGATGTAAATGGGAATTTGGATTGAGGAGGGAGGTGTGCTAGAATAGTCCGTGCAGTTGTGCACTGTGCCATGTGCCATGATGACATATTGGGTAAAACGTGCCTAGTCAGCAGGAGAGCTGGTTTCAAACCCTGCCTTGGTACAAATTTTCATTCGTCACTTCAGTCTGCATGTACATATCACAAATGTTCGAGACTTGAAAAGGTCTCTGAAACCTTATTGTTCATTGGATTGTTTGTTTTAAGGTTAAACTTGTATTGGCCAGCTGGGTAAGACTAAGTACTCGATTTGTCGCTGAGCTGCAGTGCCGTATCTTCCCTCGCTGATAGTCGCCGTTGGCGGACGCTTTGCTTCGTGATTTCGCATTAGCCAGCCGTGGGCTACCTCGCCGACCGCTTGTCTCTGCTCAGGCCACGCGCTCGGTAGTTGCTCGCGGTCGTGATGTGACGTCACGCGGGCGCAGCTGCGCGGTTCCAGCGGAAATAATGATTACAGTGGCGCAGCGCGCAGCCTTGTCATTGTTACGAGGCAGTCCCATTTCGCGGGGGAGTCGAGTCCACGTACGCGGCCTGCTCTTTGATCTGGTAAAAGCCGGCCGGCCCCATGCAGTCTCATCTTACGGCGCAGCGGGGCGTTTGTCTGCGGCCGTGTTACTCGTAGCTCCGCGAAGTCGTCCGCGGCGATGACGTACGTGCCATTTGTATAACGGGTTTGCTCTCCAGCGAGCAGCCTCAGCGTCAGTGGGCGGCTGAGGATAAAGGTAATCGGTGAAACAGGAGGAAAAACTGTGGAAAAAGTTCTGATACGAATTACTAGAGACAGTATGGAACGTAACTTCGCACTAAGCTGTACTGAATAAACTGTCAATAAATTGCTAAATCAGTGTTAGTGCACCACTAGTCTTATCAGAACTGAGCTGCATTCACACTGAACAGACGCACCGGCTTTATCATAATTACTAATAGCGGAAAGAGACACGGCTGAACGCATACGACCATTGACGTTGAAACTTCCAGAAAGCATGGGTTCACAACGATCCATTTGAAAGATGAAACTCGGGAGCTTTGCCTGTTGTGGGCAACAGCTCTACCGACTGAACTATCCAAAGGCGATTCACTGCCCGTCCTCACAGCTTTACTTCGGCAGTACCTCTTCTCCTGAGGTGAGGACGGGTCGTGAGTCGTTCTTCGATAGCTCAGTCGGTAGAGCAATTGCCCGCGAAATAGAAAGGTCCTGAGTTCGAGTCTCGGTCTGACACACAGTTTTAATCTGACAGGGAGTTTCATATCAGCAAACACTCCGTTGCAGAGTGAAAAATTCATCCTGACATTTGAAAGGTAATTGCGAATATGTGGTTACGAGCTGCCAATGGCTTAATTGTGAAACATTTTCCTAGATAGTACAACGACTTTTCGATTAATTCTCCGTCTAACTGGTATTTAATTTCAGCCACGGCCTACTTTTACAAGAAATGCAACACTATTTCAGCACATTACATGTTGCATTTTCTGATCCAAGTGTCGTCCTCACATGATTTCATTATTAGAACATTTCTCTTCCGTAACACACATAAAGTTGTGTTTTCCTTTTCAGCTGCATACACAAAAAGTGTGACCATGTTTATCAGTTTTCATCTACTTTCAGAGCAATTTTTCTTTGAGTTAACTACGTACTGGTGGTTAGAACATACAACGTATCCAGTTAAGCAACGTCTTACGTTTAGTGTGTCAGTATACAGTTAGATGATATTTTTTGTACTTCTGTCTCATTTTTTCTGGTAAAAAGTGAAATAATTTGCAAATTATGCAATTCAATTATCAAACCAAAAGCAAAACAAATTTTTGTATTTTAATTCATTCCACTTGCCACATTTTTATTGAAGCTGGAATAATTCAGTAGTCTCGTTCTTTCCGCTTTCACCAAAAACCTTTATAGATCTCAGGAATTATCTTAAATGAGAGTGAATTGTTTCTTCTTTTGGTATTTAAACAATAATAAAATTTAGAACTTATTTCCGTTGCAAAGGAATGTCTGTGTGATACTTACTTTAAAACAAAAAATTGACTATTGCGAGTAGGACCTGGGCACTGACAGTTTCATACAAACTTAGTTATATAGTTAATCCATCTTGGGAATCGAGAATCACAACGCCTTTCGCCTGTTTTCGATATCTATATTGACAAGGTACTAGTTCCCAGAATTCCAAGACCGTATCAATGTCTACAGTAGTTCCTCAAACTTGTCCGGACGTACACAGAGAAACGAGCAGGGGACTTCAGTTTATGTATGTAGAGAGACAAGATTTAATAAAACGTTTTTTTATTTACTAAAACGTGACTGTAACGTATATTTTATGTTTGCATGCAGTAATGTTCGTCTGTTCTGCTGTCGAAGGATGTTGAATGTAGTGGATTTTCAAATGGCAAATGATATTTTTATGTGATATAATTACAATGTAACAAGTTTCGGATTTTTTTACTTTACTTGTACCGCGAAACCTTGCTTCTTGACGTATTTCGTTATATTAAGTCAACGGGAAGTACCCTATAGCACCCTATAGGTATTAATGAGTGAGTTTGCGAGTATCAAAATATATGACATAGATGTTCGAATCTTTTGATTACTTGAACTCGATATATGTACCAGCTCCTGAGAAAAAGGATTCTTACCAGTCAGGCAGGAAAACAGACACACAACACAGTGACACCATAAGGGTTCCGTTTTTATTGATTCAGGCACGGAACCTAAAAACCCATATTTTCACGATCACTAGATACAGATTTATTTTTAATGGTCTTAAATAGAGCCCTGAGAAAGGCAACTAATGTCTGAGTGACAGAGAGAGAGAGAGAGAGAGAGAGAGAGAGAGAGAGAGAAGGGGGGGGAGGGTGCGCTAAATGATGTATCGCTTATGTGGAAAAATGTTGTCGACTCAGCCCTGCGTAGCTGTCATCTGCGAATGTCGTTGTTATTGATTGAGGTAGACCCAGGTTTGACGCCCGAGGTGGCCCCTGTGGGAGCCAGTAGAAGTGATAGAAAGGTAAAGCTCGATGAGTACGAAATTGAAAAGTCGAACAATTGAATGAAGTACAGAGTTTGGTTGCTGTGCAGGATGAGGACAATATACTGCAGTTAGCGGCGCTTCCATTTGAAAATGAAACAATACTCACATGGAAGAAACGACAAAAACTTCGTCTCACCGAAGATGAACGTCCGTTTATGCCTCCGGAAGTGTTTGCTTTTTTTACTTTTCCTTTATAACATAGTAACATTGTCTAAATTATGCGACTCGTTCACAGTCGTCTGACTTCTGCCACGATAGTCATTTTCAGGTGATAACTGCGTGCGTATGTATTAGAACTATGCATCTAATGTTCAAAATTCTGAAGTTAATCTAACAGTAAACCCTGGACTTCTGAAGTCTCCACAGACATGGTGGAGAGGAGGCATTCACAAAACGGCTTCCGAGGTAAGCAGCGAAAACTCACTTTCCTGAAAAATAGGGTTTTCAGGTGTGACTTTTATCATCCGCAAACATTTTTCTAACTGTGCAGGGTGTCTCAAAGAAAGCACGGACAAGCTTTAGGGACGGATTCCTTACAACAAAATTAGGAAAGATGGGCGGCTGCTGCTGCAGAAAGTGTCGCCTCTTCTTTCTCTAAGTTGCTCATTTTTGGAACACTGACTACGGCCAGGACAATGCTTGGGCAAATATAGCAAAAGTTGTAAGTGATTTGTTCGATCGATGGGTCTGGGAAGTGCTGTACCATCGACTACGCTTCCCGGACTTCAGCCCTTGTGACTTAACTTCATTCCTAAATTATAGGTGGCACTTTATGGCATTCGCTGTAGAACTGCTACAGACATTCGTCGGGCAGTAGACCGCTCCATTAGAACTATCAACACAACTATCGTTGCTGAGGGTAACCTGCGACTTTCACGTCCCTGGTAACGGTCACAATGGTGGTGACTACTTTGAAGGACAGTAAAAATCTGATACATGTATCTATTTTATTTAAGTTGAAAATAAATAGTAGCCACTATTAAATTTTCAACCCTCGTACACGTGATGAGCTGTGGCACAGAGTTGTAGCAAAGTTCTGCTCGATGCACGGCGGATCAGACCCGTGTTCGATGCCAGAGGTGGCAACTTTGTATACTAAATTTCCCACTCTGTATAGGAGGCAATCAAAAATTCCATTATTTGTTGTTCCTGCTGTATTAGGCATTTATCCCCAGTAACTAAAATTTGGTTCTTTGTTATCCTCCAGTTTTAATATCCGGTTGTGTATTATTCTCGTAATAGGTAGGACCCAGTAGCAATATCATTTGGTTGGTACCCGCGTGTGCAGTCATGGCTGCTGACACACTCGATTCTCAAGTAAGCCGATTCGAATCCTGGTGCTGGATGAAATTTTCACATCCAGTATTTGGCAGGCAAGAGGATGAAAGGTGACCGAGTAAAGTTCCTAACCGCCAGTCTTTGCGCCAATGAACTGGATTTAGTTTCAAACCTCTGCGCATTGTCTCACAAAGGTGTTTATCTGAGACTGATAGTGATCTGTCCATCAGATGCCGACGTTAAGCTCGGGGATCACTTGGAACTATTCGAGAAGAGTACACTATGTGCTGACTCCATGTATCACCCTCTCTCGTCTTTCGTTACACAACATAAATATCAGTTACACTCATGTACACTCTTCAAATAAAAATACGAAACGATTCTCACATACCCGCAAGGAAAGTGTCCAATGTGCCGACAGGCGGCTGAACCCAGTCCGTCGGATATTGCAGCCAATAATGCCATACAACGTTTTGTTATTTATTTTGTCAGACACTTGAAGTTTCTCCCATCCATAGTTGAGCACTGCTATGCTGAAGGCGACTGCCCTGCTTGCGTTTAGTCTCAGCACAGTGGAGCTCCATAGTCACATTATACCGGGTGTTCCAAAATGAAAGAAGAGATTTCAGTTGTTTATGACAGACAAACTACGAAAGATAGAAAACCTTGTGCATGCCACGGGATAGCGGAAGGTTCAGAGTTTTGAGGCAACATGGGGTGTGCATGACTAGGGAAATAATTTTGTGAGTTGGGATTTGCGCGGCATCAATCCATTGTTAAAAGTGCAACGCGAATTCCGTCGTCGATGTAGCAGGAAACCGCCTCTGCACAAGCAGATGTATGACTGGCATACAGAATGCTTGGAATTTGGTTGCATAAGCGAAGGAAAGAGCACTAGTCGGCCTCACACGTCTGATAAAAAGGTCGGGCGTATCCTAGATGATGCGTTCACACGAACCCTCGGAAGTCCAGAAGATGAGCAGGCAGGAATTTCAGCTTCCTCAAACAACGGTGTGGCATGTACTGAAAAGACGCCTGGATATGAAGCGTTACAAGTTGCAGTTACAGCAGCAACTGTGTCCCGGCGACCATAACAAATGGTTCAAATGACTATGACCAGTATGGGACTTAACTTCTGAGGTCATCAGTCCCCTAGAACTTAGAACTAATTAAACCTAACTACCCTAAGGACATCACACAAATCCATGCCCGAGGCAGGATTCGAACCTGCGACCGTAACGGTCGCGCGGTTCCAGACTGTAGCGCCTAGAACCGCTCGGCCACTCCGGCCGGCCGACCATAACAGAAGGTACGAATATTGCATTTCAGTTCTCCAGGATATGGCGGAGGACACTTTTTCCGAACGACCCGTCTTTTAGGAAGAATCAACCTTTTATCTATCGGATAAAGTAAACCGCCATAATTTCAGAATTTGGGGCTCACAAAATCCTGGAATCGTCGCGGAACCTGAAAAGAAACTAAAAAATGGTTCAAATGGCTCTGAACACTATGGGACTTAACATGTGAGGTCATCAGTCTCGCCGGCCGGAGTGACCGAGCGGTTCTCGGCGCTTCAGTCTGGAGCCGCGCGACCGCTACGGTCGCAGGTTCGAATCCTGCCTCGGGCATGGATGTGTGTGATGTCCTTAGGTAAGGTTTAAGTAGTTCTAAGTTCTAGGCGACTTATGACCTCAGACGTTAAGTCGCATAGTGCTCAGAGCCATTTCATCAGTCCCCTAGAGTTAGAACTACTTAAACCTAACTAACCTAAGGACATGACACACATCCATGCCCGAAGCAGGATTCAAACCTGCGACCGTAGCGGTCGCGCGGTTCCAGACTGAAGCGCCTAGAACCGCTCGGCCACAACAGCCGGCGAATAGAAACTCTCTGAAACTGAATGTGTTCTGTGCTGTTTCTGTTGACAAAGCATAGGACCTTTTTTGCGAAGGAAACTGTGACAGGAATGTCATGCCTCGACATTCTGCTGTAGCCGCGCGGGATTAGCCGAGCGGTCTACGGCACTGCAGTCATGAACTGTGCGGCTGGTCCCGGCGGAGGTTCGAGTCCTCCCTCGGGCATGGGTGTGTGTGTTTGTCCTTAGGATAATTTAGGTTAAGTAGTATGTAAGCTTAGGGACTTATGACCTTCGCAGTTAAGTCCCATAAGATTTCACACACATTCGAACGTTCAACATGCTGCAAAACTTGTTGTTTCCTCGACTTCATAAGGATTCCAATGATTTCATGAATGACGGCACCCCGCTTCACTTTTAGCTTGAGGTGCGGCGTTAACTTAACAACACCATCCTACAATTTTTGATTGTAAGAGGTGTGCAACAAGATCGTGTTCATTGCCTTTGGCCTCCCAGACCACACACCTTGTGATTTATTTTTCTGTGCAAGTATATTAAAGGCAGAGTCTTTGTCCCATCTGTGGCATCTACTCTTTTAAGAGCTGAGAAATCGAACTACTGAAGCTGTCGATTCAATAAACAGGGACCTGTTGATTCGTGTGTGGAATGAGATGGACTATCGTTTCGATGTTTGTCGAGCAAAGCATGGTGCTCATGTTGGGTGTATGGTATTATGCCTGTGCGAACACAAAACTTTTAAGCTTCCTCTATCCAGTGGCATGCGTAATGTCAAAAAAAGGTTCAAATGGCTCTGAGCACTGTGGGACTTAAATTGTAAGGTCATCAGTCCCCTAGAACTTAGAACTACTTAAACCTAACTAACCTAAGGTCATCACTCACATCCATGCCCGAGGCAGGATTCGAACCTGCGACAGTAGCGGTCGCGCGCTTCCAGACTGAAGCGCCTAGAACCGCTCGGCCACCCGGGGCGGCGCGTAATTTCATAGTTTGTCTGTGATAAACAACTGAAACCTGTTCTTTCTCTGTGAATGACGCTGTATACGGCGTGGGAGGCTGCAGTGCGATCAGCAGCACAGGAAACGGCGGTGACGCGGGTCGGCGGTCACCGAGGCAACCGCTTGTTGGCAGAGCAGGCATAAACTTCCCGGCCCGTGTTTACCGCCTATTTCGATCATTGCACGGGCGCTAATGGATGCATCAAGCGCCATCAGCCCGCGTCCGTCTCCGCCTGGGACCACTCCGGGATTTGCTGAGTCGTTCCATATGTCTCACTGCTTTCCATCGCGTTGGGATTTATAGGATACATTATCTGAATGAGTTAATGACTGAATCGATTGCGCGGCACTAAGAGTAATCCAACATGAGACGTGAGATAAATGTCCGCACAGTACGTCTGAAGCACAATGAGCACGTCAAAAATTAACAGAAAAGTTGGCATATTCATTGTTTATTTGCTCACGAGAGAGATAGCAGCGTGTTTTGGAATTCACTTACCATGTAAAGTTTGCTTTCTTTCCTCACAAGCTTCTTTGCCGACATCACTTACGTTTTAGCTGGCAATACCCTAAGACAGGCCCGGCCACGGCGTGTCAAACTTCACGTGGGCCAAGTGTGCGCGTCACGGCTCGGCTTGTCTCGTTCCTTCCTGAAAGTACTTGGTAAAGCGCGACATTTTATTTAGATATATGAATGCGTGGCTTCTGTTCTTTCGGACATGTCCGAAAGAACAGATACCACGCGCAATCCACAGCTGCGATACATACAAGAGAAACTCTCCATTGCATCACCCTCAGATGTGGTGCTAAGTGGATAGTCCGCCAAAAACTGAGCACAGATCAGGCAGATAGAAGGTGTACTGAACTGTGTAAAAAGAAGCAAAATAGAAACAGTGAACGGCTCAAGCGCAAGATGTGCAACATCGAGCGGATGTCAGTATCCTTCGCGTCGTGGTTATGTGGTCACAGTGGTGGACTGCGAAGGGAGAGAGTCAGATCTCACTCGTGACCCCCATTTTTCCCGAAATTATGAACTGCCCGTTCGGTCATTGTCGTGTGTGTCTGTTCTCCTTCTGTAGTTTTGGCGGTTGTCATAATATACATTGGTTATAGAATATGAGTGATGTAGCAAGAATGTATCACCGTCCCAAGTAAATGTGATAAATAGTGAGAGCAGACGAGGAGCCGCATAGACCTCTCACAGATATGAAAAGAAGAAATAAACGGGTACGAACTATTTTACAACAAAGGAATGCATGTGTCAGATCTTCTGAAACGGAACGCAACAGTCATAACATGTGGTACTTGTGTAGAATAAATAAGATTTGTGTTCATCTGGAAGTCCCTTTCTTACAAATTATGGTTCAAATGGCTGTAAACACTATGGGACTTAACATATGAGGTCATCAGACCCCTAGACTTAGAACTACACTACTAACCATTAAAACTGCTACACCACGAGGATGACGTGCTACAGGCGCGAAATTTACCCGACGGGAAGAAGATGCTGTGATACGCAAATGATTAGCTATTCAGAACATTCACGTAAGGTTGGCGCCAGTGGCAATACCTACAACGTGCTGGCATGAGGAAAGTTCCGAACCGATTTCTCATACACAAACAGCAGCTGACCGGCGTTGCCTGGTGAAACGTTGTTGTGATGCCTCGTGTAAGGAGGAGAAATGCGTACCATCACGTTTCCGACATTGATAAAGGTCGTATTGTAGCCTATCGCGATTGCGGTTGGTCGTATCGCGACATTGCTGCTCGCGTTGGTCGACATCCAATGACTGTTAGCAGAATATGGAATCGGTGGGTTCAGGAGGGTAATACGGAACGCCGTGCTGGATCCCAACGGCCTCGTATCACTAGCAGGTATCTTATCCGCATGGCTGTAACGGATCGTGCAGCCACGTCTCGATCCCTGAGTCAACAGATGGGGAAGTTTGCAAGACAACAACCATCTGCACGAACAGTTCGACGACGTTTGCAGCAGCATGGACTATCAGCTCGTAGACCATGGCTGCGGTTACCCTTGACGCTGCATCACAGACAGGAGCGCCAGCGATGGTGTACTCAACGACGAACCTGGGTGCACGAATGGAAAAACGTTATTTTTTCGGATGAATCCAGGTTCTGTTTACAGCATCATGATGGTGGCATCCGTGTTTGGCGACATCGCGGTGAACGCACATTGGAAGCGTGTATTCGTCATCGCCATAGTTGCGTATCACTCGGCGTGATGGTATGGGATGCCATTGGTTACACGTCTCGGTCACTTCTTGTTCGCATTGACGGCACTTTGAACAGTGGACGTTACATTTCAAATGTGTTACGACCCGTGCCTCTACCTTTCATTCGATCGCTGCGAAACCCTACATTTCAGCAGGATAATGCACGACCGCTTGTTGCAGGTCCTGTACGGGCCTTTCTGGATACTGAAAATGTTCACCTGCTGCCTTGGTCAGCACATTCTCCAGATCACTCACCAACTGGAAACGTCTGGTCAATGATGGCCGAGCAACTGGCTCGTCACAATACGCGAGTCACTACTCTTGATGAACTGTGCTATCGTATTGAAACTGCATGGGCAGCTGTACCTGTACACGCCATCCAAGCTCAGTTTGACTCAATGCCCAGGCGTATCAAGGCCGTCATTACGGCCAGAAGTGGTTGTTCTGGATACTGATTTCTCAGGATCAATGCACCCAAATTGCGTGAAAGTGTAATCACATGTCAGTTCTAGTATAATATATTTGTCCAATGAATACCCATTTATCATCTGCATTTCTTCTTGGTGTAGCAATTTTAATGGCCAGTAGTGTATTTCATTTAGCATTGTAGTCGGTCGGCTCAACTCTCTTCACTTCGGCAGAATCGTGGTGTCAGTGTTGTTTACCCTTCGCAATGTGTCTGTGTTGTGAAAGACGTTCACAGGTCCAGCGGATGTTTTGCACAGAAAGCGGCAGCTCAGTGGTCTGTCGTCACAACCCTTTAAAAATCAGTGGGCATGACAAAAGAGAGAGATCAGAATTCTCAACAGCTATTATGCGGTCGCCTGAACGACAGTTACCACAAATTTGCCATGGAACAACATTACAATACCATACAGAATGAATTTAAAGATTTAGTTGATCATGGGAGAGCAAAAAATTACAACTATCGACAGATGGGATTCATCAAGAAGCACTTTGTCCTAAATTTGCAGGCATACAGCACGCGAAGAAACTGGTAGTTGGAAAAATAAAATATCAGATGTCCCACGCAATATTCCACTGTTAGTTGCAACAGTTTTCGATGGAGTTGAAGGTTAGGAACACTTTATATATTCCTGCAAAGTACGTTGTTTAGGTCAAGGGGCACGACTAGAACGATTTTCCAATTTAAAACTCGCCATTTTTGAATTTATGAAGGAAAAGGAGTGCAGGAACGAAAACTAGAATACCCCGAACGGATTGCAGACCTCGCGATTTAAGTGCACGTTTCTGCACACTGCTAGCAAGAAGACACTGCATGGTGAGAAACAACTTCTCTTTTGATATGGATGCATTTATAAAGAATATCATATTATAGAGGGTATACGTTCTGACAAACAGAGTCCAGCTCTCTTAACTCACTACCATTAAAGAACACGCGAAATCTGAAGAATTCATTGAAGCCTCGAAAGAATTAGAAGAACAGTTTCCTAAACGTTTCGAAGACACTGTCAGTCTTACTACTGTTAAGGAGACCGTTCGTAGTTTCAGTTGCAAGCGGCCCTGTCCATGTGCAGAGCTAACTGTTCGACCTGCAGGGTAATTCCCCAATTTATTTTACGTTAAAACCGTCCAGGGCGTCTGCATTGCTTTCCTCAGGTAATTTTTCCACGTTTGCTGATGAGGACGGAAAAGTGCTACGATATTTCGATCGACATATTTGTGTGAAAGACCTTTTTCGATTCTGAAAATCACGATTACGTGGAAACTTGAGTGGGAAAATCTGTGAAATCGTGTGTGTTTGTCCGTATGCCGACAGTTTGTAAAATTGTAAATTCGTGATAGGGTCTTATGGGGCCCAACTGCTGAGGTCATCGGTCCCTAAGCTTACCCACTACTTAATCTGACTTAAAGTAACTTATGCTAAGGGCATCACACGCTCCCATCCCCGAGGGAGGACTCGAACCTCCGACGGGGGGAGCCGTGCGGGCCGTGACAAGGCGCCTCAGACCGCACGGCTACCACGTGCGGCTGACATATTATTTGTTCAGCGCGCCAAAAATAATTAAATAATACTGAAGAAATATAACATCAGGTTGTATGCGGTGCGAGTGCTCTGCCATTTAAATGAGGCTCCTTTGTTTTTTCCTCTCGTCTCCCTCCAAGTCCTCAGACGTGGCGAGGCTGAGCGCTATGGCACTAACCCCAGGGCACGGCACACGAACCGAAATCTTGGGCGCCCCTGCCGTAAGTGGGAACTCAGAGAGTAAGTTATAAGTGTCGTTCCCAAGCTAAGAGTATTCTGCAACAAGAGTGGCGCATTGTCAAATGTAGGTACACGTTCTGGGATTCCTGCAAACACAGTTCGGTTGCGGTACGGATAACAGGTGCCTCACAGTGTGCGAGTGAAAAGACGCGGCAACTGGAAATGTACTCCAAACCTGAAGGACGATTCTTATAGGCAAAACATCTGAATTGCACACAAATGTCACCGTGAAATTCTGGCATTGTGTGGACCAAATGCAGTGTCGCGTCCAGCGGTAATGAAATGGTGCCAACAGTTCGACAGAAGGCGTGAGTGATGCTAATGAGGAAGGAAGGCCATCTACGTCGACGACAATATCCAGGCAATCGACGATCTGATTCGTCGCAGTCACGGGAGAAAGACATTTTCCAACGGCGATGACGCTGACGCAGCGGTTCTTGAACGGCTTCGTGACCAACAAGCAGATTTCTATTATCGAGTAACTTAACGATTGGTAGAACATTCCAATTACTGTTTTCAGATACTTGACGGCTTTGTTGAAAAACAGTGACATGTGTATGCGTCACTTTGAAGTGTAGTGCAGCAGTTAATAAAAATTAACGTGCGTGTCATAATAATGTCTAACGTACTATATGACGTCCATTCGTATAAGTAAAGGATATACAGGGTGGTCGGAAATTTCCGTTACAAACTTCTAGGACATGTAGAGGGTAGTGAGTACATAACATTTTGAATAGGAACCGATGTCCGGAAATGACAACAGTTTCAATGCAGATGATTATCTGATCCACACCCACGTGATGAATGTACTTAGGCGTGACCCAGTACAATTGTTGCAATCCATTTGAAAAGAATACTGACTCGTTCCGTTATCACTTACGCATTTGCATTACAACTTACATCTTATGATTTACATTACTCGACAACAACAAGAACCCAACATCTACGGCACCAGCCGCAACATGCCGATGCATTACCAACGTTGTTTCACACATTGTACCTCCGAAGCATGTTCTGGTACACTCTGTCCATCCCACCTGGTGTTTCTTCAGTGTTTTGTGCAGCGGCCAGAACTCGTGCCAGCAGATCTTCCTCTGTCTCCAGTGGTGTCTCAAAAATTAGGTTCTTCATACGACCCCACAAGAAATAGTCCATAGGGGTTAAATCCGGCGATCGTGGCGGCCACGCGGTTGGACCACCAGGGCCTATCCATCTTTCACCATACCGTCTGTTGAGATGTCTCCAGACAGCCAGTGAAAAGTGAGGTGGTGCTGCCGGCCGGAGTGGCCGAGCGGTTCTAGGCGCTACAGTCTGGAACTGCGCGATTGCTACGGTCGCAGGTTCGAATCCTGCCTCGGGCATGGATGTGTGTGATGTCCTTAGGTTAGTTAGGTTTAAGTAGTTCTAAGTTCAAGGGGACTGATGACCTCAGATGTTAAGTCCCATAGTGCTCAGAGCCATTTGAACCATTTGAGGTGGTGCTCCATCATGCTGAAACCACGTTTCCTGACGGGCATTCAATGGCACACCTTCCAACAACGGGTCCGTTACGTGTTGTAGGAAGTCTAAGTATGCGGGACCCGTGAGCTTGGATGGAAGGAGGTATGGTCCAATCACATGATCGTCCAGAATACCTGCCCAGACGTTAATTCCAAACCTGTCTTGAAATCCCTGAACATGAGTGGCATGAGGGTTTTCGTCCGCCCAGACATGTCTATTTCGAGGATTCAGAACACAATCCCTTGTGAACCTACATTCATCTGTGAAGAGAATCCGACGTGGAAATAGGGGCGCGTCGATGCAACGGTCCAGGAACCATGTGCACAAGGCGACGCGTTGTGGAAAGTCTGCTGGACCCATAGCGTGTACCCTTTGTAAGTGGTACGGCTGTAACTGTTACTGATGCAAGACGTCCAAGACGGTACTGTGACTGACAGCCATTGCACGCGCAATTGTTCGCGGACTCGTTGACGGGCTATTTTCAATGCGACGCAGTACACCTTCTTCACATTCGGGAGTGCGGCGTCGCCGTGGAGCACCACAGGCCTGCCTCCTCACGGTGAAGGTACCCGTTTCTCGGAGCCGTTGTGTAACTTGGGCAAACAGTTTTTGGGATGGAGTGTGACGGTGTGGAAAACGTTCGTGATACAGCCGACTAGCATCTCTTCCGTTACCTCCAGCTTCGCCATACACAAGGAGCATGTCTGTGTATTCCGCAAACGTGTACTGCAGCATGTTTCCTCTATCGGTGATGCACAGTTATTGACTCGGTCTCACAGCAAAGTGGACAGTAAATGACATCTGGGGATCGTTTGACGTAGTACACGTCATCGTGTCTACCCTGTTGCATACCAGGACAGGGAACTCGAGACGTTTCTCTTGCCCTAGGCAGACGTTGACGAGGTACACATCTGTATTGAAACTGTCGTAGAAACGATACGATTCCGGACATGGGTTCCTTTTCAAAATGTTCTGTACTCACTACGCTCTGTATGTCCTAGAAGTTTGTAACGGGAATTTCTGACCACCCTGTAGACTGAGTACGTATTTTTATGTTTCCGGTATATACTGAAACCACTGCGAAATGCATGGCAGAGGGTACTCCAGATTCTACGATGCGTTAGTGTATCTTTCCTTTGCATTTGGAGCGTGGGATGAATGACAGCCCAAATGCCTGTGTGTGCGCTAATAAGTCTCGCCTAGTCTTCGCAGTTCCTACGGAAGCGGTTCGTAGGGGGCTGAACTAAATTTCTAGATTCCTCACTTAATACTGGTTGTTGACATTTTTAGTAGGCTTTCGTTGGATATTTTGCGCCTGTCTTTAATCGCATGCCTGTTTGGGCTTTTGGTATCGCCATGACTCTCGCTCGTGGGTGAAACACCCCTGTGACCTTATGTTGATAATTTTCACGTCATGTCCGTCTGTACGTGAAAATCATCAATATAATGTAACAAGCAAATAAGAACGACAGAACAATGAAAGTTAAGCCCTGTGACCATTCGTGATGCCTTTCTTTGTATACGCTCAATGTTAGACCGATTTAACGTGGATTCCACATATTTTGAGCAATATTGTGAGACTGGTCGCACGAGTGTAAACAATCACCTTGATAAGATTATTGCATTTTCATAGTACCCTACCCATGAACCGAACTCCGGCAACTACTTTACCGACCCCTATGTCATTACTTCATTTAATATCCGTACATCATCCAGGAAGTTGTATGAGTTGACTGATGTTATATTCATTGGATATTACCTTTTTTTCCTTTTCTGAAGTGCACAGTTTTACATTTTTGAACTTTTTAATGCAGTTTTCAGTCCTTGCACCATCTGAAATCTACTCCAGATCGACTGGATATTTGTGCAGCTTCTTTCAAATAGTGAGTCGTTACACAGTGCCCTGGGGGGCGCCTGAAGCAACTTCTACAGCTGTCGATGATACTCCGTGCAATGTAACAAGATGCATGCTCCTTACCAGTAATTCTCAGTCCAGCCACATAATCTGTTTGATGCCCCACAAGATCGTACTTTTATTAATATGCATTGTTGATGCACTGAGTCACGTGCTTTTGGAGGTCGAGTAATACTTCATTTACTCGATTATATTGCTCTTTGTTCAGGATGTCATGCGAGAAAAGCGCTTCTGGACCGAAACTAGTTGTTTTGGGACTTGCCGGAGGCCTACGTTCTTTTGCGGTGGTAACGTGTACGTGTGTTTCTTCTCCTTAACGGTCTTTCGCACTCTCCATGCGGTGGCGAAAGGACGATGTGCTCTGCAATTTGACAGTAATCAGCTGGACACGATCCGCGGACAGTCAGATGGAGGCGACTGCGTATTTACACCGTCCTCATACGGGACTAAAAGCTAACAAGGTAGAGGTACTGCTCGAATTTTGTGACGTCACAACGGGTAATATCAGGGGACATTCTTCAAGCTTGGAAGGCATAATCAGACATGTATTACGACACAGTTTGGGTTCCGGGGAAATGTAGGAACACGCGCGGCAATACTGACGCTGTGATATCAAAGGTAGACTGAACGCTAAGGTTTTGCCGGTGACATTGTAATTATGTCAGAGACCATAAAGGACTTGGAAGAACAGTTGAACAGGATGCAGAGTGTCTTAAAATGGGGTTCTAAGATGAATATCAGCAAAAGTAGAACAAAGTTAATCGAGTATAGTGGAGTTTTGTTGCTTTTGCAGTAAAATAAATGATGATGGTTTAAGTAGAGAGAATATAAATGCAGATTCGCAATAGCCAGACAAGCATTTCTAAAAACGAGAAATTTTCTAACGGTGAATATAAATTGAAGTGCTTGGACAGATTTCTGAAGGTATTAATCTGGAGCGTAGCCTAATACTGAAATGAAGCTTTGGCTATAAAGACTTCAGCCAAGAAGACAAAGAACCATTTGAAATGTGATGCTGTAAAAGAATGCTGAAGATTAATTGTGTCGCGTAACTGAATCCAATTAACAAGAAGAGAAATTTATGGCACAACAAGACTAAAAGAAGGGATCGGTTGATAGGACACAGCCTGTTACATCGAGGAATAGTTGAAATAGTAATGGAAGAAGGTGTGGGGTTAAAAATAGAAGAGGGAGATCAACGCTTGAGTATCGTAAGCAAGTTCTAATGAATGTATACTGAGGTGACAACAGTCACGGGATAGCGATATGTACATATACAGATGACGGTAGTATCGCGTACACAACGTATAAAAGGGCAATGCAATGACGAGCTGACATTTGTACTCAGGAGATTCATGTGAAAAGGTTTCTGACGTGGATATCGCTGCATGACGGTAAATAACAGACTTTGAACGCGGAATGGGACATTCAGTTTCGTAAGTAGTTAGGGAATTCAATATTCTGAAATCCACAGCGTCAAGAGTTTGCCGAGAATACCGAATTACAGGCATTACCTCCCACCACGGATAACGCAGTGGGCGGCGGCCTTCACTTATCGACCGAGAGCAGCGGCGTTTGCGTAGAGTTGTCGGTGTTAACAGACAAGAGTGAAATAATCGCAGATATCAATGTGGGATATAACGCCTCCGTCTGGACAGTGCGGCAAAATTTGGCGTTAATAGGCTATGGCAACAGACGACCGACGCAAGTGCCTTTGCTAACAGTACGACATGGCCTGCGGCGCCTTTCCTGGGCTCGTGACCATATAGGTTGGACTCCAGATGATTGTAAAACTAGGGCTTGGTCAGATGAGTCCCCATTTCAGTTGGAAAGAGTTGTGTAAGTGTTAGGAAGTTTCTTCTAAAGGCATCTGTCGGGAGTGTAGACTCGTACAGAAGTGATAGGTGGACGATAAACAGTTCAGTCAAGAAGAGAATGGAAGAGTGGTACAGGATACATCAGTAGATCGAATAACTAATCAGAATGTACTGAAACGCATAGAGGTAAGCAAATTTATAGCGCAGCTTGACTAAAATAAAGGATCGGTTGATAGGACATATACTATGGTACCAAGAAATCGTCAAGTACACCCGAGCTAACTACGTGCGTAATGATAAGTGTAAACAGTATGTGACGGTAACAGTCTTCGTTGAATAGAATTTTCCGCCAAATCATCGTATCAAAAGCACGTGGAAGTCATAACATCTTTCGTCAACGCATTTTAGGCAGAGCACGAAAAATGAAAAAAGAGGTTCTCAGAGTCGCGAATGAAACATAAAATAATGTAAGATTATGTACTCGTTCTGAATAGAAAATTTAAACAAAGTGCATCACGTGTGAAATGTGTAGTATTTGAATTAAAAAAAAAAAAGAAACAGGCATGGAACCAATGCCAGAAGAGAGGATTCCTGTGAAATGTACACGCAAGCAACACATCTGCAAGTAATGTGAAACATAAACGGAAACAGCCAAACTGTCTGAGAATGGAAAACTTGTAGTTGCATAGACAGCATCAATTTTAATAAAATATTTGTGCAGCAACTGTGGTTTGATGATCACACGAGAAACTAAAGCAATTTAACACCCACAGTGAACATTCAGTCTGCAGCGGAGTGTGCACTGATATGAAACTTCCTGGCAGATTAAAAGTGCGTCGGACCGAGACTCGAACTCGGGGCCTTTGCCTTTGTCAACATTAACTTATTAAAAATGTTCATCGCAGCGTATACCCCCCCCCCCCCCCCCACCACTTAAAAGTAGTGAAATGTTATGTATCAAGCCAGTTAAACACCAATTTATTGTTGCACAAACAACAGCCATATGTAGTATCTCTTTTCGTCTATTCCAAAGGTTGTTAGAGATCAAGCCCATCATAGTCGAAGTGTCTCAGTTTATTATCTTCCTTTTAGTAAGGATTGGGTCGGTGTGCATTAGATTCGGGCCGTCATAGAGTTTCGGTTCTTTTCGGCCAAAGGTAGTGGAGCAGCGGGATTTCGAGGACGAATGAACTGTCAGAAGATTCCATCCTTATAAGTATATTTATAAGATATATTGCCTGTAGTTACTTGGAGAGCTTGTATGCTCTTTGTGGGAAGGAGTGGCGTGTTTTCACCAAAGTTCTGAAAATAGCTGGTAGAAACATTGGCACACATTGAAATGTAGGATAATATAAAGAAGACCTTGAGTTTCTAGTCATATCAGTGGGGACCAGAGATTTATATATATATATATATATATATATATATATATATATATATATAGAGAGAGAGAGAGAGAGAGAGAGAGAGAGAGAGAGAGAGAGAGAAGAAAACAGAAAGAGGTAAAGTAAGTTGCTTATGTTAAGACTGGCGACTAGGTAGTTGGGTGGTCGAAAATGTCATCTTCCTTTGCTCGAAAACATAAAAAAATGGGATTATATAGAATGAAATCAATCTGAAAGATTTCGGACTTTTTAATAACATGTATATGGTATTATATTTTAATAACATTTATATGAAAGACCAGCGCTCCTCCAGCTTCACTGTCTGCGCTTCGCAGATGCAGAGAAACGTTGACAAGAGGCAGTATGTTCGACTAGTGCTTAGCTAAATAAAAAGTAACAGCGACGTGCAGTCGTGGCCTGCCCGAGAAACCGCGCACGTTAGCACGCCGCTTTCGGGATTCGGGTGTTCGCGTCCGGCAGTTTAACGACGAGGGCCAGTGTGTCGGCTAGGCTGGAATGCGGTTTTTGGGTTCACATGGCTGTCACTAGACGCAGACAAAAAAATGGTTCAAATGGCTCTGAGCACTATGGGACTCAACTTCTGAGGTCATTAGTCCCCTAGACCTTAGAACTAGTTAAACCTAACTAACCTAAAGACATCACAAACATCCATGCCCGAGGCAGGATTCGAACCTGCGACCGTAGCGGTCTTGCGGTTCCAGACTGCAGCGCCTTTAACCGCACGGCCACTGCGGCCGGCAGACGCAGACACATTGCTACACGGTACGGGATAAAGCCAAGAAAAAGGAATAGGAGAAGTTGCAACATCTGATCGATCGTATGGAGTTGTACCTCAAAAACACTGTCTGTTTCATTACTCTTTCAAAAGAAGACCTCGTTAGCGGTTCGTATGGTACATACCAACGTTCTCGTTGCTGTCTACCACTGTAGGCTTCAAGCATCGTAAGTACAGGAAAAGTTCTTCATAACTAGACACCTGTGATTATATGCAGTGCCGTTAAATTTTTGTCTGAAGAGACAAACGAGGAAGGAAAATTCCCATTACACATTGTGCTTCAGAGGATTACAGGATCCGCTAGCTATTGCAATCTCTCAAGGGAGTGAATAAAGAACGAGAAGGAAAACATAACTACAAAGCTTCATTACTTTGGAACTTTGGAAAGATGCAGAAGGAGAAAGTTTTTGTTTTTCTTAAATATGACGTTGCTGAACAAGTTATCTGGGACCTGACAATTTCCATGCAACACATGTCCTTTATTTTAGATTGGCGGTATTGTAGTACCGGCCGGCCGCAGTGGCCGAGCGGTTCTAGGCGCTACAGTCTGGAGCCGCGCGACCGCTACGGTCGCAGGTTCGAATCCTGCCTCTGGCATGGATGTGTGTGATGTCCTTAGGTTAGTTAGGATTAAGTAGTTCTCAGTTCTAGAGGATTGATGACCTCAGATGTTAAGTCCCGTAGTGCTCAGAGCCATTTGAACCATTTTTTATTGTAGTACCCGTTTTTTGTTTTGTGAGAATGATCAGACTTATTTTGCATTGGTTCATTCTTTGTTTATGTGACTATTTCATTTTCGTTACTCTAGTGATAAACTATTGACTTCGAACATTTATATTTGACAAAGTATTGCCGATACTGGCGTAACCTTCAGTACGATCGTTTGCATACTCTCTCGCTGTACCTTACAAGTTACGCGTGGTATGTGTTTGTACATAAGCTTCAGCTGTCGAACTGCATCTACCCCACCGCGGCAACGTCGCTCACGATAGAGACGCCACAACTGCCGTACCGTCTGAACAATGGACACAGTTATATTATACAGGGTGTTACAAAAAGGTACGGCCAAACTTTCAGGAAACATTCCGCACACACAAATAAAGAAAAGATGTTATGTGGACATGTGTCCGGAAACGCTTAATTTCCATGTTAGAGCTCATTTTAGTTTCGTCAATATGTACTGTACTTCCTCGATTCACCGCCAGTTGTCCCAATTGAAGGAAGGTAATGTTGACTTCGGTGCTTGTGTTGACATGCGACTCATTTCTTTACAGTACTAGCATCAAGCACATCAGTGCGTAGCATCAACAGGTTAGTGTTCATCACGAATGTGGTTTTGCAGTCAGTGCAATGTTTACAAATGCGGAGTTGGCAGATGCCCATTTGATGTATGGATTAGCACGGGGGAATAGCCGTGGCGCGGTACGTTTGTATCGAAACAGATTTCCAGAACGGAGGTGTCCCGACAGGAAGACGTTCGAAGCAATTGATCGGCGTCTTAGGGAGCACGGAACATTCCAGCCTATGACTCGCGACTGGGGAAGACCTAGAACGACGAGGACACCTGCAATTCTCCGTGCAGTTGACGATAACCCTAATGTAAGCGTCAGACAATTTGCTGCTGTACAAGGTAACGTTGACCACGTCACTGTATGGAGACTGCTACGGGACAACCAGTTGTTTCCGTACCATGTACAGCGTGTGCAGGCACTATCAGTAGCTGATTGGCCCCCACGGGTACACTTCTGCGAATGGTTCATCCAACAATGTGTCAATCCTCATTTCAGTGCAAATGTTCTCTTTACGGATGAAGCTTCATTCCAACGTGATCAAATTGTAAATTTTCACAATCAACATGTGTGGGCTGACGAGAATCCGCACGCAATTGTGCAATCACGTCATCGACACAGATTTTCTGTGAACGTTTGGGCACGCATTGTTGGTGATGTCTTTATTGGGGCCCATGTTCTTCCACCTACGCTCAATGGAGCACGTTATCATGATTTCATACGGGATACTATACCTGTGCTGCTAGAACATGTAACTTTACAAGTACGACACAACATGTGGTTCATGCACTATGGAGCTCCTGCACATTTCAGTCGAAGTGTTCGTACGCTTCTCAACAACAGATTCGGTGACCGATGGCTTGGTAGAGGCGGACCAATTCCATGGCCTCCACGCTCTCCTGACCTCAACCCTCTTGACTTTCATTTGTGGGGGCAATTGAAAGCTCTTGTCTACGCAACCCCGGTACTAAATGTAGAGACTCTTCGTGCTCGTATTGTGGACGGCTGTGATACAATGCGCCATTCTCCATGGCTGCATCAGCACATCAGGGATTCCATGCGACGGAGGGTGGATGCATGTATCTTCGCTAACGGAGGACATTTTGAACATTTCCTGTAACGAAGTGTTTGAAGTCACGCTGGTACGTTCTGTTGCTGTGTGTTTCCATTCCATGATTAATGTGATTTGAAGAGAAGTAATAAAATGAGCTCTAACATGGAAAGTAAGCGTTTCCGGTTACATGTCCACATAACATATTTTCTTTCTTTGTGTGTGAGGAATGTTTCCTGAAAGTTTGGCCGTACCTTTTTGCAACACCCTGTATATACTCTACCTGTTCACGAATAGATTCAACAATGGAAGAGACTGCAAACGCTTTCCACAGGCGCGTCATGTGTGTGAGCTTTTCTTATCGGCTATATGCTGGACTGTTCTTTGGAAGACGCAACTTCCTGTAACAGAATCGAAGAGTAGTACGATTTTGATAGAACATGTGTGAGCCTAGCTACATTTTAAGAGGTGCCGTAGGCGCACTGACGAGCTGCCACTGACAGCGACGCTGCCAACACACTGCAGACGCCATCGGAAGTGTTTCTGTGGGAGGCGCGCAGATGTCCGTTGGCGGCCCACGATTGGTGGTCCGATGCTGGCTGGCACACTGGTTTGCTGCTGCTGCAGCCGTGAGTCTGTCGCCCGGAGCGTACCGACGTGTGTAAGTGGGCGGGATACGTCTCGCAGCTGCGTGTAATGCCTCTCGGCTGGCCGCGAGCCCGCGCCGCGCTCCCTAAAAATATGCGCGCCGGATGGGAAGGCGGACCTGCTAGACGCTGGACGCACCACAACAGGGCCGCGGCCTTATCACGGGAAGGCCGCTCTAATAATACGGACGCAGTTTGAGCCAGCTGCGAACGTCACGTCGTCATAACACAGTGCTTTCGTATCAAAACGGCCATTGTGAATAACAACAACACCACTCAATAACCATTCAAATTATCATAAAGGTTATAGCAATTAAAAAGTCAAGAATGATGAGTTGTTTCCAAAAGCCGCCTAATGTAGATGGACTGTTACGGACTACCAGCCTTCGGTTCAAAATGGCTCCAAGCACTAAGGCACTTAACATCTGAGGTCATCAGTCCCCTAGACTTAGAACTACTTAAACCTAACTAACCTAAGGACATCACACACATCCATGTCCGAGGCACGATTCGAACCTGCGACCGTACCAGCAGCGCGGTATCGGACTGAAGCGCCTACAACCGCTCGACCACAGCGGTCGGCACCGGCTTTCGGGACTTCATCCAAGTTAAGAGTCAAACCACACTGGTGAGTTGTCATAATGAAACTGAGTACACCCAAAAGATGCTTTCTCAAAACGTACGAAGCAAAGCTGCTGAATGAGCCATGTCAGGTAACAAGCGGAATGCCTTCCACCTTCCAGTATACTGCTAGCCTCCACGGGCTGCTTACACCACATCGGCCTCTTAGCCATACAGCGGAAGTACGCGATTTTCCTAAGTTTTATTAACATTGGTTCTGTACAGCTGAGGAGGAGGAGATTAGTGTTTAACGTCCCGTCGACAACGAGGTCATTAGAGACGGAGCGCAAGCTCGGGTTAGGGAAGGACGGGGAAGGAAATCGGCCGTGCCCTTTCAAAGGAACCATCCCGGCATTTGCCTGAAGCGATTTAGGGAAATCACGGAAAACCTAAATCAGGATGGCCGGAGACGGGATTGAACCGTCGTCCTCCCGAATGCGAGTCCAGTGTGCTAACCACTGCGCCACCTCGCTCGGTGTACAGCTGATGTGTACCGGATCTGATGATATGTCCTGTGGGGTGTTACCTGGCCTGGCTCATTCATGCTTTGTGCATTTTGACTCTTGTCACTTTGACTCTTTTGAATGTACTCAGTTTTAATATGACAACCCACCGATATGGTTCGACTCTTAACGCGGATACCTTCCCGAAAGCAGGGACTCCGCAATTGTCCCTATCCGTTACAGACCTACACTGAAGCGCCAAAGAAACTGCTATAGGCACGCGTATTCAAATACACAGATATGTAAACAGGTGGAATGCGGCGCTGCGGTCAGCAACGCCTGTGTAAGAGTGTCTGGCGCTATTGTTAGATCGGTTATAGCTGCTACAATGGCAGGTTATCAAGATTTCAGTGAGTTTGAACTTGATGTTATAGTCGGCGCACGAGCGATGGGACAAAGCGTCTCTTAGGTAGCGATGAATTGAGGGTTTTGGCCGGCCGGAGTGGCCAAGCGGTTCTATGCGCTACAGTCTGGAACCGCGCGACCGCTACGGTCGCAGATTCGAATCCTGCCTCGGGCATGTAGTTAGGTTTAAGTAGTTCTAAGTTCTAGGGGACTGATGACCTCAGAAGTTAAGTCCCATAGTTCTCAGAGCCATTTGAACCAATTGAGGGTTTTCCCGTACGACCATTTCACAAATCTACCGTGAATTTCAGGAATCCGCCATTACACCAAATCTCTGACATGTTGCGTCCGGAAAAGGATCCTGCAAGAATGGCACCAAAGACGACTGAAGAGACTCGTTCAACGTGACAGAAGTGCAACCCTTCCGCATATTGCTGCAGTTTTCAAAGCTGGACCATCAACAAGTGTCATCGTGCGAATCATTCAACGAAACATAATCGATATGGGCTTGCGGAGCCGATCGCCCACTTGTGTACCCTTGAAGACTGCACGACACACAGCTGTAGGCCTCGCCTGGGCCCGTCAGCACCGACATTGGACTGTTGATGACTGGAAACATGTTACCTTCTCTGACGAGTGTCGTTTCAAATTATATCGAGCAGATGGGCGTGTATGGGCATGGAGAGAATCTCATGAATCCAAGGACCTGCATGTCAGTATGGGATTGTTCAAGGTGTTGGAGGCTCAGTAATGCTGTGGGGCGTGTGCAGTTGGAGTGATATGGGACCCCTGATACGACTAGATACGACTCTGACAGGTGACACGTACGTTAGCATCCTGTTTGATCACCTATCCATTGTCCATTCATGTCCACTGTGCATGCCGACGAACTTGGGAAATTCCAGCAGGACAATGCGACACCCCACACGTCCAGAACTGCTACTGAGTGGCTCCAGGAACACACTTCTGATTTTAAACATTTCCGCTGGCCACCAAACTCCCTAGACATGAACATTATTGAGCATATCTGGGAAGCTTTGCAACGTGTTGTTCAGAAGAGATCTCCAGCCACTCGTACTCTTACGGATTTATGGACAGCCCTGCAGGACTCATGGTGTCAATTCCCTCCAGCACTACTTCAGACATTAGTCGAGTGCATGCCACGTCGTGTTGCTGCATTTCTGCGTGATCGCAGGGGCCATACACGATATTAAGCAGGTGTACCAGTTTCTTCGGCTGTTCAGTGTTTAACCGTTATAAATCTGAAGACCCTTCTATACTGACGGGAAACCGTCTTTTGCGAATAAAGTACCCTCATACAGCTATACGGCTTTTGGAAACACCTCATCATTCTTTAATTTTTAATTTTATAATTTTTATGACAATTTGAATTGTTATTGAGTGTTGAGTGTTGTTATTGTTATTCGTAATATCTCTGAGCTGTAGTTGCTCTCCCTAGGAAATTGTTTGTAAACGGCCATTCTTCCAACGATAAATCAGCCACATTATTTATTTATTTATTTATTTGCTGTTTTCTTCTAGTCTTTGATCTATATAAAAGAATAGATAGAATATTGCACACGAATTGGTATGAATAAAGACCATAATATTTTGATATAATTTCAAATGTGATAGTAATAACTAAGCATTATGCTATTTAATGGGAGGGGGGGGATGTACACAGAATAACGAAATTGAAACAATTATAATAATAACTAAAAAGTCTGCTTACTAGTATTTGGCCATCCGACGCACATATATATATTCATCCGGAAGGCACACACTACTGCTCTATTACACTACGTGGCACTGGTAGATAACAAAGTTTATAATTTTGGGCTCTACTACTACAACATTAAACTACACAGCACTACAGTACAGTACATCACTGTGCTTGGTATTTGAACCAAGTTGGATCTCTCATTTGTTTGGATGGGTTGCCCCCCCAGCGCGCAAAGGTGCAACTGAGGATTCACAGGGGCTGTGCCACCCAAGATGTAGAGATGGGGAGATGGCTATCAGGATCTTAGGAAGTCCTTCCTGGTCCTCGCCGAGGCTCGCCTCCTCACTGCTTCCAGAAGGTTGTTGTACGTGGGTGTTATGCCGTGGCGCGTTTCTATATCGTGATGTAAAGCCTCTTCATGGTTGTTTCTCAGCCGTGTAGGATTGCAGTTCATAGCCTCATATTTTAGCTGTGAGCGAGTTCAGCTCATGCCTCAGTTCCTCATTCCTTATTATGTTATAAACTGTAGCATTTCCAAAAGCGTTCCACTCGGGGTCCGTAAAATCATGTCTAATGGCACACTCCAAGACGATATGATCCGGGTTACCGACTGCTTCACATTCACAAGTGTCTGTAGTGCGCTGTCATATTATTAGTAAATAGCTGGGATACGGATCATGTTCCTACAGGTAGAGTATAGCTCCTTGGGTCGGAAGGAAGTATGTCAATTCTTGTTCTTTCTTTTATGTTGAAAAGGAACTGGTAGGTTTTCCACCCTGTTACTGCCCTGCCCCAGATTTCTTGCCATTCTCTATCAGTGCATGCTTTTATTTCCTTCCCCACACCTACGGGGTCAAAATTATGCAGAAAATATAGCATCCGAACCCACGTCTACGTTGCATCTGCATTCTGTACTCTGTAATGCTTCTTACGGTGTCTCATGGACGGCACTTCTGGCACCACTATCTTTGTCTACACTACACCACCAGATCAAAAGTATCAGGACACCAATTAGTGGACATTAATAAGGAGTGTGTCCACTCTCTGCTTTTATGACGGGTGTAACTCTGCTCGAACATTTTAAGTGAGATGTCTGAAAGTCTTTGGAGGATTGTCAACCCATTCTTCTTCAAGAGTAGAAATCAGAGAAGCTAGTGATCCTGAACGACGGAGTCTGGAGCGAAACCGAAGTTCTGTTAGGTCTACAACTTTGCTTCCATGGTTTTGCAATAGACGGCAGCAGTGGCGAGTGGTGGTGCAGATGGCATGTCATAAGTCTCATACAGTAAGCTAAGCCGTTTGTGAACATAACACCATCAAAATGTAAGTCAGTTTATGATATCATCATAAATTTATTCTCGATTAAATATGTCAACTTACAAGCTAAAGTCTCCTCATATGCGGGAAGTTTTAATTTTCTGCTTTAACACGAGAAACTCTTCGGAGGCACCTGATAGTGAACGAAAGACGCAGAGAATGGTTTCAATGCTTCAAGAATGCGATTTTGACGTCGAAGACTGGCATGGCGGTGGAACAGAGAAGGTTATCGAAGCTACTGAAACTGACAGAAACGATCGCTGGAGGTCGTTATGGAAAGCAGTTGATGCGTCTGACCCAAACACTGAAAGACAAAGTGCCACAATTGAAAGGTGGCTACACTGAGCCACTGCGTCAGAGATTGCGCCAAAGAGTATTATTCTGCCGCCTCCACAGTGCTTGGAGAGAACTCGTAGAAGTCAGTGCCTGTCGAGGTCTCGTAGCAGTCAGTGCTTGTTAAGAACTCGTAGCAGAGAGTGTTTGTTGAGATGTGCTAGTAGGCAGTGCTTGCTGAGATGTGATACTGAAGAGTCTTGTTGAGATGTGGTAGTAGAGAATCGGTGTAGAGATATATTGTAAGGATTAGAGTGATTTTCATCAATATAAATGAGGTAACCAACTCCGTTTCTTTTTATTTCAGTGTCCTAAATAATGCGTCATTATAGGATCAGTCAACAAAGCATCTGGCGTGTGTTCTTGTATTAGAGTTTAATTCTGCTTTCCTTACGCAATTATAGTATTTGTAATTTTCTTTTATCACGTCAGTGAAATTGGTATTTAAAATTTCTTGTCTTGTTGAAGAAGAACCGTGCCAGATGTGTACGTTGAGTCACACTCCCACACACAGAACAACTACACTTGTGCTTTGCTTTAGTAGGTTTTATAGTTGCTGGGGACTTAATTAATTAATTGTGTTAACGAAAATTTTCATTTCATTCTTTGTTGTTGTTCTTTGCAGTCAGATAGCGTAATAATACTAGTCAGGGCCAACCGATTACGAGACACAGCGTAATCTACTAAAAATAATTTCATTATATTTAATTAAGCCCCCATGCACAATACAGCGATAGACATGAAGAGGTGATTCTGCAGCATGACAGTACTGGACACCATGTCGCAAAACCTATCAAAACGTACTTAGAAACAATAGAACTGGAAGTCCTACCACATCCGCCATGTTCTCTAGATGTTGCTCCCTTTCGCCTGGCTGATCAACACCTCCGGTCATTTGAACAACTGCAAAATTGGATCGATTCATGGATCTCCACAAAAGACCCCCAGTTCTTCCGCCTCGGGATTCGTAAGCTGCCGGAGAGATGGGAGAAAGTAGTGGCCAGCGATGGTCAGTACTTTGGATCGCATATCTTTTGTATGTTTCTCACGATAAAGCCTCGAACTTGAAGAAAAGACGGTGGAAGCGAAGTTGTAGATCTAATAACTCATGCCAAAAGGTGCTCCGTTGGATTCAATACGGGACCCCAGGGCAGGGCAGACCGTTTCCTTCAGATGCTGCGTAGTGGGTGCATTGTCATGCCGGCGCAGCGCTTTAAAATGCGTTCATATATTTCCAAATTTAACGTTTGCTAAAACGTGACAGGGAGACTAAACCGTACGCCATCTCCTCCGTCATTCACTGTTTGGACTACACATGGTGGCATGTAGCGTTCTCCAGGCATTAGCCAACCCAAACCCTTTCACCGGATTGCCACAGGTTATAGCGTATTCGTCATTCCGAATCACTCGTTTCTTGTGATCGATTGCCCAGTGGCATCGCTCTTTACATCCCCTCAAGCGTCGTTTAGCAATGACTACAAAAGTATGTGCCTTAAGAGCAGCTGCTCGACCGTTGTACACATTCTTTTTAACTGCCAACGCACTGTTATTGTGCTAGCTGGACTACCATAGCGCTTTGAAATTCAAGAGTAATTTCTCCCGTTTATTTGGTGCGATTTTTTACAACCACCCTGTGCAGTGCTCGACGGTCCCTGTCTGTCAGTACGCGAGGGCTCTAATTGCTCCTTCGCGTTTCCACTTCACTATTACATCACCAGCCGATTACTTGGGTAGCTTTAAAAGGGTTTAAATGTCGCTGATGGATATTGATACTCAGCTGAAATGAAATGACTAAGCTGAAATGAAATGACTAGTCCGCGTTCGAAGTTACTGAGCTCTCCTGTTGCTCTTATTGCTTCGCTACTGCCAACACAATACTCCCTGCCTCCTTTTCTACTGGCTGTTCCGCCTCGTTTGACTTCTAGCTACCAATTCCGCATTACATAGGGTGTCCGGATGTTTGATCAGATAGTGTATAATCCGCAAGCCATTTTGCAGTTTGTGACTTATTGTACTTTCAGAGTTCCACTATCCTTTTCCCCCTTCCCTGTTCCACTCGCGAATGACACTTGGGAACAGCGAGCGGTGACAACTTTCCGTATTAGCTTCAATTTCTCTCATTTGCTCGTTGTGGTCTTTTCGCGAGACATGTGGGAGTAAGTAGTATTTTGCTCAACTCTTCCGGAAAATAGTCTCTCCGAATTCAGTAGTAAACCTCCCTGTGATTACAACGGATGCCCTGTAGCGTTTGCCAGTGTGGTTTGTTCAGCATTTCTGTAACGCTCTCTCGTTGGGTCCTCTCTCTCTTTTACCAGTGGAACTTGTTAAGGGTCTCAGACTGATAGTCAAGAACCGGTCCAGCAAGTGTACTGTAAGCTACTTCTTTCGTGTTTGAATGACATTTCCCTAACATTCCTTCAATGAATCTCAGGCTAGGATCTGCTGTTTCTACTGTTTGTTGTGCGTAGTCATCTGTACATCTCTTCGTGCTTTTAGGCTCAAAAATGGTTCAAATGGCTCTGAGCACTATGGGACTTAACTTCTGAGGTCATCAGTCCTCTAGAACTTAGAACTACTTAAACCTAACTAACCTAAGGACATCACACACATCCATGCCCGAGGCAGGATTAGAACCTGCGACCGTAGCGGTCGCACGGTTCCAGACTGTAGCGCCTAGAACCACTCGGCCACTTCGGCCAGCTTTTAGGCACCAGTGGGGTTCAATAAGTAATGCAACGCATTTTTTCTCAGTCAATTTCGGTGTAAAAAAGGCGGAATCTGTTGCGAGACACCGTGGAATGTTCTCCCTCCCCCCCCCCCCCTCCCTGCAGTTTCATGAGGTTCCGATAGGTGGCGGCGCTGCACGCAGCCTTCAAAGTGGCGTCTCTTGCGGAGGTGTGTTCCAAGCAGAGAACTGTCATTGAGTTTCTTTTGGAGGAAAACCAGAGTATCGCAGATACTCTGAGGCGCTTGTAGAATGTCTGCGGAGACATGGCAGTGAAAAAAAGCACGGTGAGTCATTGTGCAAGGCTTCTGTCATCATCACAACAAAGTCTAGCAAAACCTGTCCAATTTCCTGTGTGTCGGCCGGCCACACGCAGCTATGACTTCTGCAGTGTTAGAACTTGTGGACACTCTCGCCTCACAGCTGGATGTCTCTGTTGTGACACACTCGTCCACCAGCTGTGCTACTGAAAGGTGCGTGCCTGCTGGATTCCTTGACGCCTAACAAAAGACCATAAATAACAGGGAAGGACCATCTGTGTGGAATTCCTTACGCGTTACGAAGCTGATTGTTACAATTTTTTGACGAACGTGGCCACAGGCGATGAAACGTGGGTTCGTCACTTCGAACAGCCACCAGAAAAATAAAAACGAACTTCTCTTTCTCCATGACAACGCAAAGCCTCACCCAAGTCTTCGCACACGAGAGCTGCTCACAAAACATCATTGGATCTCGCGCCTTAAGCTTCCATCCGCCCTTCCCAGTGAAGAATGTACTCCTCGGGAAGCAGTGCGTGGATGATGGGGAGGTTATCGATGCTCCGACGTCGACCAGTAGAGTGGTACCATCCGGGCATACAGGCCCTCCCAGTAAGGTGGCGTAAGGCTGTCGCAGTGAATGGAGATTATGATGAAAAGTAGGGGTTTTGTAGCCAGAAGATGGGGGGATAATATGATGTATTTGTATCCTGAACACAACAACCTGCTTTCAGAAAAACATGTGTTGTTTTACTTATTGAACGCCCCTCGTATTTTATGGTAATTACTCTTTCCAGTGATTTTTCTCCAGTAGTGTAATGGAACAGCCTGTTTATAGGCAGTACGTCACATTTACTTACATTCAGAATCAGGAGCCAGTCCCTACACCAATCATTGATCCTCCACAATCTTCGTGCAATTCGTTAGAGCGTACTGGCGTTCCTATTTTCTTATAGACAACTGCATCGTCTGCGAAGAGCCTTATGAAGCTTCCGACGTTAACCAATAGATCATTTCTACATGTTGTAAATGGTGAAGGTGCTACCTCACCTCTTGGGGATACTTCTGAAATCACCTTTACATCTGCCTATTCTGTTCCTGTAAGAGCGACATGTTGAGTTCTGTTTGCGTTGAAGTCCTGTGTCCAGTGACAAATCTGGTCTGGTACCCGGTCAGCTCGTATTTTGTGCACTAAACAACAGTTCAGGACTCTATTTAATGCCTTATTGAAGTCCAGAAAAACGTCATAATACATGAACGTATAACGTCAGTGGTATACAACTATAATTATTTGTGTTTATGCTACGACATTTCTTGAAAACGAGAACGACCTGCGCTTTTTTCCGGTCACTACGTATCCTTTGTTCCTACAACTACGTACAATAAACTACTGCCAGGCGGGGACAAATTCTATCGCTTAGTCTCTGCGGTATCTCACAGGTATCTCATCAGGTCCATATGCCTTTCGACTGTTGAGCGATTTTCAATTCCTCGATCAGTTGTCCCAACATTTGCCATTTAGGAGTCGATGCGATGGTAGAAAAGGGGGATCTTCTTTCTACATTCCTTTTCCAATAGCGAAAAGTGTGTGGAACGGAGGACTGCTCTAATTTTTCGATTTGTTTCTCGCAGATGTTTCACGAGACATATGTCATAAGAAGTAATACGTAGCTCCGTTCTGCTAGGAGAGCACACTCTCAAAATCTCGAACAGTAAGTCTGTCCGCTTTACACGAAGTTTCTCTTGTATCTGTGTGACACCCTTCTGTCCGCTTTACACGAAGTTTCCCTTATATTGGTTTGCCAGTTGAGCATGTTGAGGATCTGCGTGACACCCTTCTGCTTACTGTAGGAACCTCGTAATCTCGAACAGTAAATCTATCCGCAGCTCGTGGTCTCGCGGTAGCGCTCTCGCTTCCCGAGCACGGGGTCCCGGGTTCGATTCGCGGCGGGTTCAGGGATTTTTCCTGCCTCGAGATGACTGGGTGTTGTTGTGTCACTCTCGCAATCTCGAACTGTAAATCTGTCCGCTTTACACGAAGTTTCCCTTATATTGGTTTGACAGTTGAGGATCTGTGTGACACCCTTCTGTTTACTGTAGGAACCTCGTAATCTCGAACAGTAAATCTATCCGCAGCTCGTGGTCTCGCGGTAGCGCTGTCGCTTCCCGAGCACGGGGTCCCGGGTTCGATTCGCGGCGGGTTCAGAGATTTTTCCTGCCTCGAGATGACTGGGCGTTGTTGTGTCACCCTCATCCCCATTACGGTCGGAGGAAGGCAATGGCAAACCACCTCCACTAGGACCTTGCCTAGTAAGACGGCGCGGGTCTCCCCTACGCTCTGTAAAGAAGAATGGGACTCATCATCATCATCAAATCTATCCGCTTTACATGAAGTCTCCCTTATAGTGGTCTGCCAGTTGAGCATGTTGAGGATCTGTGTGACACCCTTCCGCTTACTGTAGGAACTTGTGGCGGAACACGCCCCTCTTCGTTAGTTCTTTTAACACTACCTGTCACTACGTAGTGTAGGCATTGAAAAAATACAGTTCACTAGCTAATAGATGCTAGCTATTTTTAGATGCATGGTTGGACAAAAAGGAGACCGTTTTAAAAGAGATACTTAACTTTATTGTTATCATGACTTTCTTCTAGGACTGTTTCTAGCGGAAAGACCACGAGCTACATGTGCTTAATCCACTCACAGCCTGCGTTGCTTGCGCCGATCACAATACATAAAAGTATATTTTTCCAAAATACAAAAATTCCACCTAGTTTACGATATCCTTAAATGATAAATTTAGTTATTATTAATTAAATATAATAATTCTAGTCTACTCGTAAGGGTAATAACAATTGCTTGTTGCTCAACGGCCTGGTGCAAGCCACTTCGCTGACTTGCCTGTTCCTAAGCTATCCCAGAAATTCTACTGGCGAAAGGGAATCTACAGTTTGACGTGGAATCCGAACCACGTGTCATTCGTGGCGAATATTCAGAACTTTGAAAGGAAAAGGATAGGCGAAAGGCAGACTGAAAAATTCCGTGGTCCGACAGTATTCAATCCCGCGACCTTTCAGTTTCTAGGCACACGTCTTATCACTACATCACCGGGCTTGGCTAATCCTAAGTGTGGCAAATGGGTACAGTCACACTTACTGTGGCTAGGAATTTGCAACTTCTGGTACAGAGAAATGAAATGCGTACGAGATATCTGTGAGCTATGTTCTGAGTATCTAGTAAGGCGGCGCGGGTCTCCCGCGTCGCTCCCCTACGCTCTGTAAAGAAGTATGGGACTCATCATCGTCATCATACAGGGCTATTACAAATGATTGAAGCGATTTCATAAATTCACTGTAGCTCCATTCATTGACATATGGTCACGACACACTACAGATACGTAGAAAAACTCATAAAGTTTTGTTCGGCTGAAGCCGCACTTCAGGTTTCTGCCGCCAGAGCGCTCGAGAGCGCAGTGAGACAAAATGGCGACAGGAGCCGAGAAAGCGTATGTCGTGCTTGAAATGCACTCACATCAGTCAGTCATAACAGTGCAACGACACTTCAGGACGAAGTTCAACAAAGATCCACCAACTGCTAACTCCATTCGGCGATGGTATGCGCAGTTTAAAGCTTCTGGATGCCTCACGGTTTAAAGTTTACGGCCCCTTTTTCTTCTGCGAAAAAAACGTTACAGGACACGTGTATCTGGACATGCTGGAAAATTGGCGCATGTCACAACTGGAGACCGACAGCGCCGACTTCATCTTTCAACAGGATGGTGCTCCACCGCACATCCATCATGATGTTCGGCATTTCTTAAACAGGAGATTGGAAAACCGATGGATCGGTCGTGGTGGAGATCATGATCAGCAATTCATGTCATGGCCTCCACGCTCTCCCGACTTAACCCCATGCGATTTCTTTTTGTGGGGTTATGTGAAAGATTCAGTGTTTAAACCTCCTCTACCAAGAAACGTGCCAGAACTAGGAGCTCGCATCAACGATGCTTTCGAACTCATTGATGGGGACATGCTGCGCCGAGTGTGGGAGGAACTTGATTATCGGCTTGATGTCTGCCGAATCACTAAAGGGACACATATCGAACATTTGTGAATGCCTAAAAAAACTTTTTGAGTTTTTGTATGTGTGTGCAAAGCATTGTGAAAATATCTCAAATAATAAAGTTATTGTAGAGCTGTGAAATCGCTTCAATCATTTGTAATAACCCTGTATGCTAGAAGTTAAAGAAATTAAGATAATAATTTCCTCTACTTCTTCTGTTAACGTTATCTGTTACTGTACCAAACTAACGAGTAAGATTTAAGACTGAGCCGAAGAAAAGATTGCTTCGCAGTGCACTTTTTTAGTGGATGAATTACGTTTCCAACTAACCTCGGCAGGGAATCTGCTTGTATCTAGCACTGGAAATAAGCCAAAAGAGATAAAAGTGGATAGAGTTTACTATCATATTTCGCATCTAAATATGTATTCGCAATAAAAGGAAACAGATGCAGTGTCATTGTCACCGTTATTGCAGATCGGCAAGTTGGTCATTGGCAGGACGTTTTCAATAGTCGACGAGATGACATTAGAATAACCGACAAATTCATATATTTCTGAGGCGTATGTCACGAACTAATAACTCTCAAATCGAAAGCAGTGCAATACAGTGAGCAATAAATACTGAGAAACCTATCACTTGTAATGAGGATGGCAAAAGGAAATGACTCTAGAGATATTCCGCTGAGCAGGTAATGAGCGAGGCCCCGGATAAAATGGAAAAGCAGCATCAACAAAAGCACTGATGAGACGGGACGGATGGAAAACGAAAAGATAACTACATTTGTTAGTCCGACTAACTCCTGTAATTGTGGTGCAACGTTAAAAAAAAAACTGTTCGGCACCTACACGGCTTGCGATTTAACTCGTAGTTTTTCATATGCTTCTAACTGTCCCTCCATTTGCTGTGCGTAAAAGACTATTTTTTTGTACATAAACTCAAGGCTGCGCTCTTTATGGCTTTGCAGTTGGTCGGTTTTAACGCTTTTCAGTGCGGACAAAAAAAAAAAGGATGAATAGCTCTTGCAGTCTATTAAAATAATAGTTCAAATACTTTCGATCTACAATCTACGCAGAAAGTGAGCGCGCGCTCTCTGCTATTATTATTCTAAACAGCAGCTCCGGGGTACAAGCGGACGTGCTCTGAAAAGCAATTACACTGTTACATGCGGCGACTTAAATTTTGATTACTATTCAAGAGCGGCTAAAGACCGTAGCTTAATTAAGCCCAGAGGCTGCGCACCGTGATATTATAGGTTAAAGGTCACCGCGAGAAGCTGGCGACGCTGTCCCTAATGAGCTGCGTCCATTCCATTACGTTCTGCACTGCCACGTTCAGATTCAGTGAACTGAGGTGCACGTACAGTGCATCTGTACGTTGCTATCTCCGTCAAGTAGTTTGTTTATCACTGCACAACCTAACATGAGTTATCGATTGTTTCAGGGGTGTTGCCTTCTTTAACCTGGCTCGTCTCTCCGCAGAGCAAAATGTTTTTGGAGTTAATTTTACATCGGAATCCTTCTCTGTTATTGACTGTTAGAAGCTCCCCATTGCAGTCCACCATATCACTCAAGACATTCAATAACTTATTAGCAGTTTTGCTTTTCAATGCGACGCAACCGTCTGATAATGAACAAAATGTTCGATATCTTTAATTGCAGGCAGTGTTTGGACAGCTTTTAGGATTTTAAGAAACGTGATCATATTATTACAAAACTGTACTTATTTTTTTTATTTTAACAGTCGATTTCGGTCGGTTGTATAGAATATTGTATAACAGAAAATACGTTAATCTGAAGTCAGTCGTACAACTAACAAAGCAGTTACAACTGTGTAACATACGATGAATCTTCGTAAAAATAATGAAGTATTTTAAAAATACGCCATCAATTCAGTGGTTGACACCTGTTTTGAAACGGATCCATCCGTATCTGTCTAAGTAAACAGCTAACCTGGTGCGCACTCCTTGTTGTATGTTGCCTATCTAAAGGCTTTCACGGACAACAAAAATTTGGTTTTCAGTATTGCACATAATTATAGACCAAAATTTGAAGTACTGTCACAATCTAGCCATTAAGGGGTATAATCTTATGGTAAAGGTTTAACACAGCAAGACGAGTATTACAGTTGGAAACTGTGTATACATACTGAAGCAGCATAACTCGTGAGGCGCGCAAATTACCTGGACTGCACGAGTATTCATCCATTAGTTAAGAATAAGAGCACTTAGAGACTTGCAACGAACTTTACACTTAATTTCAAATCTTTTCAGTTTTTTTTTCCTTCCTGACCCCCCCCCCCCCCGCCGCCCCTCCCCTCTCACACGCACACACACACACACACACACACACACACACACACACACACACAAAATAATGAAAGGAAAGAAGTTTATCGCTTTGTTTTCGGTGTTCATGCAATAGACCTCCAGCATCAGGCAAGGAGTTTTATTTACTCTATACTACTAACTTATTTCGCAACACATTTTGCAAGCAGTCTTCACGTATACCACTGAATGTAACTGCAACTGCAACTGCAACTGCAAAACTATATCATACTATAATAGATAGCCGAGGTACGGCGTCGCAAAACTTGAGATGCGTGAAAAGCTATGTTTCCTTAAGAGAGAGCTGTTGAAGCTGTTTTGTGCATGGGAGCTCGGTGCTTTAAAAAATCGGGCGTAAGGGGGGGGGCCTTTTACTGGCATTTATCAGTTATTCGTTAAAGCTATTTCTGCACTCATGTCAGTCGTATGCCATCATAATTAATGTTTCTTACGATGGCTGGAATACTCTCTTTCAAATTCTGAAGGTGGCAGGGGTAAAATACAGGGAGCGAAAGGCTATTTACAATTTGTACAGTAACCAGATGGCAGGTATAAGAGTCGAGGGGCATGAAAGGGAAGCAGTGGTTGGGAAGGGAGTGAGACAGGGTTGTAGCCTGTCCCCGATGTTATTCAATCTGTATATTGAGCAAGCAGTAAAGGAATCAAAAGAAAAATTCGGAGTAGGTATTAAAGTCCATGGAGAAGAAATAAAAATGTTGAGGTTCGCCGATGACATTGTAATTCTGTCAGAGACAGCAAAGGACTTGGAAGAGCAGTTGAACGGAATGGACAGTGTCTTGAAAGGAGGATATAAGATGAACATCAACAAAAGCAAAACGAGGATAATGGAATGTATTCGAATTAAGTCGGGTGATGCTGAGGGAATTAGATTAGGAAATGAGATATTTAAAGTAGTAAAGGAGTTTTGCTATTTGGGGAGCAAAATAACTAATGATGGTCGAAGTAGAGAGGATATAAAATGTAGGCTGGCAATGGCAAGGAAAGCGTTTCTGAAGAAGAGAAATTTGTTAACATCGAGTATAGATTTAAGTGTCAGGAAGTCGTTTCTGAAAGTATTTGTATGAAGTGTAGCCATGTATGGAAGTGAAACATGGACGATAAATAGTTTAGACAAGAAGAGAATAGAAGCTTTCGAAATGTGGTGCTACAGAAGAATGCTGAAGATTAGATGGGTAGATCACATAACTAATGAGGAGGTATTGAATAGAATTGAGGAGAAGAGGAGTTTGTGGCCCAACTTGACAAGAAGAAGGGACTGGTTGGTAGGACATGTTCTGAGGCATCAAGGGATCACAAATTTAGCATTGGAGGGCAACGTGGAGGGTAAAAATCGTAGAGGGAGACCAAGAGATGAATACACTAAGCAGATTCAGAAGGATGTAGATTGCAGTAAGTACTGGGAGATGAAGAAGCTTGCACAGGATAGAGTAGCATGGAGACCAGTCTCAGGCCTGAAGACAACAACAACAACGATGTTTTCAGTACCAGGTGATATTAACCGCCATGTGCCCTTGAAGTCTTTTCCGGCGGCTTGTCTGGATAATTCTACGCCACTCTTATATAATTATCCGCCCCGTGGTCAGCGTGACGGATTGCTGTCCTACGGGCCCGGGTTCGATGCCCGGCTGGGTCGGAGCTTATTTTCTCCGCTCAGGGACTGGGTGCTGTGTTGTCTTCATCATTTCATCCCCATCCGGCGCGCAGGTCGCCCAATGCGGCGTCGAATGTAATAAGACCTGCCCCAAGGCGGCCGGACCTGCCCCCACAATGGGCCTCCCCCGGCCAGTGACGCCAAACGCTCATTTCCATATATAATTGAATGCTTGCGAGGTCTTTTTCTACATGACGTGATTGTGCAAAAGTATGGTACCGTCATTGTTTCTCCTTCCATTTTGTTTGGTTCGTGACTTGTGCGCTACTTTTGTTGTGTGTACTTGTAGACCCTATACCTCCTCTATCCATTAGGTGCTGATTATCTTGCCAGCAGATTTTCCCATGTTGTATTGGAAACTATGATGGGTTTTGTGACCAAACGCTTGGATGTGACAATTCAGGGGCTGTCTTGCTTTCATGTAAAAGAGTGGTGCAATTTCCCAGAACCGCTTTCTGTGGGTGGAGGGGGGGGGGGGGGGACATCTACAACTACCTGAAGTCCTTTTTCTCGTGGTGCGGCAGTCGTAGTGCGCAGTTCTGTACTCACTCTACGGGTTGGGCGTGTGAATCCGCAACGTCCCCACGCACTGCGGCGGTGTACTACAGAACCGAACTCAGGAGTGCCTTGTAAAGGGTGCGTCGAGACGTTCCGCTAACGCTACGCAGCAGGTAGCGGTACCCAACCCCTCACTTCCTGTGCTGAAGAAATATCGCGCGTTCAGCAACACGTTGAGGTAACTGGAATGCCATCAGACTTAGGCCGCGTCCTACGTAAGCGACAGAAGCGACCGACAGCGCGCGTCAGCTTCCAGCCGCAAAACACCACCGAAGGTATAGTTACAGAAGTGTATTACGCGAGCGACATCTGTGTCGCTGCCTGTCTCCCGCTGCAACTGGCGATGTTAGAATTAAAACGTGTTTGAATCTTGTCGCTGCAGCACACGTGACAGAGAGCGACAGCCACGTGTCTTCTCTGCAAAGCAGTGGAGCGGACGCGACGGCAGCCATGAAATACTTATCATTTGATTTTAAGAAAAGTATTTGGTGAAAATTTTTGATTCTTCCGCATCTTATAGCTTGATATCTTTAAACAATAAAGCTCTGAATTTATTTTCGTTATTCGTCGAGGGGCGTTTGAAAAATCCGAGAGATGGCACAACCGGCGCGTATCGACGTTATGTTTAGTTAGTAGCATCTTTGGAAAGAACGGACACCAAGTTTCAGCCATATTGGTCTATTTCTTTGTGTCTGGCATTCGTATGAATCAATGAAGTCGAATGATTGACAAAAAATGGACGAAAAAGAATTTCGTGTGGTGATTAAACATTGCTTTACGAAAGGCAAAACGCCCCAGAAGACTAAAGAGAAGCTTGATAAACATTACAGAGACTCTGCACCTTCGATTAGAACAGTTTATAAGTGGTTTCAAAATTTTCGGAGTGGCCATATGGGCACAAGTGACGCTGAACTTTCTGGACGCCCTGTGGAGGTTACGACTCCAGAAATCATTGATAAAATCTATGATATGGTGATGGATGACAGAAGAGTTAAGGTGCGTGAGACTGCTAGTGCTGTGGGCATCTCGAATGAACGGGTACGTAATATTTTGCATGAACATTTGGACATGAGAAAGCTATCCGCAAGATGGGTTCCGCGATTGCTCGCGCTTGACCAAAAACGGAATCGTGTGAAGTGTTGCAAGGATGGTTTGCAGCTGTTAAGGAAGAATCCGCAGGACTTTAGGTGTCGTTTCGTCACTACGGATGAAACACGGATACATTAATATACTCCTGAGACCAAACAACAGTCTAAAACAATGCGTTACCAAGGGAGAAACTGCACCAAAAAAAGGCGAAGACCAATCCTTCGTCCGGAAAGGTTATGGCGACTGTCTTTTGGGATTCGCAAGGGATAAACCTCATCGACTATCTGGAAAAGGGTAGAACTATTACAGTTGCATATTACTCATCGTTACTGGACCGTTTGAAAACCGAGCAGCAAGAAAAACGCCGGCGATTGGACCGCAAAAAAAGTCCTTTTGCATCACGACAATGCTCCAGGACACACCTCAGCAGTTGTGGTCGCAAAATTAATGGGAATAGGATTCCAACTCGTTTCACATCCCCCCCCCCTTCCCCCTATTCTCCAGACTTGGCTCCCTCGGACTACTATTTGTTCCCCAGTTTGACGAAATGGCTGGCGAGACAAGGTTTTATTCAAACGAGGAGGATCCACAGCAACTAATAGCTATTTTGCAGACTTGGACAATTGCTATTATTCGGACGGGATCAACAAATTAGAACAGCGTTGGACGAAGTGTATAAGTCTAAAAGGAGACTATGTCGAAAAATAAAAAAGGTTTACTCAATCACGTAAGTAGTTCTTATTTTTGCACAGACTTTTCAAACTCCCCTCGTACTGTGCTGCACGGAATTGAGTACACGGCTGCACGAAATTTTTAAGAATTTGCAGAGGTAAAACCGCATTGCGTATACTTTCCGTATAGTTCATTTAAGGCCATACATTATTGCGTATGACATGTAACCAATGTATCTAAATTGTGTTTAAAGTTGAGACCGGAAAGATATCTCTTTTCATTCTCGAGATATTGGTTGTTATATCCGCGGACGGGTCGCTCGCGGCGCGTCCGAATCTTTCCTGCGCTTAGGGAATCAAGTGGTCGTAAAAATCGTCGTATCTCATAAACGGCTCAAGATATCGAAAGGACGATTTTTGGAAATGACAGCACGCAGAAAGGACTATTGTATCGTATGATTAACACTCTATTCGTTTATGTAAACGCGTGAGCGGAGCGAAAACAAGACCCTCTATAAATTACACCAACAGGTTTTTTCCGAATTTTCATATCCACACAAAGGGAGAGAAAAAGGTAAAGGGGTGTATCAAAGTGACCAGCGTGAGGTATAGTTTTCCATGAAAATATTTAACTGCTTGGAAGTAATCAGGGTAACTAACGAAATCTTAATTAATGAGTTGAGGAGAAATTGAAATATTTCACGAAAAGCTGCTGCCAAGCTATTTAAATGAAGTCTCAAAATTTTCATCTGTTCAAGGCCTAGCTATTTTTTACATAAAAAGATAGATTGGTGCGGTATTTAAATGTCAAAAAGGTTTCCTTCCAATCAAGTACGTTAGGAAGGCAAACGAGGAGTCAGTAAGATCATGCTTTCTGAATAAATCTTGACAAATAAAAAATGAAAGAAAGCAGTCAAATATTTTATGAAATGATTTGTGTAAGCCGGCCGGTGTGGCCGAGCGATTCTAGGCGCTACAGTCTGGAACCGCGCGACCGCTACGGTCGCAGGTTAGAATCCTGCCTCGGGCGTGCATGTGTGTGATGTCCTTAGGTTAGTTAGGTTTTTAGTAGTTCTAAGTTCTAGGGGACTGATGACCTCAGCATTTAAGTTCCATAATGCTCAGAGCCATTTTTTTTATTTGTGTTGTAAGAGGTCCGAGCAGATGTAATTTCGATGTGTTGCTCATGCGCTGCCTACGATATGCAAGGTATAAGAGAATCTCTGACCAGAGAACAGTGTTGACTGCAGTAGGAACTGTGTAGCTGTAGCAGTAAGTTGTTGCTAGTCTGCAGTCTGCTCTGGTCTGGTCTGGTCTGGTCTGGTGTATCGTGTTGGCTGGGCCGGTCGCGGTGCAGCGATGCCGGAGCCTGAGTATTATTGTATAAGGTAAAAAGCAGCCTCGCGCATATGTAGTAATATCATCTCAAGTCCCATGTAAATGTTTTAAAAATCTCGTAATAATAATCTTTCTCATAAAAAGTAACTTTTAACAACCATTCATTTCAATTTAAAGAATTTACTAATTTCTCCCATCCATGACCATCCCGATTGTTGCAAAAGAAAAATCAGTTGCTTCCTTTCATAAATGACAAATCTATCGGGCAGCATTACACAGGGCTGTGCCAGAAAACATTATTTTAAGAGCAGATATATATGCGTTATCCGGCGACTTCATTGAGATAAGAATTTTCTTTTTTTTTTTTTATTCAGAATGATCTTTCAGGGCCATGACGCAGCACTGCTGACGTCCAAAATTTACCAGGTTAAATTCACAGTCAATTATTGAAAAGTCATAAGTGAGTGACAATTTAATTGAGAGGTTAGTTACATTGTATTATTACCAGGTTACTGAATTTATTTTTTTGTTGGGACGTTACAGTGAATGTGAACGACATAATTATAATTTTTTGCTGTTGAGAGATTTAGGAATTTTTCTCTTTTGAGCTTACATTAAATGAGAAATGAATTTTGTGCGGAGGTTAAATGTGAATGAATTTTGTGCGGAGGTTAAAAGAGAAAGAAATTTTTGTGGGGAGGTTACACTTAACGTGAATATTATTCATATTATTTATTTTATTTTGTGGGGAGGTTACAGTGTAAAAGAAATAAGTACATCTTTGAATGCTGCACGAAATCATGAACAGAAAATGATGTACCCTAAACGTTTTCCTAATGCTTTTTATTTCATAATTTTTTAGACAAATCATTACACAAAACGTTTGATTTTCTTTTCAAAAATTTTGTATTGCTTTACCTTTATAGACTATTTAGATTAATGGAAATGCTTGGCCTTAACACTGACTGCTAATGAATTACCTTCGCAACATCAAATATCTGTAAAATTTCATGGTGCATTGTAATTTATTAGGAATTTAATATGTGTGATATACTGGGATAGATGTGTTAACACTTAAAGATGAAGTTCTTTGGCAAGACCTTAAAAATATACCTAGTGATGCAGTGTAAACAGTATACATAAAATTTAATATATAGAATTGTAACTGAGTCAGTTAAAATATAACACGAAACCAGAATCGTACCTAGGATCTTAACGAAGCACGTAATCAAGGTCTTTAACGCTACCGCTACACCTCAGCTTGGTACTGACTGCAATCTACGTACTTATGTGGGTATTTAGGGTAGTTAGTCATGTAGTGAGTCATTCTTCCGCATTTATTGGCTGTGAAAAGTTCTTGATCATGTAATAAACATTCTTATTTAATTTATTGATGAGATTGTCGAATGCTCCTCTGCTCGTTCATGTGTATTCGAAGAATTTGTATGGTGAGCTTCCTAGTTGATGATATTTATGAAATTCTCCATGGAGATTCCTCCCTTTGTAAATTTCATGCACAGCATTCCTTTTCGCTTTATTTTCTTAAGTAAACCTAATTTTGTGACCTTACTCTCCAGCTACAATATTCTACAGTTTAGGGGCCTCGTTTTATAGAAACAGCTGGTTGACTCCGAGCAGCCATCTTGTAGCGCGACGTGGTCGCCCGCACGCAGGACACCCGAGCTTTTCAGACGATGCTGCTGCTTGTCGCTGGAGTGTCGCGTATCCAGAAGTCGCTCGCTGTCGGTCGCTTTTGTCGCTCACGTATGACACGGCCGTAGCACCGGTCGTCAGCGTGACAGTCGAGCGCAAGGTGGGCAAGGCACGCGACATGAGTGCGTTGGTTGTCGGCCAGGCCGTCTGTGTTCGACGCAGGACGTAGTGCAGGCACCGGGCATCTTATAGTCCAGCATGTGACGGGTGTACGGTGAGAGGCTCTATTCGGGAAACAGCATCACCGCCGCCGTAGCACACAACGCTTTGATCCTGTAGGTGCAGCGTCCTCGCTGCACACTTGTAATTGGCTGTAGCCCTTGTCCTGCGTACAGCGGGGGAGCTGTGGCGTAACGCTGTTAGCCCATTACGGCCCACCCACCGCACCGTCGGTAACAGGATTAGACGAGGCACTGCGCCCTCTGCTGCAGCGACCCGCGTGCCACCTCTCTGTGTGGGATGCATATAGCGCAGGCGCAACACTCACAGTGCGGTAAGGCCCTAGCTGCGGCGAATTGTCCATGAATGAAGAGAGAGATGTTACGCAACTTTTCACTCTGGCTGTAAAGGAGCGTTTGAGCTATAGCGTTGTTGTTGTCATCGTCGTCGTTCCAGTCTTCGTAAGGCTCGATTCACACGGTGGGCAACGTCACGTCATCGTCAGCTTGCCTGCCGGCCGGTATACTTCGAAAGAATAGTTTGGCGTTGACGGTGGGGGTCACGTGGTTGGCGAACTGCTTACGATTGGATGTTACTTTTCTCTCTGTTCTGCGGTTGCTCGCATGGCAAGAGTGATTCTGCTGGAAATGTTCTCCACATCGAAAATATCTACTGAGTTTTTAGTTATAAAATGTTTTTATATAAACACGAACGACGGGAAGTTAATCGAACTTGTTCGCCAAAATGTGGAGTTGTATGATATGAGATGCAAAAAAATACAGCGACACTTTGTTTAAAGGAGAAATATGGGAGAAAATTGGATTTGTTATCGGTCGCCCAGGTAAATAACTGTATGAATATTATAGGCATACTGCAGATTATATTTAATTTGTATGTAATATATTTAGATGTATAACATCGCACCTGCATGTATTTATGTATGTATGTACTCACGATCAGGAGGTGAAAACGCTTAGCAGAGGTTAGAGCCTTCCTGCTTTCCAATTTCACAATTATTCGCGAGTCATGAAAGTTTATTTCGACCATGTTTATATGTAATACTTATCATTCCGAAGCAAATATGAGTATTCTACGCCAAATAGTCATTTTGGCTAGTAGTTTACTTATTTATGTATAGTATTTATTTACATACTTTCTGGTACTGAGTCTCACTCAACATTTCGTATGGATACAGCGTATTTAAGTACAACTGCCTTGCCAATTTCCGCTCTCTTTCTCCTCATCATCTAAAGCAATTGCAATCGTAGCAAGTTCATCAAGACTAAATTTAATGTCCTCCATCCTCTCTCGTGAACACTTCTGCGAGTTTCCAACAACGCGCCAAAACGTGGTTGAAGTTCTGCCGTCGCTTGACGTGTGAATGTATGAATGCAAATGGATTTTTGACGGTGTGTGACATCACTAACGTTGACGTGACGTTGCCCACCGTGTGAATCGAGCCTAAGAAGGCTGATTTGATGCACTCTCCACGCTAACCTAAAGTCGTCGGCGCACGGACCGTGCTTTCGAACGGAAACGTTGAGCGTGCGGAGTTCAGCGTGCAGCTGAACGGTCAGAAACGATGCGACGTGTGCAGACGGTACGTGTGCCTCAACATGGTGGTATACGCGATCGCAACGCACTCCAGCGGCAGTTGTCGGTTGTATCTGGCTCCCTAATCACACTCTTAACGAAGTGGACGGGCGTAAAATTCATACGTTAGCTCTATTAAAACGCAAATTTCCACCATTGCCCCTGTGCTAGTCATGTTGTTATGTCTGTAGTACACGTAAGTAAAAGCTTCAATATCCTAGAATATGTTATAAGGCAAAAAGGAAAGTATCCTGTCCAATCACGAAGGGCATGGCCTTATAAAAGTTGCATTACAAATAGCGCTATACAAATTTACAATAGGTCTCTATTATTTCATTATTTTCACTTTCTAGTAAAACCCTAAGGTCATTACACGCCAGGGTAGCCGAGACCGCTAACGCGCTCCTTCCTGGACTCGGGTAGGCGCGCCGGCCCCGGATCGAATTCGCCCGGAGGATTAACGACGACGTCCGGTGTGCCGGCCAGCTTGGATGTGGTTTTTAGGCGGTTTTCCACATCCTACTCGGTGAATACCGGGCTGGTCCCCAAGTCCCGCCTCAGTAACACTACTCTCAGACATTTGAAACACATTCACACTATTTCACGATTTACACTAGACGCAGACAGCTGGGGTACACTACTTCTGTACTGGGGGGGGGGGGTATAGGGTGGCGGCAGGAAGGGCATCCGGCCACCCCTTAACCCTGCCGACCCTGCGCACAATGCGGGATAAAGGCAGTAGAAAGAAGAAAAGTAAAACCCTTAGGTCATTGATCACTGTTCCTGTTCATTAGCAGAATCGTAACATGTGAAATACGGAACATAAAAGAAGGCAGTGCAAAATATCTTACTGCAAGTAGTGCAGGAGACCTGTCTTGTAGATTAAGCCAATCGAAGAAACTCACTCCTCGTAAAGAGTGAACTTATATTTACATAACATCGAATATTATAGAATATACTTTTATTAAACTAATAAGGATGGTACGCACTACTGGTGTAAGGTTGCCTGAGAGTGGAAGGAGCGTGCCAGATAACGGTTGAACATCATTCGTATCAAGATTTTTTTTAACACTTCTCAGCAAAACAACTTATCAATTAGGCCAACAGGGGCTTGGCATATTAAGACAATAATTATTTAATAATAATTACTGATAACCTATCAATGAAGCTATTAACTATTTCAGAGAGGTCAGATAACAAAAAGTTGTAGTGTAAATTCAGGTACTTGCTCTCAACTTTCCAAGAGTCATTCTTGGGACCATGACAATTACCAAATGGAGGCTATTATGTTTTGGTACTAGCGACACGTTCCTCAAATCGCCTGGCCAGACGCACAAACAGGGAACAACAGCAACAGTAAGCTGCAGCGGGTCCAGTGTAGAAGCAGCAGGGCACAAACACGCGCAGGAAGGGAAACAGTCACAGTTATCACGCCCACAGCTAGGTGGAAGATCAGTCTCCACGAATGCCGCGTGGTCTCGGCACCCAAGCGATGAACTACAGGTACCTCACCAAGCATACAAACAGTGGAAAAGCTTGGAGCCGCCAGGACGTATGTGGCCACTGCTCGCCGCCAGACCTGGTCGGCCAAAGGAATTGTGTGGTCACCCCCATTTCCGGTGCACGTCCCTCGTGTCCGGAAAATGCTCAGACCAACCTGGAAGTCACACGGGCGATAGAACAAACAGCCGGCCTGTTGCCCAGCAATCTGCACTGGCCGTGCTGCTTCGCTGACTGCCTCTCCCCGGAAAAAAACCTCAGCGGCATTCATCGCCAACGTGCCACACCCTTTCATGCCAAAGATCTTGTTCCGCGAGACGTGAGGAAAGCTATCCACTGCGCAGCGATTCAAAGGAAGTGTCAGAACCTATTAGAAAATACCATAAAAGTTTTTCTCCACTGAAACACGAACTAGCAACACATCACATGATACAATTTTGCGACCCTGGTTATTAAGCTACACAGACCATGAATGATTTACATCCGTACATTGATTCTTAGCTTCTTACCATGCCTTGAAAGCTGTAATTGAAGGTACATTATTAATTGACATTTAATCACAACAGATTGTATCAAGAACATTGCGTTTTTGATGGCTCTTCAATATGCCGTTGCCTTGAAACAGCATACTTTCACAATTGGCATGTTACAATAATTCTTTAATCATCAGTGTGGCGATTTCCAGCATTTTATTACAATAAATAATACAATTAACGACGGGTTTTCGAGAGACCCTCAATTTACTGGTGCTTCGAAACGGCATGAATAGTCGTACATAAGGGCTTCCGCTGAAAGCCAATATTGTGTCTCGCGACTCTGTCTATACTGAACATAAATGGCATGCATGCGAACTAGGTGGCGTTCTTAAATCTCACTGGTCTGCGTCCAGAAGCACGTTCAGAATATGACAAGCTAGATATTGTTCTACACGTTCGGAAAGACTCCCAGCGTGCTTTTCCACACCATGACGTCAGAAACTCGGCACGCTCAATGCTCCACGTTCGAGTGCACGGTCCGTGTACCGACGTTTAACCGTGTAAAAGACTCCCTATCTCTACATAGCGACTGCAACCCACATCTGTTTCAAACTGATTATTGCATTCAAGCCTTGATCTCTCTCTGCAGTCTTCACCCCGTACACTTCCATGAATTGCTTGTTACTATTCCGAGATACCTCTGAATGTGTCCTATCTACCTGTACCTTCTTTTAGCCAAGTCGTGGTATAGATGTCTTCTTTCACCAATAGGTTTCAATGGCGCACCACTAGTTACGGAGTTAACTTTCTAATCTTCAGCATTCTTTCGTTATACCACAGCCTAGCTACGTGGTAAATGAGGACGGAGATTCGGTTCCCGCCCAGCCGTCCAGATTTAGATTTCCCGTGATTTCTCTAAAGAGGTTGAGCCGAATATCGCGATGGGTACTTTGAAACGGTACATCTGATTGTCTTCCCTATTCTTTCACAATCCGAGGTTTACGTCGACGAGACTTTAAACCACGGATGGCCCAGCGGCAACCCGCGGGCCGGATCATGCCCGCGATTGGTTTCAATCTGGCCCGGAGAAGAAATTCTTGGGTGAGAGAGCGGGAGAGAGGGGGGTGGGGGGCGGGGGGGGGGGGTGGAGGAAAGAGAGCGAGGCGCTTGCATTGTTCTCCACCCGGAACGAATTTTCGAGTGTTTCAATATTAATATTAGTAAACAATTCTCGTCCGTATTTCAACACTGCAGCTATTGAAATTAAGGTAATTTACGAGTATAATGAATTAGCTGCGGAAAGTTGCTTTTATAAGCGTGTGTTTTTCCATAATGACATTTCAAGATACCTGTATCACATGTTTACGTTTATTTTCGCGTCGTGAAGACTGTTTCTTTAGCTATGGCGTTGCAGCATTTTGTAACGGAAGTTCTTAAGACAGCTACTCTAAAACATCTTATGTAAAGAAACCATCTGAAGATGGGTTCAACATAAAATAGATGTGCTCTCAAAAACGGCATAAGTTGTTGACGCACGGGTGCCATACATACCGATGCGTTACCCCATAAACATTAACGTCACACATGCTATAGTTCTCACATTAGGCGCTAGGAGCGCTGCTGTCGCGTCACGTGACGAGGTGCCCGCGACCTTAAGTATCTATGTGAATCTGGCTCGCGGGTCACCAAAGGTTTCCCATAACTGTTTTAAATCCTAATCTTCCTTTCGTTGTGGACATTAAATTTCAGAGGACTCAACCCTCCTTTTGTCTGTGCTGTTTATTGTCCACGTTTTGCTTTCATATAAAGCTACACTCCAGGCAAAAGCTTTGAAAAAGATTTTCCAAGCGTTTCCTTGATATTACATGTAAAATAATAATATTTTTCGGAAGAGCTTTGAGTGCTGTTGCCAGTCTGCTTTTTAACGTCAATTACTTTGTTGCTCATGTACTTTCAGTGCCTCGTTTCCTTATCTAATTCTTTCAGCATCGTCTGAATAAATTCGACTACACTTCATAGAATTGCTGGGAACTGAGGATCGATAATTCACCGCTGGAGGACGCACTGGCGCAATACGACGTTATATGTGGTGATAGGGGTACTTAAGTGGTTCAGATGGCTCTAAGCCATCTGAGCTCATCAGTCCCCTAGACTTAGAACTACTTAAACCTAACTAACCTAAGGACATCACACATATCCATGCCCGAGGCAGGATTCGAACCAGCGATCGTAGCGGCAGGAGTACTTAAAAGTTTGCACTATCTACGAATTATGAAAGTGTGGCAGCTGCTCTTGTTTTAATTCGCAGACACTGTATATCGAAATGTTCAGTTCATCACAATTCTTTATTATACCTGGCCACGAATGTACCACAGTGGCCGGCCGCTGTGACCGAACGGTTCTAGGCGCTTCGGTCGGGAACCGCACGGCCGTTACGGTCGCAGGTTCGAATCCTGGCTCGGGCATGGATGTGTGTGATGTCCTTAGGTTAGTTAGGTTTAAGTAGTTCTAAGTTCTAGGGGACTCATGACCTCAGATGTTAAGTCCGCTAGTTCGTAGAGCCATTTGAACCATTTTGTACCACAGTGATTACCTGTAGTGTTGTTCCTTTCTGAAGAACCAAGATTCGTTGTAATGATACAAATGGTTAGTTGGTCAAAGACTGAAAAAAAGACGAGATTCGAACGCAATACAGGCAGACTTGTAGGCGGCAGTCTTAGTTGGTTGCGTTAACACCGCTGCTCGATGCTGGCTGTCACTCTCGTACGTTATTAAACAGATCTGCAAAATAGTGAACTTGTTTTTCTCGACACCACTTAAGAATCGCACGAGTCTAAAACACCATTCGTTATATCTAAATATGTCAACAGTTATGCTAAATGTAAGCAAAATCGGTAACCTGTTGGGCGTATGCGTCAGTTGTTAGTATATGAGGTCAGACGCAGGATAGCAGTCATTAGAGTTAAAAAATGGTTCAGATGGCTCTGAGCACTATGGGACTTAACATCTGACGTCATCAGTCCCCTAGAACTTAGAACTACTTAAACCTAACTAACCTAAGGACATCACACACATCGATGCCCGAGGCAGGATTGGAACCTGCGACCGTAGCGGTCGCGCGGTTCCAGACTGCAGCGCCTAGAACCGTTCGGCCACACCGGCCGGCGTGATTACAGTATACAATATTGCAGTGCGTGTGTTCGTAAGATGTACGATGCAATGTACTTTCAGAAATGCATCCATATCCGTAGGAACTGGCAGTGCGGCGAGTACATGAATCACAGGAAATGTATTCGCAGTTACAAATGCGGGCAGCATCCAACCGTAGACTGGACTGACGACATTGAAAATTGATGCCGGACCAGGACTCGAACCCGGGATTTCCCGCTTGTTGCGAACCGTCTTAACGAGTTCGGCTATCCGTGCAGACTTCCGTATGTCGTCGTCCATGGTTCATGACTGTAGTCGTACACTTACTGTAATTCCCGTACAAGAGAGAGATTTTAATCGAAAGTCGCTAGCCAGGTATCGGCGGATAAGTACATCGCAGTGCCTTTGCTTTTAGGTACGATACAATATTGCTTCCGACATTCCATTCTATGGTAAGAATGGTTCAAATGGCTCTGAGCACTATGGGACTTAACTTCTGAGGTCATCAGTCCCCTAGAACTTAACCTAAGGACATCACACATATCCATCCCCGAGGCAGGATTCGAACCTGCGACAGTAGCGGTCCCGCGGTTCCAGACTGTAGCGCCTAGAACCGCTCAGCCACTCCGGCCGGGTCTATGGTAAGAGGTTGCCCATGTTCGTAACTGAGAATACATTTCCTGTATTTCATAACGGCTGTAGTCGCCGCAGTGTCTGTTCCCTGGGATATACATGCATGCCCGAAGAAACGTTGCATTGTACTTCTTACAAACACAGGCACTGCAACATCATATTTATCGACCGATACCAGCCTAGCTAGTTTCGATTAAACTGTGTCCCCTGTACTGGAATTAAAATAAGTGTAGGAATACAAGTTACTGATACATGGACGACAACATACGAAAGTTTGATTGTGGCTGTGAAGCGTGCACGAGTAGCCGAAATTGTTAAGGCGACGGCTCGCGAATAGCGGGAAATCTTGTTTCGAGTCCGGCTTCGGCATAAATTTTCAGTGTCGCCATTTCATTCTACAGTTTAAGGTTGCGCCCATTTGCAACTGCGAATACATTACCTGTAATACATTAGGAGATGTTCCTTGTGGTGACCCACAATCACATGACATTGAATCAATCCGACAGCCTTCATCTCTACATACCTGCTGCAACCTACATCTATAGGGACTTCGTATGTCTGTAGTACACATCACTACCGGTCTACCTCCGTTGCAACATAAAACCAGTCTTCGGACTGAAGAGCACGGCACCAACCTGGAGACTCGTATGCGCTGCATGCTGATTGTTATCCGGCAGCAGGTCCTTTGCTAGTCCCCCACTCCTCCAGGCAGCTCCAGGCGCCGCGGCTGCCTCCGGCTGGCCTCGCACAGGTGTGGGCGGGCGTCCGGCGCAGACGTCTGCAGCAGTGCCCGTGGCGGCCGGTTACGCAACCTGCACGGTGCGACCCGCTTTCCGCCGCGGAGAAGAAGAAATATTTGCCGCCGGCGAGGCGCGGCGCTATTGTTTCGGGAGGAGCGTGTTTGACGGGCCGTTTGCGTCTCGGATGGCGCTACCGCGAAATCGGTTATTTTCGTTTGCCGGCCGGGGCGAGGCGCGCGCCCGCCGCCGCTGGATCCGGCCGGATTTCAGTCGCTCTGAGCAGCGCCGCCCGTTCTGGAAATGAAAAGCCCGAGCTTTGAATCGTCACTTTTCGTAGTAAGCACTGTTGCCACACAGGTGTATTAGGCGACTACAGTACTGTTGTACTTGGAAGCTATGGCGCTTCAATCGGCTTATCGTGAATTTTTATCGTGTTATTTCACGGGGACATGCTGAACCACTTGACAGTAAATACACAGCTGACTTGTAATAGCCGGGTGGGGTGGCCGAGCGGTTCTAGGCGCTACAAAAATGGCTCTGAGCACTATGGGACTCAACTGCTGAGGTCATTAGTCCCCTAGAACTTAGAACTAGTTAAACCTAACTAACCTAAGGACATCACAAACATCCATGCCCGAGGCAGGATTCGAACCTGCGACCGTAGCGGTCTTGCGGTTCCAGACTGCAGCGCCTTTAACCGCACGGCCACTTCGGCCGGCTTCTAGGCGCTACAGTCTAGACCCGCGCGACCGCTACGGTCGCAGGTTCGAATCCTGCCTCGGGCATGGATTTGTGTGATGTCCTTAGGTTAGTTAGGTTTAACTAGTTCTAAGTTCTATGCGACTGATGACTTCAGAACTTAGGTCCCGTAGTGCTCGGAGCCATTTTAACCATTTTTGAACTTGTAAACATTGACAGTGCAGTTCGTTTTCTTTAGTCACCACTGTAGTTGTTTACTTTTCCGGTAATGGCCACGACAGGCTGGGTGCAACAATACTCGTGTTTGGCAGTGTAAATGAGGAAAGCCATGTATTTTCCATTAGCGCGACACCTGGCCTTAGGTGCTGTCAAATGTTGTTGGTGTTAAGCTCCCCATACACGAGTGACTGATCGCAACGATTCGTTGCCAGATCGTACGATCTGTCTGGAAATGTCACTTACGTGGGAAAATTGCAGATAGCTGCGATCGATTACTGATCGATTGAAATTCTCAATCTGAGAATCCGATGCGATCTGGACGACACTCCTTTACCTAGTTATTAAGATTGGTTGTGTAGCTTCTTTAGCCGGTCGATGTGGCCGAGCAGTTGTAGGCGCTTCAGTCTGGAACTGCGCGACCGCTACGGTCGCTGGTTCGAATCTTGCCTCGGGCATGGATGTGTGTGATGTTCTTAAGTTAGTTAGGTTTAAGTAGTTCTAAGTTCTATGCGACTAATGACCTCAGAACTTAGGTCCCGTAGTGCTCGGAGCCATTTTAACCATTTTTGAACTTGTAAACATTGACAGTGCAGTTCGTTTTCTTTAGTCACCACTGTAGTTGTTTACTTTTCCGGTAATGGCCACGACAGGCTGGGTGCAACAATACTCGTGTTTGGCAGTGTAAATGAGGAAAGCCATGTATTTTCCATTAGCGCGACACCTGGCCTTAGGTGCTGTCAAATGTTGTTGGTGTTAAGCTCCCCATACACGAGTGACTGATCGCAACGATTCGTTGCCAGCAGATCGTACGATCTGTCTGGAAATGTCACTTACGTGGGAAAATTGCAGATAGCTGCGATCGATTACTGATCAATTGAAATTCTCAATCTGAGAATCAGATGCGATCTGGACGACACTCCTTTACCTAGTTATTAAGATTGGTTGTGTAGCTTCTTTAGCCGGTCGATGTGGCCGAGCAGTTGTAGGCGCTTCAGTCTGGAACTGCGCGACCGCTACGGTCGCTGGTTCGAATCTTGCCTCGGGCATGGATGTGTGTGATGTTCTTAAGTTAGTTAGGTTTAAGTAGTTCTAAGTTCTAGGGGACTGATGACCTGAGATGTTAAGTCCCATAGTGCTCAGAGCCATTTTGTAGTTTCTTTTCGCATTACCCAGATTGAGTAAGACCTTTACGTTTTGATTATACACAGGGTGTCAAAACAAAATAAATTAAAATAAAATCGGACAAGCTTTAAGGACAGATTTTTTATGCAAAAAAAGTCTGGTATAGATAGGCACTAAAATGCATACCGTAATAGCTGTGAGCACTTTGCCATCTTCGGTACTATGAAAACCTCTTCTATATATTTTGGGTGGTGGTAGTATGGATAAAGCCAAGAAAAAAAGGTCCATTAAACATGTTGTCAAAAATGCATGCTTTAAGAGCTATAATCACTTGTTCATCTTCGCTAGTATGGAAACATCTCTTCCCCTGAACAAATGCTCATAAGTCATCGGGTGTGCACTTAGAGCCCGTGTTTACTAGAGTTTTTCCGTGTGTTGACCCCCTGCAGTTATTCCTGGACCTCCATCCACTCTTGAGACTGAAGTTGAAGTCAGACTTGCCATTTCATTGAGTTGATAGAAGTCATGGGATACCTCCTGTTATCGGCTCGGACTTCCTATTACCCGACGTAGTGCAGCAAGTCGACGTGGCACGGACTGAACAACTCGTTGGAAGTCCCCGCAGAAATACTGAACCATGTTACCTCTATAACCGTCCATATTTGCGAAAGTATTGCCGGTGCAGGATTTTGTGCACGAACTGACCTCTCGGTTATGTCCCACAAATGTTCTATGGGATTCATGTCGGGCGATCAGGGTGGCCACATCATTCACTCGAATTGTCCAGAATGTTCTTCAAACCAATCACGAACAGTTGTGGCCCGGAGACATGTCATGCACAAAAATTCCATTGTTCTTTGGGGACATGAAGTCCATGATTGGGTGAAAATTGTCTCAGGGAAGCCAAACATAACCATTTGCAGTCAATGATCGGTTCGGTTGGACTAGGGGAATCAACACCATTATGAGCCAACATCAACTTGCACAGTGTCTTGTTGACACCTTGATTCCAGGACTCCATGGGGTCTGCACCACAAATGGTGCAAATGGCTCTGAGCACTATGGGACTTAACATCTGAGGTCATCAGTCCCCTAGAACTTAGAACTACTTAAACCTAACCTAAGGACATCACACACATCCACGCCCGGGGCAGGATTCGAGGCAGACGGTAGCGCCTAGAACCGCTCGGCCACCCCGGCCGGTTGTGCACCACACTCTAACCCTACAGTGAGCCATAAGCAACTTAAATCTGGACTCATCTGACCAGATCACGATTTTCGAGTCGTCGAGGGTCCAACCGATATGGTCACAAGCCCAGGAGAGACACTGCAAGCGATGTTGAGCTGTTGCCAGATCGACTCGCGTTGGTCCTGTGCTGCCATAGTCCATGTACGCCAGATTCCGCCGCACTGGCCTAACGAATGCGTTCGTCGTACGTGCCACACCGATTTCTGCGGTTATTTAACGCACTGTTGCTTGTCTGTTAGTACTGACGACTCTAGACAAAGGCCGCTGCTCTCGGTCGTTAAGTGAAGGCTATCGGCCACTGCGTTTCCATGGTGAGAGGTAATGCCTGATATGTGATATTCTCGGCATGTTGTTTGCACTGTGGATCTTGGAATATTTAAACCCCTAACGATTTGCGAAATGATATCTCCCAGGTGCCTAGCTCCAACTGCCATTCTGTGTTCAAAGTCTGTTAATTCCCGTCGTACGACCATGATCATGTCGTAGAGGTTTTCACGTGAGCCACTGAGTACAAATGATCGCTCCGCCAATACACCGATCTTTTATACCTTGTGTACGCGATACTACCGCTATCTGTATATGTGCATATCGCTATCCCAAGGCTTTCGTACCTCTGAGCACGTTCAGAAGTAACACAAAATTCACTCTCCGATTTTGCAGTGATTAGTGTTTTGAAGCTTGTGCATGCATGCATGTTCGAAGGAACTACGTGTAGTCCTCCTAAACAACACAGTCACTGCAATATCGTATTGCTTGGCAAGTCACTCGTGTACGACTGTGTCGAGGGAGAGCACCAATTTCAGCGATATCGCTTGCGACGGATCGATGCGATCCACCATTCGTGTGTGGGGTCGTTTACGGACAGTGTATTCTGTGCTGTTAACGTAAATTTTAGGAGAGATTAATGATGTGAATTAACGATTTTGTAGCTACATTTTCACCCGACAGAACAGCTTACGCTGTGTGGCAGAGGGTGCTTAGTGCATCAGAATAATCCAGGCTACTCCCGCTTTCCCGAGACCCCTGCCCCCCCCCCCCCCCCACTCCCTCCCGCCTCCTCCCCTCCTTGCAGTTTCTTTGCTGTATGGGTCGCAGGAAGAAATTTTGTCAGTGACATTCTGATTAAGCCAGAGTTTTCCTAGTTTTAATGTCGGAGACATTCTGTGAGGTGCATGTTGGGGAGAGATATTTCAGCGTTCATATTGGAACGTCCGTTCGGAGTCTGCTCCGATTCTCCGCAACATAAATACAAGAGTAATAACTTTGATTAGAATGCGGGTGATCCATAATACAAATAACGTACGCTGTCTTTAGACGACCGCATTTATCCGGTGCCAGTCCTGTACGTATTGTGAGGCGTTCAGATATGAGCGTGGCCCATTGCTGGACTGTATGGGAACACGACGGCGGGCATACCTGTCGTCAAGGTCTTGGTCGACCACCTCTGACCACCACAAGGGAGGATCGCAGTACTGTGCACCAAGAAAATCGTAACACTTCACATCTGCTTCCGACAATCCGAAAACATGTAATGGACTCCCTGCAACTTTGTGTCATCCCGCCCCATTGGTTGGAGACTAGCAGCAGCGGACTAAGAATTACTGTCCGTTGAGTACTCTGCCTTTAACTTCACAACACGAAAATCGGCTGGGTTTGGACAGTGCCGAGGTCGGGAAGGATGCTATAGGTCCTGTAGTACACCTGACGACCGTCGTAGGTGAGTATGGCTGCGCTCTCTTGAGAGGTCCCATTCTTCAAATGTTTTGCAGTGGCACAGCGGTGTTACTCCTGCCGTCATGGTGTGGGAAACCAACGGCTAAGGCTTCAGGTCAAGGCTGTTGATGATTGAGGGCACTCTGATAGCACAACGGTACGTCGCGGACAACCCGCGTTCTCATGTCTTATGTCTCATGCGATAGTGCCGTGGTACTGTTTGTGAGCAGGACACTGCTCGTCCACTTATGGGATGTATGTCTCTGAACTGTATGCGTGATGTTGACGTACTCACTTGGCTATCACGAACTATAGATCGGTCCCCGATAGGATATGTGTGGGACCAGCTTGGACATCAGTCCCGTCACGGTGCCAGTAACCGGGATACGAAGGACCAGCTACAAAAGTTGCGGACTAGCGTACCTCAGGGCTGGATACAATGGCTTTATGACACCCTCCCCAACTGAATCAGTGCCTGCAACCATACCAGAGGGCGTGCAACTTCACATTGTTAATTTGACTCGATTTTGTAATCATTGCAACAACACTGCACCCCCGCCCCCTCTCCTCTCCACAACTCGTAAAATTTCATTTCATTTCGTTTTCTCCTCCCTTTCTTGGCGTCTGAGTGTTTTTATGTCAGGCAGTGTAAGTTCTGTGGCTCACTCGTGGTGTGTGGCAAAGAGCACTACAGGCACAACGATCATTTCGTCCTCTTTCTGTTACCGAGCGCGTGCCTCGGTAGTTAAATCACTGGGAGGGATGACGGCGGTTCAGATTTATCTTTTGCATGGTTTCTCAAAATCGTCCAACGCGAATCTCGGGGTACTTGTTTTCAAAAAAACCACTGCGCCAGATTCAAAAGTGGTTCAAATGGCTCTAAGCACTATGGGACTCAACATCTGAGGCCATCAGTCCCCTAGAATTAGAACTACTTAAACCTATCTAACCTAAGGACATCACACACATCCATGCCCGAGGCAGGATTCGAACCTGCGACCGCAAAAGCCGCGTGGTTCCAGACTGAAACACCTAGAACAGCTCGGCTACCGCGGCCGGTCGGCAAATTCATTCCATATCCTTTCCCAATCCGAACATCTGCTCCGTCTCTTGTCACCTCATCATTGACGGAACTTAAAACTGTAACCTTCCTTGTTTTCCTGTTCTGGTGTGCGCGAAGAACAACGATCATTAAACATCCAAATGAACACAAAGTTCTCATTTTATATACATTACTGTTCACCCTAATAAAACCGAAAAACTGCGGGACGGATTCATGGCTGGGAATGGAAGAAAAAAGGTCCTAAGAACATGTGTCCGGAAACGCATGGTTGCCGCGGCTGTGTGATTGACGCAGCAACTGTCAGACAGTTGAACGTGCAGAAAGGCGGCGGACTGTGCGTACACCAGATTTGGAGGGCCAGGTTCTACCGGATACTGAGACGAACCCTTGTACAAGCTAGTTTTTTATTAATGTTCACCATGTATATACACCAGATATATACGGGAGCAGGCAAAATGGTTTTTCACTGTTCTTGGCACGTGCTTGTCGCAAGTTTAGCAGTCACTTCTCCGTGGTGCACACTGCTTCTTCTTAACGTCTGCCATTGGAGTTCTAACAGATTCACGGTGAGGCTTTCGCACTTTCAGAATGAACCTGTGGCGAAACATACTGATCTTTATTGGATCTTCTCTGTCTCTCCCCCAGTTGACGACCACTACTCAAGAACCTAGCGAACGAGGTTTCACTTTGTGAACGCAGATTGTTTATTTATCGAATTATTGATAGTGTGTACTATGCTTAAGACCCAAAGAAACTGGTATACCTGCATATTATCGTATAGGGCCCCTTCCACCTCGCAGAAATGCAGCAACATGACGTGGCATGCACTCGACAAATGTCTGAATTAGAGCTGGAGGGAACTGACACCATTAATCCTGCAGGGCTATCCATAAATCCGTGGCCGAGTGGTTGTAGGCGCTGCAGTCTGGAACCGCGCGACTGCCACTGTCGCAGGTTCGAATCCTGCCTCGGGCATGGATGTGTGTGATGTCCTAAGGTTAGTTAGGTTTAAGTAGTCCTACGTTCTAGGGGACTGATGCCCTCAGTTGTTAAGTCCCATAGTGCTCAGAGCCATTTGAACCATTTGTCCATAAATCCGTAAGACTACGAGGAGGTGGAGATATCTTCTAAACAACACGTTGCAAGGCACCCCAGATATGCTCAATAATCTTCAAGTCTGGGGAGTTTGGTGGCCAGCGGAAGTGTTTAAACTTAGAAGAGTGTTCCTGGGGCCACTCTGTACCAATTCTGGGCGTGTGGGATGTCGCATTGTTCTGCTATAATTGCCCAAGTCCGCCGAAATGGACATTGGACATGAATGGTTGTAGGCGATCAGACAGGATGCTTACGTACGTGTCACTTGTCAGAGTCGTATCTAGACGTATCAGTTGTCCCATATCACTCCAACTGCACGCGTCCTACACCATTACAGAGCCTCCACCAGGGTTGAACAGTCCCCTGCTGACAATCCATGGATTCATGAGGTTATCTCTGTACCGTACACGTCCATCCGCTCGATACAATTTGAAACGACAATCGTCCCAGGCAACATGTTTCCAGTTATCAAGAGTCCAATGTCGGTATTGACGGTCGCAGGCGAGGCTTAAAACTTTGTGTCGTGCCGTCATCAAGGGTACACGAGTGGGCCTTCGACTCTGAAAGCCCATATCGATGATGTTTCGTTGAATGGTTCATACGCTGACACTTGTTGATGGCCCAGCATTGAAATCTGCAGCAATTTGCGGAAGGGTTGCACTTCTGTCACGTAGAACGATTTTATTCAGTCGTTGATCCCGTTCTTGCAGGATCTTTTTCCGACCGCAGTGATGTCGGAGATTTAATGCTTTACCAGATTCCTGATATTCACGATACACTCGTGAAATGGTCCCCACTTCATCGCTACTTCGGAGATGCTGTGTCGCATCGCTCGTGCGCCGACTATGACACCACGTTCAAACTCACTTAAATCTTGATAACTGTCATTGTAGCAGTAGTAACCGCTGTAACGACTGTGCCAGACACTTGTCTTGTATAGTCGTTGCCGACCGCAGCGCCGTATTCTTCCTGTTTACGTATATCCGTGTTTTAATACTCTTGCTTATCCCAGTTTCTTTGATGCTTCAGTATATATGGCTTTATGCGATTAGTTTGCGGTGGCACATGTCACTAATGTTACAGCAGCTCGGTTCAGGATAGCTTATTTTCTTTTTTATTTCTTAAAAAGGCAATTGTTTACAATTTCTTACGAAGATTCAGTCTTCATACGAAGTCTGGTCGAATATTAACAGGTAAAACGATAACATAATATTCGCATTTGCTGTTTTCACAGGGAGAAATGTCCCAGTCATTCTTGCGACTGAGATGTGTTTTTCCTTGATGCAGGCCTGGATGTGAGCACACCTGGCTTGCGAGTTTGTGGTGCCCAACTTGGCGTTTTGTTACCATGTCGGAAATTCCTGGCACCGCGGGAGCCGACCACAGCCCTGCATCGAGTTCTCTCGTCAGTCAGTGGTAGAGCGAAACTAGATCTACAGCAACCGGGCCGCTGCAAGAGCGGAGAAATCATTCTGAGAACGCAGGGGACGCGTTAGGAGCAAATATTCCACTACGCTGGCAACTTGTATTGACATCCAGGCCGTATTCGACGTGAAACATAAACGAGAGAGAGCCAAGGTGTTGAGCACTCTTGTCAACGACGATATGAAAATACAGAAGAGAGCTGCTGTAGGGCCAGAGATGCTGAAGTACACATTTACGTCTGTATCATTGCCATAGTTGGACATTTCCTCCATTTTAATTGTTCTTGAGTAGGGTATTTCTTCAACTACAGTGAATGAGCAAAGGTCATGGAAGGTTCTGCGACACGAGTTTGTAGTCGGCTGCTGTACCCTGCGCGATGGATTTGCCTCTGTGCAGTCCAGGCAGAAATGCGTTCTTGGCGCGCCACGTCCAAATCGTCGACGCGCTGACTCACAGTAGACCGTCGATACGGATCTACTGCTCTAACGTGACGACCGTTTGTCAAACACTAGTGTTCGTCCTGTGCCGCAGTTTACTTATGTGTAAGATCTATTCTAGACAGTGTTGACCTCAAATTCCAAAATTCCTATATTATCTCCTATATGTTATAGCCCACGCGTTGAAGGTCGGTTAGCTCGCGGCGTGCTGCCATGTTCACTAACCACCTGTTTGTAACAGAGTGCTCAGATATCGTGTCTACTGTCGCACCATACGTCACATCCATCCGCAATATTCGCGCGTCATGTGGGGCCCATCTTCAAATGGTGCAACCCTTCACTGTGCTTTTGACTATTCAGTTCATTCGCTCTTTTCCTTCTATTAACATCAGCTTGATTGCTTTCATTACATCATATCATGGGTAATTTATACGTTTACGGCTCAAAATGTTTGCTTTTGCTTCCTTATCATGCTCGAAATCCCTTCTACACTCTTATACAGCTCACATCTTGGTCTGTGTATATACATTTCACCTTATTTTTTCTTACCACTTGATGTCTCTCAGCATCTTTCGCTATTCGCGATTCAGTCGGATACAAACTTTCTTGCTCAAGTTCATCGTCTCCGTTGCATATAACGACTTCTGAATTTGATCTTATTCATCAGAGTGTAATGAGTATTTGATTGATTTACTTTTAACAGAAAATTACCTGTCACAATTCCAAAAATGTTGCGTGTCTAGGACAAAATTATCAGATTTCTCCATAACGAGCCATTGGAAACCGAGGGGTCGTTCTATCAGATCATTGAGAAACCATTTCTGAGCGACCTCTGATAGCTTCCGATCCAGAATATTTTATTCTTCGTGTGTTTGTCCCGAACAACGTTACGTGGAAGCTGTTCATCCAGTGAAATGTCCAAGGTTATGGACATCTAAATAGGACTAAGACACTGGATGGTATCTCTTATTATAGATTTGTAACTATATACCGACTAATAGTGTAGCTTAAAGTCTGTAAGTCAGACAGCGGGGCCTGAGCACCGACGATCTGTGTGCGCGTGAAACAGTTTCCCATCTGTGTGAAAGTGAAGCATACCTGATCTTCACGCTGGGAATTTCCCACCAGACCTTTACCACGCCAAGACCAGTCATGGCGGTCCGGTTTTTGTACTTGGATAGACTGTACTTATAAAACATGAACGTATAATTTTTTACTTTTCTTAAATTCCCACTAGCCTTCTGAGTAGTTTGATGGGGCCCGCAGACTTCTTCGTCCACATTAGTGTCTCAATCTTAGAGTATTGTATGTGTTCCAGTCTCTGTCTTCCTATACAGTTTGACAATGTAATACTCTCTCTAGTGCCATGGAAGTTATTCCCTAATGTCTTAATAGATGTCATGCCATCCTGTCCCTTCTTCAGGTCAGCTTTCTCCACTTATTTCTTTCCTCGACGATTCTGCATAGGATCCCCATTTCTTATCGTGTCAGTAAACCCCCGATTCTTTATATAATGGAACTCCCATGTATAAAACAGGTTCAGCGTCTCATTACTTTACAAATGTGTTAATGTGTTGCCGTCTGCTGCGGCCGAGCGGTTCTAGGCGGATCAGTCCGGAACCGTGCTGCTGCTACGGTCGCAGGTTCGATCCTGCCTCAGGCATGGATGTGCGTGAGGTCCTTTGGTTAATTGGGTTTAAGTAGTTCTAAGTCTAGGGGACTGGTGACCTCAGATGTTAAGTTCCATACTGCTTAGAACCGTTTGAACCATTTTTTTTATTAATATGTTAATATTTGACTTCAAGCACGTAAGCGAGAAAAAGTTTAGGAAAGGTTTGAAGTTAAATTAAAATTTATTGGAAGTCGCTAAGTACTCTCTTTAAGAAACGACGAATGAATTAACCTGGGTAACTTGTGTTCGATTTTAGGCAGAAGCTAGTTTCTGACGCATCTCAATGTTTCGCAGGGACTTTCAGTGATATATGTAAATACTGTCTGTAAAATGTTTTGCGAATAGAATTAGTAGTAAAGAAATAATGATTTAAAACGCCATGCCTATTGCTGATGTTTACCCGCAATCACAGCGAAATGTAGTAAGCGATAAACTTTTTGCTTTCATTATTTTGTGAGGAGTGTCAGCGAGTGAAATATTTGAGGTTTGAAATTAAGTGTAAAGTTCATTGCAAGTCTGTAAGTGCTCTCATTCTCTGCTACTGTATGAATATGGACTACGTAATTTGCGTCTCGTGACATATACACAGTTTTAAATTGCAATACTTGCCTTACTGTGTCCAACTTTTAACACAAGATTATATTTCTTAATCAGTAGAGTATGAGAGCATTTTCAATCTGTAAATTCGGTAGATAATTACGCGTAATATTGAAAATCAAATCTTTCTTTCCCCTAGGACCCGTTAGATAGTCAACGTGGAACAGGTTCCGGGATAGCGTTTCAGTAATGTAGATCAGTGCTGCTCATAATTTTCAGCACCCTTGTTTAGCACCAGGTATTAAACACTCCGATTTTCTTCTTTTCGTACTTACTCTACATGCCTGTTCATCTACGATTCAGTGAAAAAAATCAGTTTTGCAAGTAACAACAACCGGTTACCAGGCATACTGTATCAAAAAAAAAAAAAAAGGCTCTGAGCTTAGAACTACTTAAACCTAACTAACCTAAGGACAGTACACAACACCCAGTCATCACGAGGCAGAGAAAATCCCTGACCCCGCCGGGAATCGAACCCGGGCGTGGGAAGCGAGAACTCTACCGCACGACCACGAGCTGCGGAATCATACTGTATCGAAACACTACGTTATGTTATAAGGAAGCTACCGCCCAAGACTTGCACCACTGGTCGCTCCACGCATCTGGGCACATGAGCATCGCCACTGGAAGCCCGAGGGGCTGGAATAGGTCTCGTGGACTGAGGCGCCGCAGTACCGGTTTGCATTAATTGTTCCCTGTGAAAGTCTCGGCGCGGTTTCTGGCCGGAGTAGCCATTTCCATAGAAATCGGAAGACAGTTTATGACTTAGGACTGATATCTCACTTGTTCCCAATCACTAGCCACCTCAGCTGTGAAAAACGAGTATCTTAAATGAACAAACGACGATTGGAGAAAGGTCCAGCCGTTGTCGTTGAGCGGTTCTAGGCGCATCATTCCGGAACCATGCGGTTGCTACGGTCGCAGGTTCGAACCCTGCCTCGGGCATAGATGTGTGTGATGTCCTTAGGTTAGTTAGGTTTAAGTAGTTCTAAGTCTAGGGGACTGATGATCTCAGATGTTAAGTCCCATTAGTGCTTAGAGCCATTTGATTGGAGAAAAATGCGAGAACACCGAGAGAAATGCATTGTTGAACTTAAATGCAGGTGCTCACAAAAGCCTGCAGGTTGTGCTGTCGTATTTGTCCGCGAATGGCACTTGTCCACTGTCCTTTATATGTTGTGCCATTCGTGGTCAGCACAGTGTCCTGTGTAGCTGTGAGTGCATTATGTCACATCCAAATGAATTCGAGCGTGGGGAAACTGTCGGTGCCTGTATAGTGGGTGCTTCCGTAACCAAGATAGCCGAAGTGTTTGGTGTTGCAGGACGCACCGTATCGACGATTTATACCGCGTAGAGGTAAAGCAGAAAAACAGCATCCGCTAGGTATCAATGAAACTGTGTGTTGAATGCTCGTGACAGACGGTCGTTGATGAGTATTGTGTGGAAAAGTAAGAGGACGACAGCTGCAGAAGAGAATGTCGTACTAGCGGATCCTGTCAGCACCGCAACACGAAGGAGGGGGGGGGGGGGGGGGAGAGAATAAGCAGGGAAAACCAGACGAGCTGGAACTCCAGAAACCATTCGTGATGCAAATGCCCAAAACGGGAAAACATGGTCCTGAAGCCATAAAAACTGTACTATGGTACAATGGAAAAAGTCATTTCGTCGGAAGGATCTTGTTTCACGCTCTTTCCAATTTCCGGCCCAGTTGACTTCCCAAGAGGGAAACATGCCGGGAATTCGGTGGTGATTTGGACAGCCACATCGTGTTATTCGACAGGCTCCGTGGTTACTGTGCAAGGTCACATTACTGCCCAGGACCATTTTTGGCTGATCAGGTTTATTCCATGGTACAATGTTTGTTCCCCAATGGTGATGCTTTGTTCCAAGACGACAGGACCACTGTCCCACACCTCGCATCGTCCAGGACTGGTTTTGTGAGTACGATGATGAATTGTCGCACCTACGCTGGTCACCACAGTCAGCATTTGTCAGTGTTATTGAGCCTTTGTGATCTGTTTTACAGAGAAGGGGACGTGATCGCTATCCACCTTCTTCATCGTTATCTAAACTTGCCACAGTTTTGCAGAAAGAAAGGTATACGATTCCCTTGGCAACCATAGAGGACATGTATTTATCCATTCCCACACAGTGTTACCCGTATTAGCTTAGTAATATGTCGTTTTTTTGGTGGTTCTATTTTTGTCCAACCTCATATCATCGTTTCCAAATGAGGCACTAAAAACCGTAAGGGTCCAAAGTACAGAAACAAAAGTTCTGAGAAAAATAGATGCTTGTCAAAACGACGTTTATAGACAATCCACCGGTCACAGAGGTATTAACATCCTATACCTCCTAAAACAAATAATATACCAACTTTATATTGTGAAATATTAATTAACATTTAAGAATAGGGGATCATGGAGGAATTTTATAAGGGGGCTATGCTCCAGACTGAACGCTGAAAGGCATAATCAGTCTTAAATGATGATGATCTACATCTACACTCCGCAAGCCACCCAACGGTGTGTGGCGGAGGGCACTTTACGTGCCACTGTCATTACCTCCCTTTCCTGTTCCAGTCGCGTATGGTTCGCGGGAAGAACGACTGTCTGAAAGCCTCCGTGCGCGCTCTAATCTCTCTAATTTTACATTCGTGATCTCCTTGGGAGGTATAAGTAGGGGGAAGCAATATATTCGATACCTCATCCAGAAACGCACCCTCTCGAAACCTGGCGAGCAAGCTACACCGCGATGCAGAGCGCCTCTCTTGCAGAGTCTGCCACTTGAGTTTATTAAACATCTCCGTAACGCTATCACGGTTACCAAATAACCCTGTGACGAAACGCGCCGCTCTTCTTTGGATCTTCTCTATCTCCTCCGTCAAACCGATCTGGTACGGATCCCGCACTGATGAGCAATACTCAAGTATAGGTCGAACGAGTGTTTTGTAAGCCACCTCGTTTGTTGATGGACTACATTTTCTAAGCACTCTCCCAATGAATCTCAACCTGGTACCCACCTTACCAACAATTAATTTTTTATGATCATTCCACTTCAAATCGTTCCGCACGCATACTCCCAGATATTTTACAGAAGTAACTGCTACCAGTGTTTGTTCCGCTATCATATAATCATACAATAAAGGATCCTTCTTTCTATGTATTCGCAATACATTACATTTGTCTATGTTAAGGGACAGTTGCCACTCCCTGCACCAAGTGCCTATCCGCTGCAGATCTTCCTGCATTTCGCTACAATTTTCTAATGCTGCAACTTCTCTGTATACTACAGCATCATCCGCGAAAAGCCGCACGGAACTTCCGACACTATCTACTAGGTCATTTATATATATTGTGAAAAGCAATGGTCCCATAATACTCCCCTGTGGCACGCCAGAGGTTACTTTAACGTCTGTAGACGTCTCTCCATTGATAACAACATGCTGTGTTCTGTTTGCTAAAAACTCTTCAATCCAGCCACACAGCTGGTCTGATATTCCGTAGGCTCTTACTTTGTTTATCAGGCGACAGTGCGGAACTGTATCGAACGCCTTCCGGAAGTCAAGAAAAATAGCGTCTACCTGGGAGCCTGTATCTAATATTTTCTGGGTCTCATGAACAAATAAAGCGAGTTGGGTCTCACACGATCGCCGTTTCCGGAATCCATGTTGATTCCTACATAGTAGATTCTGGGTTTCCAAAAACGACATGATACTCGAACAAAATACATGTTCTAAAATTCTACAACAGATCGACGTCAGAGATATAGGTCTATAGTTTTGCGCATCTGCTCGACGATCCTTCTTGAAGACTGGGACTACCTGTGCTCTTTTCCAATCATTTGGAACCCTCCGTTCCTCTAGAGACTTGCGGTACACGGCTGTTAGAAGGGGGGCAAGTTCTTTCGCGTACTCTGTGTAGAATCGAATTGGTATCCCGTCAGGTCCAGTGGACTTTCCTCTATTGAGTGATTCCAGTTGCTTTTCTATTCCTCGGACACTTATTTCGATGTCAGCCATTTTTTCGTTTGTGCGAGGATTTAGAGAAGGAACTGCAGTGCGGTCTTCCTCTGTGAAACAGCTTTGGAAAAAGGTGTTTAGTATTTCAGCTTTACGCGTGTCATCCTCTGTTTCAATGCCATCATCATCCCGGAGTGTCTGGATATGCTGTTTCGAGCCACTTACTGATTTAACGTAAGACCAGAACTTCCTAGGATTTTCTGTCAAGTCGGTACACAGAATTTTACTTTCGAATTCACTGAACGCTTCACGCATAGCCCTCCTTACGCTAACTTTGACACCGTTTAGCTTCTGTTTGTCTGAGAGGTTTTGGCTGCGTTTAAACCTGGAGTGAAGCTCTCTTTGCTTTCGCAGTAGTTTCCTACCTTTGTTGTTGTACCACGGTGGGTTTTTCCCGTCCCTCACAGTTTTACTCGGCACGTACCTGTCTAAAACGCATTTTACGATTGCCTTGAACTTTTTCCATAAACACTCAACATTGTCAGTGTCGGAACAGAAATTTTCGTTTTGATCTGTTAGGTAGTCTGAAATCTGCCTTCTATTACTCTTGCTAAACAGATAAACCTTCCTCCCTTTTTTATATTCCTATTAACTTCCATATTCAGGGATGCTGCAACGACCTTATGATCACTGATTCCCTGTTCTGCACTTAAAGAGTCGAAAAGTTCGGGTCTGTTTGTTATCAGTAGGTCCAAGATGTTATCTCCACGAGTCGGTTCTCTGTTTAATTGCTCGAGGTAATTTTCGGATAGTGCACTCAGTATAATGTCACTCGATGCTCTGTCCCTACCACCCGTCCTAAACATCTGAGTGTCCCAGTCTATATCTGGTAAATTGAAATCTCCACCTAAGACTATAACATGCTGAGAAAATTTATGTGAAATGTATTCCAAATTTTCTCTCAGTTGATGATGATGAACATTTAAGATTGTATTAATTATTAATATTACTTCACAAAATTTCGGTATATAGGCTTGTGACAGTCGTAAATCTTGTAACTGATATTAAACTAGAATTGCATCTTAAGGCGCTACAGTCTGGAACCGCGCGACCGCTACGTCGCAGGTTCGAATCCTACCTCGGGCATGGATGTGTGTGATGTCTTTAGGTTAGTTAGGTTTAAGTAGTTCTAAGTTCTAGGGGACTGATGGCCTCAGAAGTTAAGTCCCATAGCGCTCAGAGCCATTTTTTGCAACTTAAGGAACAGATACTAAATTCGCCATACACAGACGATTACGACCAATTCCAGGACTTCATGGTCGTCATTATCATAATTTTCATTAAGCACATCTGTGGACTTGAGGTTCAGCTAAAACTGGCGATACATCTCCGATTATACAGAGTTACTACTACGTACATGATGTAGATACTAAACTACGCGCACGCGGGAGGACGACGGTTCAGTATCGCGTCCGGCTATCCTGATTTAGATTTTCCGTGATTTCCCTAAATCGCTCCAGGCAAATGCCGGGATTGTTCCTTTCAAAGGGCACGGCCAACTTCCTTCCCCGTCCTTCCCTAATCCGATGAGACCGATGACCTCGCTGTCTGGTCTCCTTCCCCAACCAACCCAACCCAACTAAACTACGTTGTCAACCCTAGGGAACAATAAAGCAGCGCTGAGGAACAAAATTATGCTTTATGCTTTGGGTGCTTGTGGAAATGAGTATCCGAGAAATTGGTGAGGCAGATTTTCGTGAATGTACATATATACAGTCTGGGGCTACAGATATAGATAAAACTGGATCACCATAAGATTAGCAAAAGTCAGGAGCACGCATACATGCTACAGTCTCAAAATCGATGACGGTGTGCTTTAGGCCCTTATGGTTCTCAGCGCCTGAGATCATTGTAAACTAAATTAAATAAACATTTATGTGATCTCTAACTCCGTATTTTTACCGCTACTTTTGGTCACGAGTACGCAGACGCACTGATCACGGTGTTCTCCTTTAGCTAAAGTTGATTAGGTTGGCCTGCGCCGGGACAGCTGTCGGTAGCAGCCGTGGCCTTTCGACTTTGATCGATACTGCCACTCCTGTCAGCTACCAATCCGAGGGCCTTCTTAAATGGAACAATTCATATTCGAGTATGTCGAAAACGAATGAGGCGATTCATTCCGCTTTCCAACAGTGCACCGCTCAGGTGAGGTGTTCTCGTTTGGAGGGATGTTTATAAGGGATGAGGTAGGGCCACTGATACGTCTGACATTGTCTTTCGCGTGTAAACGATTCAGGAAACTACTGTCAGAACATATACATACGTTTGTGCACCTATCGCATGTGTGGGTTCATAATGGTCGCCGTTCCATCACATAATAGGTGCTTTGAGTTCGAGTTGCATTACGAAACAATCACCCAGGAAGTGTATGATTGCCGGTGCTGGTATTAAATATTGATTTAACAACTCGTTAAAGCTGTACAACGGAAGCGGCCAATTGTTCGCGTGCGTGTCCTTTGTCGGTGAATGCGCCGAATGTGTCTGCTATATTGACTCTTATCGTTTGCTCCGGGGCTCGTTTTCACCTGTCGCTTGATGAAGCTCCCCCCCCCCCTCCCCCCCGGACGTCGATATCCCGCCCCACGTTTTGTGTCGCATTGTGCCGCTGGGTCCCTCTTGGCTCCACTCGTCGTTCCTCCGTCTCCCCTTTCCCCGCGTGGCTCATCGTTTTGTGGCGGTGATTGCTGAAAGCAGCAGATCATTCAGCGGCGTCCGCAGGGAGGTGGTAATTAAAAGGCGACTGCCTTTCCGAGCCGCCGCGAACAAAGGCAGCCTGTCGTGTTGTCCCCGAAGTGGAACTGCAGTCTGCCCGTCGCGCGGCACCGCTGTATCGATCTGCCATCGGCGCTGCCGCTCCTTACTTCGTGGCGGGAGCTCAGTGTGCAGTTTGATGGAAACTGCGCGTTGTCTTCTCAGCGACACTAAAGTACTACTGGTCACTAAATGGTTCAAATGGCTCTGAGCACTATGGGACTCAACTTCTGAGGTCATCACTCCCCTAGAACTTAGAACTACTTAAGCCTAACTAACCTAAGGACATCACACACACCCATGCCCGAGGCAGGATTCGAACCTGCGACCGTACCGGCCGCTACTGGTCACTAATTTGCTTATTGAAGTCTGTATATCTGCGCACCGAACGGACAGAAGGTGTGACTCTGCTGACAATGACTTGTGCTTGTGGTAAATAAGTTCAAAATGGATCAAATGGCTCTGAGCACAATGAGACTTAACATCTGAGGTCATCAGTCCCCTAGAACTTAGAACTAGTTAAACCTAACTAACCTAAGGACATCACACACATCCATACCCGAGGCAGGATTCGAACCTGCGACCGTAGTTGTCGCACGGTTCCAGATTGTAGCGCCTAGAACCGCTCGGCCACCTCGGCCGGCGGTAAATAAGTACAGCTGCAAAACAAGAGCAATATTTAGGGGCGATCAGTTACATTTCTAACGTGAACACAATGTCAGCTTCTTGTTTTCTTTGCATACAAATTGGTTTTTCGTCGCTTGCCTGGAGTGTAAATCGGTACGTAATATATTCTCTCGCAGAAGAATGTGATGTATGTTAGGCTCATAACAGAATAAAATCTTAAAATGGTCCACTAGTATCGTAATAGTGAGCAGTGTTTTTTCTTGGTTGAAAAGGAGGAAGATTACGGTCTAACGTTCCGTCGACCTCGTGGTCATTAGAAACTGTTCACGAGCCGGCCGCAGTGGCCGAGCGGTGCTAGGCGCTACAGTCTGGAACCGCGCGACCGTTACGGTCGCAGGTTCGAATCCTGCCTCGGGCATGGATGTGTGTGATCTCCTTAGGTTAGTTAGGTTTAAGTAGTTCTAAGTGACTGATGACCTCAGAAGTTAAGTCCCATAGTGCTTAGAGCCATTTAAACAATTTTGAACTGATCACGAGCTCGAACTGGGGAAGGTAATTGCCTGGTCCCGATCAGGGGAACATCCCTGTCATTTTCGTTAAGTGATGAATTGCTACTGACGAAGGTGATGGTGGTAATCGTAGAAAGCTCGAATTTTATCCAGAACAGCCACGGCAAGATTTATTCTAAATCTAGATGGCCGGACGGGAGCTTGAACCACTGTCCTCCCGAATACTAGTCGTCTTGTTCCTGCGCTGTCTCGCTTGGTCCCTTCTTAGACACAATGTTTTGTAGCTTCACTTATATACTCGCAGCTGAAATGCGCATCAACTCCGGGATGCACTTTCTGAGTATACAGCAGGAGTGCCCGTCCTGTAAGCTTGCCTGAGCCACAGTGGAAGAAAAGGGGTATTTTTGGACCGTACATAATGTGATTAAACTTACCACTGCTAACAGTAACCGCTGAGGAAAAAAGAGAAAGAAAGTAGAGAGATAGAGGGAGAGAGAATATTATCGTGTCGCGAAAGTTTCGGTACTTTGGGCGCGGGTTTGGCACCCCTGATATACAGGGTGGTCAGAAGCAGTCTGAAAAACTCGCGAGAGTGTTGCGGGGTAGGCTGTGCTCAGAAACGGTTGTTAAGAAAAAACTCGATACATTACGCCGTTTCCGAGTTAATTTGCCTTGGACTTTGCCAATAACGCTGTTGCGCAAACAAATTCAAGCGGCCCACCAGAGACAGTGTCGCCAAACGTGTTCTTCGTTTGGTTTCGTTTTGGTTTCCTAAAACCAACAAAGACAGCGATACAGAAATTCGATATGGGACGGTAGTGAGGATCGAACCGTAGTCAATGAGCAGTCTCGTGAGCTAATCAACTGGAACTAATTGTACCTGGCAAGTCCCTTAAATTTTCGCGCGCAACGGCCTGATTAGCTAACTTCAATGCGGGTTAACTCGGAAACGGCGCAACGAATCGAATTTTTTTTTTGTTAACAATTATTTCTCAACACTCTTGCAAGTTTTTCAGAATGTTTCTGATCACCCCTGTATATGTGTTAATGAAATGTGTAATTATTTGTCCAGTCACATACATGTGTTGAAGTGTGAAACTGTTGTTCGATTCTGCGCTGTCTATATTTCCCTGTATCAAAGCTTTCTAACAAGAATACTCTGACATTACTGTGCTCCCCACACTTGCTGTAAACCGTCAAATTGCTTCTAAGTCCTACTCCTTTAAATGTGTGTGTGTGTGTGTGTGTGTGTGTGTGTGTGTGTGTGTGTGTGTGTGTGCGTGTGCGTGTGCGAGAGAGTGAGGGGGGGGGGGGGGGGGGGCAGAAACGAAAACTACTGTGAGGAACAAACCAAATAATTTCGTTTCACAATGTCTTATTCCTTTCTCTGAGATGAATTTGTGATTATCATGATTGTAATCCCTGTAGTGTTCCAAAAACGACGTATTTGTTTTATTCAGTTGTTAGTGCTGCCTGGATATTTTCATCATACTAAAATCTTCACTTAAAAAAAAACTGAAAACAAATAATGCTGATGTGCTTCATTAACGTATGTTTTCATCGTTGTTAGATAAGCTAAATTCTGTTGTTTGCTTTTTTTAAACAGCCATATTCTTCATTTAAACGTAAGTTTAAATACTATAGTACAACCAGTTTAATCTTTAGAGCTGTCAGCCAACTTTAAATGTAATCTTTAACATTGTCAGCCAGCTTCAAACCATATATTTTCTGATGATGCTCTCGTTCATTTGAAGAAGAATAAAAAAAATACAAAGTGCGACTTGTGGCTGTTTTCAGAAACTCATATTCTTCTTCTTAGAGTTCAGGTACCCACAATGGTATGCTTCCAACTGTTTTAGTATACAATAACACATTAGGCGTTGATGTTTATGCAGTTAGGCAAATCAGTTCGCCAATTCTGTCATTATGTTACAAATAATCCGCTATGTTATAGATGGACTGTGATAATGAATAGCCTAGGACGATGTTTCGTGGTGTCCTTAACTGATTCTAGGCCTGAAATTCGACGAAGTTTCCTTCAGGTTGGTTTATAAAATTTTGATCGAAAGTTACCTAATGTAGGCACGCTCAGACATGCCGGACTTGATTTTATATTTTTATTTTCTCAGTTCGTATCCAGCGGGTGAGTAACAGCGTACTTACAGTGTAAGAATTCTTTCTGTACTGCAGTGCGCGATAGTGCGAGTATCCATTTCCAGTCCGTATTAACTCTGCTTGTTTCTTTGTTTCAGGTAAGGTGTTGGCTCTCAGCCAGCAAAATACTATCATTACGTCTGCAGGTGAGTGTCTTTTCGCAATTGTCTGATTCATATTTACTGTCGCAGTGTGTCTGCTTAGTTTACCTGGCATTACGATACGTCTTGTTTCTTTGGAATAATATCCCCCATCAGGAAGTACCAAAAAGTGATTCTGGAAAATGAGAACCATTGTCAGGAACAAAGTGAATGAAAAATAAAAACCGAGAAAGTGTAATTATTTCCCCGAAAGTAAAGTGAAAGCCAGTTGTACGAAAAACACTGAGTTCAAAAATGTTCAAATGTGTATGAAATCTTATGGGACTTTAACTGCTAAGGTCATCAGTCCCTAAGCTTACACACTACTTAACCTAAATTATCCTAAGGACAAACACACACACCCATGCCCGAGGGAGGATTATAACCTCCGCCAGGACCAGCCGCACAGTCCACGCATGCAGTGCCCCAGACCGCTCGGCTAATCCCGCGCGGCCAAACACTGAGTTTTAGCGTGATTTTGCAAATAAGTTCTCAGTGTCTGGGGCGAGTAACATGCATGTAACTCACTCGATTTCTAAAGGTGACATGTGCCATTTTTTTTTCTTTTTAAATACTGTAAACAGCAGTTCGCTGTTAACACATGTGGGTTTTGGATTATTCGTGTTATTCGGCTATATGTACAGTGTCTGAGTTCGCATTAACCCGGATAATTGGGACTTTGCTGTATTGAACCTGCCGATACACCCTTCTATCACGTCTCATGACATCATGAAAATAGCGGACATGAAACACTCATAATACGCCTAAAATACGCGTCATACCTAGAATTGTACTGATCATCCTGACGTCTCATTCGTTAGTATTCCCAACTCACGACGGGCCTGTCATCATTCAACTTTAGATCTCGAGCTAGGCTACAGATTGTTGTCATTGTTTTGCTCTATATCTCGTCGCGCACGATGACATCAAATGGGTAACCGAGGGGCTGGCGAGCGCTACCAAAGGCGCACGCATAGGGAAGGGGGGGGGGGAGGGGGAGGGACAAAAATGGACAGAAAACAAACAAGAAAGAGAAATAGATAAGAAGGAGAGCTACGTTTTCTTTTATTTCCGGTTAATAAGTTATGCGCCTTACCAGAAGCTGCCGTAAAGAGTAATTAATACAATTTGTTTCACTTTCGATTTTGTAGAAAATTTACGTATTACAATGATATACTTAATTTGTTGTGTACAATATTTGTCATCAATGTAGTTCATTCATATTTATCAAATAATAAAAGAAATATTATATTTTGCTTTCAACGAAACATCTCTTACTTACTCATCAGTGGCCTATAAAACTAACGATAACTGCTGAAGTAATGCACGTATTTTGTCGGTTCGAAATCGGTAATTGCGCTGTTTGTGTAAATGAACAGCGAATTATCAGTAGTGGCTGGTTGCCGTTCTGTCCTTTGCAGGAATAAAGCTGTATTTTGTACACGGCCACGGTCTCAAAATGTTAGTTTTCGACAAAATGAGATATTTTGATATGAGTCGTGTACAGCTTCCTGGGAACACAGCTATAAGTTAAGTAAAATAGTAATATTCTTTCACACACACACACACACACACACACACACACACACACACAGAGAGAGAGAGAGAGAGAGAGAGAGAGAGAGAGAGAGAGAGAGAGAGAGAGAGAGAGAGGGGGGGGGGAGAGGGAGGGAGGGAGAAAGGGGGGGTTCCTGTTATGACATCACCCACCCTCCTTGCCGCCCCGCTCTCCTCCTGAAACTACCTGCAGTACTACCCTCTACAGCTCCCAGGATCCACCAGTCACCCTGGAATAAAGTCGTGTGCAGTGAACAGCAGGTAAGGCCAAGTGATATACTCGGTGATTCAAAAAGAAAGAACAGATCTCAGTTGTTTACTACAGACAAACTATAAAAGATATAAACACATCGAGTATATGACTGGATAGAAGCAGGTTAACAGTTTTGATACAGCTGCGCTGTTGCTTGTGGCAACATGGCGACTACACCACAAGAGAATCAACTTTGTGCGTTGAAATCCATTGTCGAGTGCAATGTACTCGTACTTTCCGCCGTCGATTCAGCAAGAAGCTGCCTCTACACAAGCACATTTATGACTAGCTCACAAAATTCCTGGAAGCTGGTTGCATATGCACGTCTGGTGCAAATGTCGACGTATCCGAGATACGTTCACGCGGTGCCCTCGGAAGTCCACAAGACGGGCAGGCCAGAAATTTCCTTCTTCAGTGGTGTGGCGTGTTCTGAAACGAGGCCTGTATACGAAGCCTTGCACGTTGCAGTTACTACAGAAGTTGCATCCCGTCGACCATAGCCAACGGTACGAATTTTGTATTTCAGTTCTCCAGGATGTGCAGAAGACACTTTTCCCAACAACTTTCTTTGCGGACGAATCGACGCTTCGTCTAATGGGTAAAGTAAACTGCCATAATAAAAGAATTTAGTAGTCACAAAATGTTGGCGTCGTCATCGAACATGAAAGAAACTCACCGAAACTGAATGTATTTTGTGTTGTTTCTGTTCACAAAGTTTATGGACCTTTCCTCTTTGCAGAGGAAACATTGACACCAATGTCATACTTAGAAATGCTGCATAATTGGTTGTTTCTTCACGCACGAAGATTCCATTGATTTTATTTTTATGTATGACGGCGCTCCGCTTCACTTTCATCACCATCCCACAACGCTGGATTGGAAGCGGTGGACAACAAGATATTGTTCATTGCTTTTGGCCTTCCAGGTCACTAGTTCTCACACTTTGCGATTTTTCCTATAGGGGTACATAACAGAGAGAGTCTTCGTCACTCCAATGGAGCCGTTCTTCAGGAGCCAAGAAAATTGAAGCTGTCGATTCAATGAACAGGCATCTGTTGAATCGTGTGTGGAATGAAATGGACTGCCGTTTTGACGTTTCTTGAGCAACGCGTGGTGCTCATGTTGAGCGTACGGTATGGTGTCTGTCGGAATATAAAACTTTGAACCTTCCTCTATCCAGTGACATGTGGAATGTTTTCCTATCTTTCATAGTTTGACTTAATAAACAACTGAAATCTGTTCCTTCTATTTAAATCACTGTGCACGGTTAACTAGAATCTTACAGTGTGCGTACACAAGAGCGAATGGGCACACGAAAAAATAGGAAGCATAAGAGTTCAGAATCGTGTATTTTCAAACAGTAAAATCACCCCCAAGTTCGTCCAGGAAACATTACGTGTCTCACAACAAAATAATGTTACGTTAAACAATTATATTTTATAGATCACTAATTGTTCCTAATCTGCATAGGTGTATCATGTTTGATTGAAACCAAATTGATATTCAGTTACAAAAGACGGATAATATTTATTATTAAACTTGGTTAACCTAAATGAAGTAGCAACTGATGAGGATGAATGGCTGCAAATGTCGACGATAGTTCATTTAAGTAATGTTTTCAACAACGCTTATGAAATTTGCAAAGTCTGCGTTTAGAAAATTTGCAGGGGGGTAGCTTACCAGGAGGGGGGGGGGGTTGGGGGTGGGGGACTTTCAGCCTTAATGCTGAGTGATTTGAAGTGCGTTATCAGCGATAGTGGCAACAATCTTGTGCGAGATGCAGCGAATGTTTCATCAGACAGGATGTTAATTTTGCAGATCAATAGCCGAACAGATTTGCCGTAGTAGCGAGGCACGGTTCAATTAGGCTGTAACGCTGATCCTTTCAGTCGGCCGCGATGCAGAGCGCCGGTTTTTTTTTTTTTTTTTTTTTTTTACTGTTTTTCCCCTCCGCCACCGCGTAATCCGTGCGCCGAGTCGGGGACAGCAGGTGCGCGCGCGTGCGGCGGCCCGTGTGGTGGGGGAAGCGGCCCGCGTGGAGGGGGAAGCGCCGGCCGGCGCGCGCCGCGGCTCAGTCTGGGTCAGTAGGCTGAGCCCGACACGTCTGGTTGCGGAGTGTGCAGCCAGCCAGCCAGCTGTCCGTGTGTGCGTGCGCGCGCCGCGTGTCCCGAGTCACGGCGGCGGCCGCTCCGCCACGCCTCGTCTCACCTCGCCACGCCACCTGCTGACCGACGACTTCGAAGCCGAAAACTTTCCGCCACTGATTGAGGTAGGTGGCTCCAGAGCAGCGGCGAGTCCGCGACAATATGCGAACCTCCATCTCTGACGTCTGCGGCGTTACTGTCAGCTGTGTCGTCAGTTCGGTGTCATCCCAATATTATTGCTGCTATGGACCTAGTAGATGTTAAACATAGGTGGTGTACAGCAAAATTTTTCATCCCCGTTTTCGGATAGGCGTTTACTGTTGGTGATGACGCGAAGTTTCGTATTAGAGCTGCCGTCCGGCAGATTTTAATAGGCATGGTCCTGTTGCATTTGATGAGCGTATTTATTCGTCCAGACAAGCGTCTCTTTCTCTTCTATTATAATAGGTACGGCACTATTTACTTTCAGACAATCAAAGCAGTGTGAAAGTAAATGTTACTTTTAAGTGTCAGAGGAGGTCGTTTGAATTAGATGGAAATTAAACTCCAAATATTTATAATCTGGTTGTTATGTGCACATATGAAGAGTTTGAAGCCGAACATAACGTCGCTTAAGTCGTTCGTGAAATACTAATGTTGCAATAGTTTCCCTGTCTTCTTCTGTCAGAAACTGTAGCTATAGTGAGGAGAAGTTCCGCCTTATACTGTACACAATTCATTTATTTTCTTTTCCCATGTGTTTTCTTTATATTACCTGTGCGTGGTGTAACTCCTAGTCATTCGTTCATCAAATGACAGTTGTAACTGTGTGATTATGACCGCAACCAGTCACTTTGCGTGGTTTATTACGGCCGTAGAACTTATGCGTACGTCACGGTTACAATAGGAGTGTCTTTGACTTTTTAAAAAAAGTGTGAATTAGATTTACACACCACACATCCACACAGTTTCCGCCAGACTCTCCACGTTGCCAACTGCAGAGAGGTCGTATTGTGCGGTATACACCGCTCTAAAACTTCAAAACTTGCAAGTACAAGGGGATAATTCAAGAACACTCAGTGCAAAATTTCCCTGCGCGAACATTCCAAAACAGTCGCCCGACAACACTGCGTATGTTATTTAATTTTCCGTTTGTTTATTTGTGGCTCAGTTTCAATAGTATTTTAATTTTCTGAACTAATTAGTAAGGAAGGAATTTGGATAATTAATAATATAGCATAGAATGCTATCCAAATATACAGTGATTTTGTTCTTTAAAAAGGCTACGTTTCAGATTCGTCCCCTCGTTGGCTAGGCAATATCCTTAGACGTGGTAGCTTCCAAGAAGGTATCTAACGTGTTTACACACATCTTTTAGCAATAAGTTGGTTCTGGTACTGTTTTAGTGTCCGTTTACGTCACTACAAAGCGAGCCGATCGCATCTGTTTCTCAAATGTATCTATGAAGACGTTGGTCGTACATCGCGCGGTCGTTGCCGCATCCCATTGCAATATTATCTGTGAGCTTCCATGTGCTTACTGTAGTTTGTTATAGTTTAGTTCAACACGTATTCGGCGCTAGTTTTACAGTACCACGTGCAGAGACATAATTCTTCAGCATTCTATACCTTAACAATTTTCCCTTTAATCTCTTCACGGCTCTTTACGATTCTATGAATGCTTCCCTCGCTATTGACATCTTTGAATGCACCCATTTGCGTCATTGTTCAAGGTCGCTGTAGTCACGTAGTACTGGGGAACCCGCTTTAAATTCAGCGTTCGGCAAAGCGTAACAGAACGATAGTGTTTGTGACGCTTGGGCGCAGATGGAATGAGTTGACATTTCTGCAGAGCCCAAGACACATAAAGTAGCTTTTGTCTTCAAATTCGTTGGATTCGCCAACTCACACCCAGTCATCTTCCAGCTTAACCTAGACCTTGTGCTAAGCTACAGATCAGTCTCTCACCACAGTCAGCTTCACATTCGTTGGTTTCGCAAACTCGCAACCAAACTGTCACATTCAAAATCCACTAGTTTTTTCAACGTTTCATCGTACATTAAACTAATTCCAAGTAACGCATGTGGACTGCGGAAAGCTGCACTCTACCGCTAGAAAGGACACCGTTTCTTAGTGTGGCCGTATGTTACCTGTGAGAAGCTGCTCATTCCAAGAGTTCCACGCACCGCAGAACTGTCTCCAAGAAGTTTGCCCGCGCTAGTGTGCTAACCTCGAAGAATCGGCTGCGGATAACAAGCGTGTAGAAATAAGTTCGCTGCTGATTAGTGTGTATTCCAAGATCTTGGGCGTCACGCGCATTAATAGGTTTTATTGCGCTTTGTGAGTAAAAGAGGGCGTTAACCTTATTCCAGTTACTGGCGTGTAAATAAAAGAACGTTGTAGAACAGGGACTAAATCAATGAGGCAGTGCAGTTAAGAGAGACATTCGGAAGGATGGACTTCGCTCCCTCCGGCCTTCCTGATTTCCGTAGTTTTCTAAATCATTACAGGCAAATACCGGTATGGTTCCTTCAACAAGACGAGACGGCCGGCTATCTGTCCTATGCACATAAAAAACATAACATTGTATAATGATAGCTCCTGTCTCTTTGTGAGATCATCCCTAGATGAATAAATAAATCATACAATACTGTAGAACTTCTTTGCTTGCTGTTTCATGAAGGATTATCGTTGTTACTTAAGTGAAATCTTCTATTACCGTAATATTTACAGGAGATAGTTATTAAGCAAAACCGCCTAATAACAAGTTTCCTAGACTCACACCTGCGTTTGGTGTCTAGCGGGTTGATCAGTTTCATTTACTGCTGCTTCTAAATAAACCGCATAGCAGTAATAATCTTTGACTGAGCTAGCACATGTAGCTTCGTCATTTGTACTACGGTTCACTCTTTCATCCCTAGACGATAACGTCTAGATCTCCGAAGATAATTTTATCTCAGAGAACATAATTCAGAAACAAGACAGTAACCTCGACGCATGAGGTCTTAGATGTTTTTCCTGTGAGTGTTCTTTCACAAAAGAGGCAGAATATTTGAAAATAATGATTTGCTTTGCAACATATGAACATAAGTCTACACCGTGCATTAATAAGAACATGAGTACATGGCACAATTTTCGTTAACTTTTTGACAATGGAAAAGTCCGATCCATTAATAAAGAAAATAATTGTATGAGAACGAAGTTTTTCGCGACGGCACTGTTGTAAACATTCTAGGCCTCCTTGCCGCGTCAGTTCAGGGTAAAACCTCAAGCTTTCGAGAATTACTTCCAACAATGTGTAGAGTCCTAGGAAGACGAGATATAAAACCTATTTTACGGGCTCCTGTGAGAGTGCGGAAGCAATTATATGGGTTAATCCATCCGCGCCATTTCCAACCGCTGTGCCGAACATCAACGGCGTACTAAAAATAGAGAACTGGAGAAATCGGCAGTTGTGCACAATCTCACAAACACAAAATAGTGTTTGACGAAACAAACGTTTTGTCCCAGGCTCCTACATACTGGGGTTCTGTAATTAAATAGGCTGTAGAAATAATGTTTGAAAAGAACTTCAACCGTGACGGCGGATAATAATATTTGCGGTGCATGGAAGCGACCTCTCGATGAAGAGGAGGCAGAGATACATTCGTTGCAGTGTTTACGCTGCTACGGAAGTGGTGGCGGCACCAACGCAGACGATGGAGATAATCGTCGAAATCTCGAGGTTTTACGCTGAATCGACAGCAGCAAGACGTCCGAGAATGTTTTATACATAAGAAAGTAGTTTTTGATGTTATTTGATACCTAGAAAGAAAACAAAAAGCAGTGTATATTGTAAAAGGGAACGTAGTTTGATTTGTTACGCATGTATTTTCTTTCACCAGTGAATGTCGAGCTTTTGAAATGTTTGTATGCCACTTTTCTTTTGAGCAATGTAGAACTTTCAGCATATAACCTTCAACAACATCCGTTATGAATTTTGTTTTGACCATTAACAAACTCTCTTATAATTGCTACTTCCATAATTCTGATACTATATTCAGATTTTTTTGCGTCACGGATGGTATCTCAATCTCACGCTCAGCGTTGAGTACAGGGCTACGAACACACTTCCATTTCACTACGACCTTCCGTTGACGTCCAGTCGGAATGGACATTAAGTTAACTTTTTTTTTTTATTTATCTTGCCGTTCTTATATCGAACAACTTACGTTGGAAAGAACACACAGAAAATGTTGAGGAAGGTTGACCAAAGACTGGGTTTTATTGGCAGGACACTTAAAAAATGTAACAGACCTACTAAAGAGACTGCCTCCACTACACTTGTTCGTCCTCTTTTAGAATACTGCTGCGCAGTTTGGGATCCTTACCAGGTAGGATTGACGGAATGTATCGAGAAATACAAAGGAGGACAGCCCTTTTTGTATTATCATGAAATATGGGAGGGACTGTCAATGAAATGATATGGGATTTGGGGTGGGCATCATTAAAAGAAAGGCGTTTTTCGTTGCGGCGGAAATTTCTCACGAAATTTCGATCGCCAACTTTCTCCTCCGAATGTGAAAATACTTTTTTGACGCCGATATACATAGGGAGAAACGGTCATCTTATCGTTTTTCCCGCGCGCTGTGCGAGGTTTGAATAACACAGAATTATTGTAGAGTTGGTTCGGTGCACTTAAATGTGATTTGCAGGGTATCCATGTAGATGTAGATAAGTAAAATTGCGTTTAACATGGAGGTAACGTAGACATGGGGCTACGCTACAGATCAGTCTCACCACAGCCTTGATTCCGCATTCACATTCGTTGGCTTCAACTCTCAACCAGATTGGTACCTTCAAACCTAATCCAGATATCTGACTACACTACAGTTAGCTCTGTCCCAAAAGCCAAGATTTAAAAGAATGATAGATGAGATTGGCACCGTACCGCTTTAGCCCTATATTGCTATTCAGACAGTAGTCCGTGCGTCGTCGTAGACTTTCACCCTCTACGGTAGATGCATTCTGTTTGTCTGCTTTCATGTCAAATATCTCCATTATTATTTCCCCAAGCTTTGCAAAAATGTCATTACAAGACAACAAGTAGAAATTTGTTAGCGCCTCTTTCGTTCGAAACTTAACAGTAAATGCAACGTATTGTTGTGATTGAATTTTGGCTCACGCCCCACAACTCGAGGCTCTTCGCGACCCACTGCATGGACGCGTCGCTTTACCTTTGTGATGAAGTGGATATACGAACTTCTTGTGACGAGATATATTGAGATGGACGTAATGTTGTTTTATCATGTGTGCTTGGTTTTCAGGAAGATCTGATCCCTGAAACAAGAGGTCAAATGGTTTATCAACGATACCGTCGGAAGAGCGACCGGAAATAATGAACCATTTACTCTAACTTAACCTGTTGACAAGATGGCTGCAAACGGAGTGATCCGTAAGTTAAAATGCCTGAGCACGTGCGGTGCACAGATCTACGTCGCACTCGGAATAGTGCTCGAAGGTCGCGCACGTCCTATTGATTCTTCTCGGTGTGTCCTTGAACAAAACTCTCACCATTGGCGTTTCGTGTCTCTACCGATTAAGTAACGGCTCATTTGCCAGTCGCAACTGTGCACGTCCCTTGGCGGGAGGAATCATGACTATCACTCCGAAGACTTCATCTGTCATATAGTCGGCGGCGGTGGTCTCGTAGATGATTACAGATGGCTGCGCTTCGCTGGAAGGAAGGAAGGAGCTACTGCTGTGCGTTACGTGTCAACACGCTGTCGCACGGTTCACAGGCGGCACCGCTCATGGTATTTGCGTTGGAGAACGCGTCGCTGTGGAATTCCGTTTCACACGCCGCGTTCCTCACGTGCCAGCTGTCTACACGCGCTTGACGGCTATCGGATGTGCTTATGTCGGAAGGACATTTGTTATTGTTTCAAATACGATAGTACACTACCTGTTGTTTCACTTACGATAGTCGTTGTTAATGGTGAACTAGTTTAAGCATTCAAGTATCCGGTTTTCGTGTTTTTATTTATAAGTTACTTAGGCACCCACATAAGGTTTCCCGTAAAGGTATTTCTCCATAACGCTTCTGGTTGGTCATATTTATTTATTTATACACACACATCCATCCAACCATCTGGGATCACATTGCAATGTATGGGATTTTTCATGATACTATGAAAATGAATATATTTAGAAATATAAATAAAATCAGAATACGTAAGAATGCTTTAAGACGGCTAGGCAGGTGGTCGACCGTGGGTTTTGTGAAGGAACCGCCCTGGCATTTGCCTATAGTGACTTAGGAAGACCACGGAAGACCCAAATCAGATTGGCTGGGCAGTGCTGAACATGAATTCATCACCTTCACAAATGCAGTGCCTCATTCGGTTGGTCCCTTTTGTACCAGTGTTCTTCGATAGAAACACTGTTTTAATTTTCATCTGTACACACATCAGCGAACCCGCTTATGACTTCGGAACCACGAACTTGCTGCTGTACCCCTTGTACATACTCCAGTTCCTTCGGAAAACTTGTCTCCAGATCTGTAAGCGTGTCACTGTTCCTCGTACACACTTCAGTATCGACTCTGTAAATACGGATTTGGCTTGCAATTTTTAGCTTCCACATTCAGTTTTCTAACTTACTTCAGTTGTGATTGGACTGTCAAGTCTCTATTTCATTGTTAAAATGCTTGTTAATGTGGGGCCAGCCGCTGTGGCAGAGCGGTTCTAGGCGCTTCAGTCCGGAACCGCGCTGCTGCTACGGTCGCACGTTCGAACCCTGCCTCGTTCATGGATGTGTGTCATGTCCTTAAGTTAGTTAGGTTTAAGTAGTTTCTATGGAACTGATGACCTCAGATGTTAAGTCCCATAATGCATAGAGCCATTTGGACCATTTGTTAATGTGGGTGAATTGGGGTCAGAGAAACGTAATAGTACTGGATCTACTTGAAAGTTCATTTAATTTACTTAAATGACGAAAATAACATGTAAATATGCAAGAATACTTAAAACCAAAAATATTTCGACGTATTATATTGGGCTGGCAACCTTACGGAAGGTGGTCTTTAGATTTCAAGTTTAAGATGTCGGCTGAGCTTAAAAACACAATTTTTGACCGATTTATACCACTAGTAATAACTTACAGCTGTGAGACAAGGGCATTGTGTTCATTTTTAGAAAACTGATAGCAGCTCAGAGATGAATGGATAGATTAGTGTTGATCTACACGAAGACAGAAAGAAATCAGTAGATGTCAGACGTGTAGGAAAGGTCAGTGGCATTACGGAAGGGGTAAATATCTTTAAATAGCAATGAGGTCGTCATGTCGTTCGAAGAAAGTATGGTATATCGACAAAACAAATACTTAACTGGAGCCGAATTCACTAATAGACCGGGGGGGAGGACCACCGGAGAGATGGGACAGATTTACGAAAGACTACGGGAAGCTCAAGATCGACCGGAATGGAAGAACTGTTGGTATCGTACGTTACAAGCAGACTCAGAGGCCATCATTGAATTAACGATGATGGTATATAACCCAAAGCAGGTTTTATTGAAGTGAAATACCGCCTAATGTAAGGCACCGTTTGATTCTTTTCGTTTCATCGATACATGTTTCAGCACATTGTGCTACCTTCAGCTGATTTCTTTTTGTTTTCTTCCTGAAACAGGCGGAAATTATTTCCAGTTTACGTAAGCAAACACGAAAAGTAAGAGGAGCTAAAACATCCAAAATATGATTAAAGTGATACATAAATGCTGGTACATATGTTGAATGGGCAAGCTCTAACTGCTTTGCGACAACTCTGTCCTGCATCACTGGCATCTTTATAAAATGCTATACCCACTTCCACTTTTAATGGAAAAGGCTCATACACGGTTAGTGATTGGTGACAAAATATTCACTAATTATGTGGTCAAGATTAAGAACGTCTTTATCCATTATTAAGAAATTTCGAAGACGCTAATAATGACGTTTCACCGTGCTGAGGAAATCGGTACTGCTTATTTGCAAACATCACTCTTTCTTTTCTTTTCTTTGAGTCTCCACGGCTCCACGGAATCAATTCTGACCTTACGTTTAACAAGACAGCGAAAATCGATCTTAGAAATTAAATTTTTGTCTTCCACAAGTTGCGTCGGTTGTAGACATGGACTGTGCGGCACGAAGGAGTATCACGCTTTCGGAATTGAACTCTCGTTGACTCGCCAGTTGTCCTAAAGTTAAATGAGGCATCACGACTTACTTGCATAAGTTAGGTGCGTACTTGAGGGTCACTGAAATATAGTTAGTGATTCTCAGTTATTACAAATATTCGTATGAAATATTTATGTTCTACAAAGTTCTAACGGTATTTCGTTAATTTGTCTCGTACAGACACATTCGCATAGTATTTAGCGCTATCGGGCCAGGAAAAAAGTTGTACACAAACTTAGGAAATTTAATTTCGTCTAGCTGGCCTTAGCTTCTCGGCCCAGCGTCCTATGACATGACTGTTAGGCCGCATTTAGAAGTAATTTTCATGAATAGGAGAGCAGTCTGCATTATAACTCAACATTGCGCTGTTAAGAAACTGGTAAAACTGATGCCATCCTTTGTGAAATCCTCTTTGGTTATGAACCGTGTGGCCGCGTCGACTTGAAACGGTTTAAGGAGTTCCGTATTCATATCCAGGAAACTAGCTTGTGGCAGTCTCTGGCATGCTATTTCAAACTAACTCTATTTTGAACTGCGTCGGAGGATATCGTGATCTTGTCGTATACATGAAGGAAAATTTAATCCATTTTTCCGGCACGGATAGGTGCCTCAAGCGACTAATGAGTAAAATTTTACTCGTTTGATTGTATTATCATTTCTCTCTCGAAATGAATGTTATCTTTTAACTGTAAACGTCTGTGATGAGTACGTGTAAAAAGTAATGTTCATGTTACTGAGAGTGCCACATAAAGTGAAAGGGCGATATCCAGCGCCGGCTGTTAGTGTTTCCTTCTTTAATATCATAAGTAGAAGCGTCACTTTCACATTGTTATCCCATTCCGCAGTGAATTACTGTCTGCCTTGTTACCAGCTCTGCTCTATAAATTTTAATTCAAGAGCGAATCAAATCAGTGACAAGAAATGGTGCACGGTATATGGGCGAACGAATGACTTACAGATGTATACATAAAATAAGAGTAATGTTTACAGTGCTGCTTATTAATCACGACGTAGCGTGTTGGGCAGGTCATGAGTCATCTGAACTCGTGCAGGCTTCTTAGAAGGTAGTTCTAAATGCTGCCAGCAGAACTTGTTATGTTGTTAGTCAAAACCACAAATGGAATAAGGGAGGCAATTGCATCGCTGCAGAAGCGGTACTGCTATAGTTGCCCGCGGCATCAAGTGAACAGCGCGAAGAGTAGTTAGGCGGAGAATTGCTGGCAATTGAGTAGGAGCGTTTTGTTCTCGGTACTCGCAGAAGGGCGAGGTCAGTAGTGACCTCCTACCTCCTACACGTTGTGTAGTATTCATAGTTACGGGCAGTGACTGCTTCTGAATGTCCTCATTTTCGTAGCTTCTCTCTTCTCCCCCCCACCCCCCCCCCCCACCCCCTCCGTGACAAAAATGAAAACTGAAGTGATTGAGGAATGCAGGAATAACGACAAAATGGATTGCTACGCCTTCATTTGTTTTCGTCTGTATTGTTTCCAGTGCTCGGTAAAATGAAATGTCATAGCTCTGTGCGCTATATTCCTCCGTGGCTTACATTTCTCTACGAACGGTGTCAGGGACGAAACAAACATAACTCCTAAATCAGTCTGCAATATTTTATACGTCAGTGTCATACTTAATCGTTAAATTGCATTACTTAGTATTCCACAGATACCAAGGAACGGATGGTGGTTTCTGGGATGTGGAGAGAAGTCAAAGACTGACATTTTAGTCACTATAGTGAAATGACATAACATTATGAAATATTGATGCATACAGTGCTAATTATACCTATGAAAATCTGAAACGAATTTAACAGTTTATGTGAACATACTCTACAGTGCGGTAGAGTTGAGCTGCAGAAAATTCTTTAATTCAGCCGTAAACTCCACATTTGATATTCTCTGGTATTTTATTGAATACATGTGTACTCATGTCTTCCATTTCTTTCTGTACTAATGTTAACTACGTGAAGCGTTTGCAGAGGTAGTTTTTGATACTACAGTTACATTCGTGCTTTTCAGTATATTTTGAGAAAATTGAAATATTGGTCACTTACAAAGAAGACTAATAATCAGTGTGCATGATGTGAAGCGGTCATCAAAATACAAAGTTTTTTTGAAGAAGTCTCTGCAGGGTCTTCGAGAATGAACGCAAAAAACAAATTCTTGTTGCATGCTCCTGTATAGTGAAAAGTCGTTCCCTGTAAGTTGAGTTTGCCCATATGATGATTCCGTAACTGATTAGTGAATGCAGAATAAACTATGAAAAGTTTTTTCAGAGTCCACTATCAGTCACAAATTATTCTTGGCTTGCTTAAATTATTTAATAAAGCAACAAGTATCGCGGTACAAACCTCAACAGACTACAACGGCAATTTAAAAAACAGTGTTATTGAAGATGTTCTTCACAATCTTGGCTTGTGCTGTAAAGAACAACTTCAGTGTTAGTATAATCTTTCGTTAAATGTTTTTTTGTATTGCCATTGTAGCCTCGAAACTTTTTGCTTTATTAAATAATTTAAGTACTGTAAGTCAACAAAAATTTGTCTGGTAGCGGTCTATGTAAAACCTCGATACTTTTTAAAGTCATGGTCCATAAACAGTCAATATGGCTTTAAATTGTGGAATAAACTAGTTTCTTCCTTTTTTAAATCACCTATAACATTAATCGTGTGTACTGATAACGTAGTGGAAGCAAGGGGCTTCATTAATTCTAGGCTGTGATTTACAAAAAATTAAATTTCTACTTCTTATACTTCATTATTCGAGAAACCTGTTTTTATAGCTTGTGCAGTTCTTTGAGAAGCACTGAACTACATCTACTCAGTCTTGTCAGAATGCTGCCTTTTTCAGGAAGAGAACTGATACTGACCTTTATTTCTGCGCTTGTCCCATCTGCTAAAAGGAAAAAAATGAAGTCCTCTGATACTGCAAGTGGAAGTTAGTTTATGAATACCGGAAAAAATAGAGGACCACAAAATCGAACCTTGTGGTTCCGTCTGTCTGCTTCTAATTTTGAGTGCCTAGTGTTACGTGATTCAAATGAAACTGATACACATTGATTTCAGTCTGATCTTACACAACGCAGGCGTTAGACCGTAGAACGTGATGGAGGCTGTGTAAAGGAATAGTAAATGTAGAAGAAATGTTGACTGATACTGTCAGCAAATTCTAATTGTTGAGAATAAATACGTTCTGAGAAGAACCTTGTCGGGCATTATTAATTGAACGAATCTCTTGCGAGGACCACGAAAATATTCTGAAGAGCCAAGAGAGAGGTCCACTGGTCTTGTCAGAATCAGTACTGCAATTGCCGAAACTTCTGAGATAGGTCAAATTCGTGATCAGGGTATGACCTTGATTCTACAGGCACAATACCCATCTGAAGTTCGGTTATCAGATAATTTTATCGCGTATCTTTTTTAGCAGAGAACTCGCTTATCTTGAATAAACTGGTCTTGGTGGGAACCAGCGTAAATTCTGCAAACACCTCTTACGTGAAATCTTAACTCTGGCTCTTCATACGGTACAGTCAGAAGCATGCACAAGGATGGCTTGTGTAGAGTCGCTGTTATTATTGACTTTGGAAATGCTTAGGTTCATTGTCGCACGAAAGCCTGTTACATAAAATACTTTTCCCCGTTTAACTAGACTGAGCGCTTCTGTGTGAACTAAATTATATGCCAGATTACGAGGCATCCATAAATGCTCAGGGACTCTAATAGGGGCATTTTCATAATTTTGTCGGTTAATGATCTAAGAATTCAGAAATATCTCACAGTCCAGACTGTCACAAAAATTGTAGTGACAGTTACTCTTACCTCCACAGATCAGGCGTCAGAGACTCCCCAAACTGTTCGTGCAACTCTACACCAGAAAGTGATTTAAACTACCCATTCTTGTCGTGTTAGTGGTATCGAGATCAGAAAGTCACGTTGTGCAAAAGACTTAAGTAAGTTGAAACACAACTAACGATAAACACTGGCAGTTACTTCTAAATGAAGAAAAACGTAATACCGTCCTCTTCGTGAATCTTACAAACCTCGTAGTCGACTTAATGAGACCCACTCTGAACGGAAGATTTGGAATTAAAATCCATTAAAAACTGAGCACAATATCGTATTGAAAAAAGTTGGGGAAGAAATTTGACGTATTCCTTTTTAAAAGAACCATCCTACCATCGTCTGAAGAGATTTATGAAACCCATGGGAAACTTCTTTATGCGTCAGAACTTCGTACAGATCCGCGGAGATCAGAAGGCAGGGGGGAAATAAACTTTCGCTTTGACGACAGCTTTATTTTAATTATACCTAGGAAGAGCAGTGTTTTTGATGATTCGACATGCAGTATACCACATTTTAATAAGAAGCGCTTCCATTACACACACCTGCCCCGGTACCTCCACAGGTCAGGCGTCAGAGACTCCCCAACCTGTTCGTGCAACTCCACACCAGACAGTGATTTAAACCACTCATTCTTGTCGTGTTAGTGGTATCGAGATCAGTAAGTCACGCTGTGCAAAAGACTAAGTAAGTTGAAACACCAATTACCCACTGATCCTCCAGAATCGTCACACCAGAAAATGCAAGGCTTTACAGAATCATCGTGAAATTTCTAGGAGGTATTAACCCGTACATTTGTTTATTCTCTTTGAGAGCTTCTGCATCGTGGACTTTTTTCAGGCAATAGCCCCATATCTTTACCTTGTTTAATCTTCATCCTATGAAATACATATAGAACTTAAAGATCAGGTGACTATCACTTAAGAATAGATGAGTGGATTTGTATTTTGCGTGAGTAATATAAGACAGGGTGTATCAAAAAGAATCATATTATTTGGCATGTCTATATTTCTGAAACTAATAAACATATACAATGAATTTTGTTTTTTGATAAATAGGAAACTCAAAGATTTTTTCATATCTTTTCATAGGCGTTCTACACGCCCCCCTTGAGACGTACGGCATATGTCAGTGCGGCATTCAAATTGTTCCCATACTGCAGCGAGCGTGTCTTTTAAATGGAATGTTGCCTCACCACTAAACACAAAGAGAGAAAGAAAACTGTCATACATCTTTCCAAGAACGAAATTACAGAACTTCACTCGTTGTTCGTCACGTTCACGAAGAACGAGCGGTAGCTGCATTTTGTATGGTTTCATGTGTAAACATCGACGCCACTCACGCCAGACGAACATCCGGAGCATGTTGAGCTGGCGACCTGCATGGCGAACTCCTTGTGAAAATATGGCGGATGCGTTCGACGTCGTGTCAGACTCTCGGGGACGGCTCGGCGATTTGCCTTTACGCAAACAACCTCTTTCTCGGAATTGTTCATGCCATCGTCTAAAGCTCTGTGCTGTTGGAGGATCCACACCATACATAGTACGAAAATCACGCTGAACAGTTATTACTGCCCCGCACTGCGCAGAACGTAGAGCACAAAACAGTTTCTGTTGTCCCAACACCATTTTTACTAGCACTCAAGTGGGCGCACATTGCTGCTACCTAGCGGGAACCATTCAGAACTATAGAGTTTGCTCTTTCTAACCGTACGTTGTTCACGCACATATCTCAAATAACATTATACTTTTGATTTTTTAGAAACCGGATGATTCTTTTTGATACAACCTGTATAATTGTTGTAGTAGTAGTAGTAGTCGTCAGTTATTCTTCTCCTCTAAGAGGTTCTTGTAAGTTATGTAACTGGTTCCCCCTTTCCGCACGTTGCATTGTCTCTCCCCCCCCCCCCCCCCCCCCCCCTTTACCGAGCGAGGTGGCGCAGTGGTTAGCACACTGGACTCGCATTCGGGAGGACGACGGTTCAATCCCGACTCCAGCCATCCTGATTTAGGTTTTCCGTGATTTCCCTAAATTGTTTCAGGCAAATGCCGGGATGGTTCCTTTGAAAGGGCACGGCCGATTTCCTTCCCAATCCTTCCCTAACCCGAGCATGCGCTCCGTCTCTAATGACCTCGTTGTCGACGGGACGTTAAACACTAACCACCACCCCTCCCCCCCCCCCCCAATCCCTCTCTACCCCCACCGCCCTTCGAATATCACGTGTACTAATATGATTGATGCATGAACAGAACATTGAATCACCAACTTTTCAACAAATGTTCTACGAATGCCCATTTGGTCACATGGCATATATCCAAGCTGTAGTCAAATTCGTTCCGTCTGTTACTTAGCTACATCGTGTGAATTGTCATCACAGCAGCATTGATGCGATCTCTGAGCTCTTGGCAGTTGGGGGTCCCTTAACCTTGGGCTAATCCCGTTCATGCGCCAGGATTTCATGAGAATTTTGTGTTCCTCACCCTCCTCCACATCGTGGCTATTAACCTTTCCAGATAAATGGAACGTTGTATCCTCGCTAAATATCAGCTTTGATGCGAAATGTTCATCCTGAATTGCACAGAAATCATGTAGATCTACATGAAGTGAAGTGCTTCTTGCATTTTGATGCAAAACTGAAGTCGCGTCGGCCATAATGTTCCGGTTGTACTTGTTACACAAACTATCGACGGTACGGTCTGAAATGTAACTGCCGTTACAAAATCTTCTACATAATTTGCTGCGAGATTCAAATTTCGTGGCTTCCGTGCACCGTTTTTTTTTTTTTTCTTCTGCGACGAAACTTTCCCTCATCCTCTGCACGGTTGCATCTGTCACTCTTGGTCGACCGTTACTTTTCTGTTTACAGACGCAACCAAAGTTCGTAAATTGCCGACACCAACGCACAATGCTCTGTTTACATTGGGTTTCTGTTCCATAATTCCTTCCAAATTCACGCTGAATTCTTTATAACAAATGCTTTGTTTTCATTTTGCTAGGGCTCTGCAGTATTAACGCCAACTGGTGGGCACAATGCAAACTCGGTGAGTTTAAGGTTCTATTCATGTATTAATCATATTAGATTGGTGCGTAAGTTCGTAGCGTTCTTGTTTTGGATGTTAGTATTCCGGTCGCTATGGGTTTATTTGTCAATTGTCATCTTTTATTTTCAGTTCACTGCTGCTAATTGAGTTTATATTTTGTCATTTGGAGATAGTGACTGGAGAAGTGGACGCTAGGAAACGGAGTGCCCAATGTAGAAATAGGAACATTTCCAACATATTCGTCTATTTGACTACAATAGAGGGGTGACAGCAACGGAGACAGCCAGAAACGTTTGCACCACCTCTGGATATAATGCCATTGGATAGAGCACGGCAGGAAAGTGATTTTTTCGTTTCAAGGAGTATAGTTTTGAAATTAGTGACTCGGCACGTTCGGGAAGACCTTCGGGGTTTGAAGAAGATCGTTTAAACGCATTAATTCACAATGATCCTCGTCACTGTGGACTGATCATTCCACCAACGTGCAACATTTGCATGCGACGCGGAAGGTTCAAAAATCGTGTGTGTGTGTGTACCGCATGCTGTAAGCCAGCATCACAAAATTCAGCGGGTGGCCTTATGTGCATCTCTTCTTGCTCGTTATTAGTTGGCTCGAGAGCAACACCGATCGTTCCTGTCGTCACTGGTGACGAGAAGTGGTTTCTTTAAGCTAACATCAGGAAAAGAATGGAATGCTTGAGCCCAGACAAAGCAGCAATTCCTCGTACAAAGACCTGTACGCATCCACAAAAGATAATGTTATGGATCTGGTGGGACAACGACGGTGTGGCGCACTACGAATTGCTCCCTCGAGGTGTAACCATCAGTGCTGACATTTATTGCCAACAACTGAGACGTCTTACAGACACAGTCCAAGAACAACAACCAGCAAGACTGCGTGATGTGATGCTACTACACGGTAACGCCCTCCCGCATTCTGCTATACTGACAAGAAACACTGTACAGGAGTTGGGTTGGGAAGTCATTCCGCATCCACGTTATTCACCTGCTCTTGCGCCGTCAGATTTTTACCTTTTCCGCTCTGTCGAACCGCCGTCAAGGAACCTGCTTTGCGGATGAAAATGCGCTCCGAACATGGCTCAATGAGTTCTTCGCCTCAAAACCACGTGGTTTCTATAGTCGTGAAGTCGAAAAGTTACTCCAGCGGCAGCAGACTGTTGCAAACAGTAAAGGACAATATACAGGGTGATTCAAAAAGAATACCACAACTTTAGGAATTTAAAACTCTGCAACGACAAAAGGCAGAGCTAAGCACGATCTGTCGGCGAATTAAGGGAGCTATAAAGTTTCATTTAGTTGTACATTTGTTCGCTTGAGGCGCTGTTGACTAGGCGTCAGCGTCAGTTGATGCTAAGATGGCGACCGCTCAACAGAAAGCTTTTTGTGTTATTGAGTACGGCAGAAGTGAATCGACGACAGTTGTTCAGCGTGCATTTCGAACGAAGTATGGTGTTAAACCTCCTGATGGGTGGTGTATTAAACGTTGGTATAAACAGTTTACAGAGAATGGGTGTTTGTGCAAAGGGAAAAGTTCTGGACGGCCGAGAACGAGTGATGAAAATGTAGCACGCATCCAGCAAGCATTTGTTCGCAGCCCAGGAAAATCGACTCGCAGAGCTAGCAGAGAGCTGCAAATTCCACAATCAACTGTATGGAGAGTCCTACGAAAAAGGTTAGTTACGAAACCTTATCGTCTGAAATTGGTTCAAGCACTGTCTGCAGCTGATAAGATTAAAAGAATCGGTTTCTGTGATTTTATCCTTGCTCAAATGGAAACAGATGAATCTTTCGTTTCAAAGATTGTGTTTAGTGATGAAGCAACTTTCCACACTAACGGGAAAGTCAACCGTCACAATGTCTGTATATGGGGCACTGAGAATCCGCGGGAAACAACTCAGTATGAACGTGACTCGCCTAAGGTGAACGTTTTCTGTGCCATTTCAGCCAATAAAGTTTTTGGTCCCTTTTTCTTCGAAGGTGCTACTGTAACTGGACTACAGTATCTGGAGATGTTAGAGAATTGGCTGTTCCCTCAGCTCGAACAAGAAGCACAACAATTCATATTTCAGCAGGATGGAGCGCCACCACATTGGCACTTATCTGTCTGTAACTACCTGAACGTCAACTACCCGAGGCGATGGATCGGCCGCCAGGCAGCCCGTGACAGAGCACTTCATCACTGGCCTCCAAGAAGCCCTGATCTTACCCCCTGCGATTTTTTCTTATGGGGGTATGTTAAGGATATGGTGTTTCGGCCACCTCTCCCAGCCACCATTGATGATTTGAAACGAGAAATAACAGCAGCTATCCAAACTGTTACGCCTGATATGCTACAGAGAGTGTGGAACGAGTTGGAGTATCGGGTTGATATTGCTCGAGTGTCTGGAGGGGGCCATATTGAACATCTCTGAACTTGTTTTTGGGTGAAAAAAACCTTTTTAAATACTCTTTGTAATGATGTATAACAGAAGGTTATATTATGTTTCTTTTATTAAATACACATTTTTAAAGTTGTGGTATTCTTTTTGAATCACCCTGTATTATTATATGTATATATGAGGTGTTTATTAAACTTAAGCAAAAACCTTACGAAGTTACGTACCAACCCAACATTTGTACATGTAATGCTTTGGGAAATATAGGGCTTTGAGAACGAAAGCATCATTGATATTAGCGCTGTATAATTATGACAGACTCAGTGAGGCTGTTCATCTCGATATCAGAGTCACGTGGTCGGATCCTCTGTTACCAACTGTGCAGACTCCGCGGTCGACTGTGTTTGAAGGCGCACTGCCGACGCTCAAGGTCACTCGCCTTTTCACTTGCTCCGTTCCTGGGAGTCGGCCAGGCCAGCCGCATGCCTGCAGATAACTGAATTGCCAGCCAGTATCTTTCATCTGGATCGGCGTCTACAGAGAGGGCTGGGAACAGAATCACTGTGTGACGTGGCCAGCTGCAACAAACACGCACCGCCGGTACGGCCGGCCCACTGGCAATGAGAAACCTTTTTTGGGGGTGGACGGCGCGCACAGAAAATTACTACGCGGGATCTCGGGCCGATTACGCTGCCGTAACCTCGGCTTTTCCCGCTCCGCACGTGCCAAATATGCAGCCAGCGCGAGTACAACGCGCACTGTTGTCCACGAAACACTGGAGCGACGCGCCGGACACGCCACGTCTGGTGCCCCGTCGCCCCTTATTCGGGTTTTCTGCGTACTGTGAGATCGGCGCCAGACCGCGTACACGCCGATATTTAAGGCTCAGTGGGCTGCATTACGACCTGAGTTTGCAAAGCTACTCAGAAGTAATTGGAAGAGGAGGCGGATTCTTATTTGGAGAGACCAATTTTATGCGCAACACAATCGTCTTTCCGTCCTAACAAGGATAACACGATCGTATACAACCTCTAGCCCTCGCTGCAATCAAAGCAATCACGAATGCAATATACTTCTACACTACACAAAGCGTAAATGCTTCCTTCTGGAGACGCCTACCAATTCGTGACGTTACATGTCGAGCGCTACGGATGTTTAATTTTGATACCTACCATAGTAATCGCATAATTCTATGTATTCCTGCTTTATACAATACTGGCCATTAAAATTGCTACACCAAGAAGAAATGCAGATGATAAACGGGTATTCATTGGACAAATACATTATACTAGATCTGACATGTGATTACATTTTCACGCAATTTGGGTGCATACATCCTGAGAAATCAGTACTCAGAACAACCACCTCTGGCCATAATAACGGCCTTGATACGCCTGGGCATTGATTCAAACAGAGCTTGGATGGCGTGTACAGGTACAACTGCCCACGCAGCTTCAACACGATACCACAGTTCATCAGGAGTAGTGACTGGCGTATTGTGACGAGCCAGTTGCTGGGCCACCATTCACCAGACGTTTTCATTTAGTGAGGGATCTGGAGAATGTGCTGGCCAGGGCAGCAGTCGAACATTTTCTGTATCCAGAAAGACCCGTACAGGGCCTGCAACATGCGGTCGTGCATTATCCTGATGAAATGTAGGGTTTCGCAGAGATCGAATGAAGGGTAGAGCCACGGGTCGAAACACATCTGAAATGTAGCGTCCACTGTTCAAAATGCCGTCAACGCGAACAAGAGGTGACAGAGACGTGTAGCCAATGGCACCCCATACCATCACGACGGGTGATACGCCAGTATGGCGATGACGAATACACGCTTCCAATGCGCTTTCACAGCGATGTCGCCAAACACGGATGCGACCGTCATGATGCTGTAAACAGAACCTGGATTCATCCGAAAAAATGTTTTGCCATTCGTGCACCCAGGTTCGTCGTCTAGTATACCGCCGCAAGCGCTCCTGTCTGTGATGCAGCGTCAAGGGTCTCCGAGCTGATAGTCCATGCTGCTGCAAACGTCGTCGAACTGTTCGTGCAGATGGTTGTTGTCTTGGAAACGTCCCCATCTGTTGACTCAGGGATCGAGACGTGGCTGCACGATCCGTTACAGCCATGGGATGAGATGCCTGTCATCTCGACTGCTAGTGATACGAGGCCGTTCGGATCCAGCACGGCGTTCCGTATTACCCTCCTGAACCCACCGATTCCGTATTCTGCTGACAGTCATTGGATCTCGACCAACGCGAGCAGCAATGTCGCGATATGATAAACCGCAATCGCGATAGGCTACAATCCGACCTTTATCAAAGTCGGAAACGTGATGGTGCTCATTTCTCCTCCTTACAGGAGGCATCACAACAACGTTTCATCAGGCAAAGCCGGTCAACTGCTGTTTGTGTATGAGAAATCGGTTGGAAACGTTCCTCATGTCAGCACATTGTAGGTGTCGCCACCGGCGCCAACCTCGAGTGAATGCTCTGAAAAGCTAATCATTTGCATATCACACAATCTTCTTCCTGTCGGTTAAATTTCGCGTCTGTAGCACGTCATCTTCGTGTTGTGGCAATTTTAGTGGCAAGTAGTGTAGATAATCAAGTACTTTTTCACTCTAGAAGTATAATGACCAATGTCTCCTGACACAAATGTTCGAGATTTGTTGTACAGTGTGTTTCCAAAAGAATTGCCAGATTTAAAAATTCCATATTTATTGATAAAAAAAGTTCAAATGTGTGTGAAATCCTATGGGACTTAACTGCTAAGTTCATTAGTCCCTAAGCTTACACACTACTTAACCTAAATTATCCTAAGGATAACAAAGACACACACACACACACACACACACACACACACACACACACACACACACACACACACACACACCCGAGGGAGGACTCGAACCCCCGCCGGGACCAGCCGCACCGTCCATGACTGCAGCGCCTTACACCGCTCGGCTAATCCCGCGCGGCATGTATTGATAAAAACATTAGAAACATGGGACGAATTGCAAAACAAGTCAACAAGTGGCCACGAAAGCCTTAACAATTTTGAAGAACGCAAAATCTTAAAATTTAGCTATGCTACTACACTCAGTGAATTAGCCGGCAGCAGCACGAACAACGTCTAGACGATAGATAAATTCTTCATAAGGTTTACACAATGTATCTTCTTTTACTGAAATTATGACGGCCGTTATACTGTTGTTCGCTTCTGCTATGTTACGAGGTAAAGGGGGAGATGAACACACTTCCCTGCACTTATCCCCACAAGAAAACATCTCGTGCGGTCATATCTGGCGATCGTGGAGACCAAGAATGCAGGACCGTGTCTCGAGGTCCCGTGCGCCCTATCCAGCGTTGAGGCAGTGTGTCATTGAGAAACTGACGTACGTTGTTGTGCCAGTGTGGGGGATTCCATGTTGCTGGAAAATGAGGTCGTTGTAGTCCTCCTGAAGTCCCCCACCCCCCCCCCCCCAAAAAAAAAAAAAATTATGCAGCATTTGAAGATAGCTCACTTCAGTCACCGTCTTTTGCTAAAAAAAAAAAAGAAGGGGCCACCAGTTTCATGAGAAATGGCACAAAAAAGTTCTCTTTAGGTGAGTTTCTTTCGTGCTTAATGATGTCATGAGGGTTCCAGAGTCCCCTTGTGCACACGTTATGTCGATTTACTTGATCGCCGACGTGAGAAGTTGCTTCATCACTGAAAATTAACCGTGTTAAAAATGCATCCTTTTCCATGTCCTCTAGCAAAACATTGTTGAAGTCGTCCATTTTCCGTGTATCACCGCGCGAAGAGCTTCTTCTAACTATAGCCTGTACGGTTTATAGGCCAAACAACGCCTTAATACTCGCCACTCGCCAGACAGTCGTATGAAATATTGCCAGTTCTCAGCTTACGCGGCGAGTAGATTTTCGTAGAGTCCGGTTAAACGATTACCGAATTCTTTCTACCATCGCATCAGAAGTGCGAGGTCGACCTGGACTCTTTATCTTTGCACAAGCATCCTGTCTCTTCAAACCGGCGATACCAAAAACGAATGTGTGCAGGCGGATCAGTGCCAAAACGCTGACGAAAAGCACGCTGGACTTAAATTACTCATACACACACACAACGCCTTCTGTTGAGCCGACGCCATCGTACTTCTGACTGCAAACGGAGAAGACGCATTGACTGATACCTAACGGCGATTTTCTGAATCTCTGTGTCACGCCCATTCAAACATACTTTTTCTTGCCGTCACGCCCCATGTTTCGTAATTATTACCGTCAAAAATCGGGTTATTCTTTTTAAAACAACCTGTACTACAAGATGCATTTCGGCTCCTTTGGGAACGTATTCGGACGTGACTATATTCTTATTCAGGTCTACATCTCTCGAGAAAGGTGAGGTCGTAATATGTTACGTGTTAAAGTTTTAAAATTGAATCATGGAAAACTTAATAGGAAAATAAACTGAAATGAGAAAGCGCTAGTTTCTCACTGATTTAAAGAATCTTACAGTTGCCGAATTTCCACGGCAGCTGAAGTCATTGGAAGACAACGTGACGCAAGTGTATCGGCGTCTCCCGGAGCATATGCGGTGCGTTTGTCTCCGTACGGTCCTCGTAGAAATAGATTAATTATATAACAACACCAAAGTATAAAATTTACGACTGTTATGCTGTTCACTATCGTAATTTATTTTCCACGTAGTTTGCTGTCACCCTTTTTCTTTTCAAACAGATCTGATGATGATGACCTGCTAAGAAAGACACACCGGTAATTATTTATTTTATCCTCCAGTAACAGTCCTGGAGTATAAAATATATATTTAAAAACACGCATTTTTGTTCCTCTCTCTTCACCCACACGATTCGGTGGTGATACACCCTAAGTAGGTTCGCTTTTTCTGCTGTAAAACTGGAAGTAAATATTAGATCATAATATCCACAAATATTTTAAGGAATGTATGTACCTAAATAGTACGTTTCGTTGTTGATGTTGCTGCCTGTATTCTGCAATACTGCAAGTACTTTAGCACACGTTGTAATCTGCAACTGACAATGATTTCCTAATAGTACTGAACTTTGTATAGAGCGAAAAATATTGGGATATATTACACTCTGTTATCGTTTCCATATCTCCACCCAATGTTTGTTTTTCCTACTATCATCACGACTCTGATGATCATGATTCACGTTTTTTCTGAAGTTTTTGTTACCGTTTGCGAAAAATATGCCTGGTATGTAGCTCAGAAACATGTTACTCAAGTTGGACTCTGCAAAATTCGTATGTGTGATGACGTGTTTGTAATTTGCTGAAAATTAATTGCGTTTGTGCTGGAGGTGTCGCGCTGTCACAACATTGCAAAGAAGATTGTGCTTCGCTCAAGAAGAAATCCTTACAATATAGAGGATGTCTGAAAAAGGTTCATTCGATTTCACAAGATTATATCTTTTACATCAATTAAGATAGAAACCTGTGCCGAATTTTAACTTGCGCTTGAGGCTACAGAGTTTTTATTTCCAAAGTAATTATTCGACTTTGCAAAGGTGTCTCTTTTATAAACACGCAAATACTTACAGCTGTTGCAAAAACGATTGTTTCTTTTCCATTTTGTACATGGAGACCAAATGTGCTTAATGTCCCCGTCTGTAGAATTGGTGCGTCCGCAGTAGGGGCAGGGATTCTATTTCGATGAAGGTGTGCTGGGATGTAATTTATAGGGTGAATAGGAATAAAACCGACAAACTGCAGGGACGGATTCCCGAGCGGGAAGGAAGGAAAAAATGTCCTACGAACATGTGTCTGGAAACGTGCGGTGTGCGTGCAAGGACAACAAATCGTCCCGGAACGCAGTACAGAGCTGCGTCGCATCCACGTCACAGCAGATGTTCAAGGTGCCCTCCATAGGTTGGAATGCACGCCGTTGTCACGTAGGATACGATAATCGTACTATGGCTTACACCATGTTGGTGGCCCATTTGTCTTGAACCTGTGCTAGGGTTCGTCTCAGTATTCTGTAGAATCCGGTCCTCCAAATCTGGTGTACGCATAGTCCACCGCCTCCCTACACGTTCGTCTATCTGAAAGGACCCATGGTCATACAAACGACAATAAAGGGCTTGAAATGTTGAGTGATGTGATTGGTGTTAGTGAGGGTCCTTTTTTTTTGGTGCAGCCGTGCTGCCTCTCGACTGTTTCAATCTGCTTGGCCGTACACAAACATCTCGGCTTGTTCCAGACATCAATACCGGACCATTCTGCCGCTTACAGTACGCTGCGTCAGTCACACAGCATGTAACACAGAAGGAACACACGGCACGTGGTCACAGGAACTGTCATTCGTCTATTGTGGCAACGATGGATTTCCGGAATCCTGTTCATAGGACCTTTTTTCCTCCATTTACAGTCAGGAATCCGTCCATGCAGTTTGTCGGTTTTATTACTGTTCACGTGTATACCCATGATTAACTTACAGGCGATATAGTCGTCTGGGCATCTTCAAAAAATGCCGTGAATAAAATCGTAAGAACAATCGGTACCGAAATGAAGGAACTCCGCAATAATTATGTGACCCGCTTGGATCTTTTAACATATAGCTATTTCTTCACGACCAATTTTAAGCAGTTTCCCGTCTGCCGGGACCCCAAGTGACCTATCACGTTTTCTTCCTGCGTTCTCTGCAAGGCTACGGAGAGTTTTGTCATTAACTAGTAACCCATTGTGTAGTTTAATCATTATCCATTTTAGTATTTCAGAATATTGTTAGGAAGTCTATGAAATAGATTGGAAGAGTGAGGGAACTGCGATTCGTCACTGCCTTCTTCACAGAAGACTAACTAGCATACCACGGCCTCCAGTTGTGGGGAAAAAGCAACAGCAGTGTGAACGTTGAGTGCTGAAGTTCATCAGTAAACTGAAGAGCGAGCAGCGCGTGTGGTGGAAGAAGGGGGGAAAGTCGCAGATCCGAGTTCTGATTCTAACAAGGGAACCTCCCCATCGCACCCCCCTCAGATTTAGTTATAAGTTGGCACAGTGGATAGGCCTTGAAAAACTGAACACAGATCAATTGAGAAAACAGGAAGAAGTTGTGTGGAACTGTGAAAAAAATTAGAAAATATACAAACTGTGTAGTCCTTGGGAAGATAGGCAACAACAAGGACAGTTGGACTCAAGGAGCGTCGTGGTCCCGTGGTTAGCGAGACCATCTGCGGAACGAAAGGTCCTAGGTTCAAGTCTTCCCTCGAGTGAAAATTTTAATTTTTTATTTTCAGTTTATGTGACAAACTCTTAAGTTTTCTTCACTTTTTTGGGGGTGATCATCACATCCACAAGAAAACCTAATCGGGTAGAAGAATCTTTTTACCCATTCGCTAAGTGTACAAGTTAGGTGGGTCGACAACATATTCCTGTCATGTGACGCACATGCCGTCACCAGTGTCGTATAAAATATATCAGATGTGTTTTCCTGTGGAGGAATCGGTTGATCTATGACCTTGCGATCAAATGTTTTCGGTTCCCATTCGAGAGGCACGTCCTTTCGTCTACTAATCGCACGGTTTTGCGGTGCGGTCGCAAAACACAGACACTAAACGTACTACAGTGAACAGAGACGTCAATGAACGAACGGACAGATCGTAACTTTGCGAAAATAAAGAAAGCAAAATTTTCAGTCGAGTGTAGATTTGAAGCAAGGACCTTTCGTTCCGCAGCTACTCACGCTAACCACAGGACCACGGGGCTCCTGAGACCACAGTTGCCTTGATGTTGTTTATTTGCTCATCGATTACTCAGTTCGTATATTTTGCTTATTTTTTTCATAGTTCCACACAACTACTTCCTGTTTTCTCGATTGATCTGTGTTCAGTTTTTCAAGGCCTATCTACTGTGCCAACTTATAACTAAATCTGAGGGGGGTGCGATGGGAAGGTTCCCTTGTAAGCAAGCTCTCTCCCCCTCCCCTTCATCATGGGCCATCCTCTCCTCCCCCCCCCCCCCCCCCTCTCGCCCCGTTGCCGTCACACCCACATTTAACGTGCCACAGATGGGTAGGCTTTTATTATTAATATTATTATTTTCAGATATTTGTGGAGTAAGAAGCCCACAATAAGCAGAGTCAACGAAGTAAAAACGGATTTAGGAAGAAACAATATAAAAGTAGAAGGTATAAACAACAGAGAAGCCTTACGGGAAAAAGTATTGAAAACGGAAGGATTCCAAAGCAGGATAGCTAAAAACACTGGTTCAAAATGGTCTGAAGGCAGAAAGAAGAAACATACTCGAAGAAAAGGAAAGAACGAAGAACTGAAATTGGAACGTGGTTCTCAGGTGGCCTATAGACACACATGAGTGTGTTTTAATACAAACAAAATAATTTGTTTGCATCAGTGGTTTAATAAAGTGATTGTACTTTTTTGGTGGGGATTCATGCTAACGCCACCCCACCCCCACACACGAGGTAGTGCAACATGTTGTGATTTATGCAGATTTAATTCGTGTGGTGTAGTGGCTGGCGTATAGTACTAACGCATTAGTGAAAATAAACGCTCACCTGACGTATGTGGACACCCTATCGTCACTGGCTTACAGATGCACTGCAGAAAGACTGACTGATATAACATTGTGAAACTGCCTATAGTTGCTCCTAGAGAGAGAGAGAGAGAGAGAGAGAGAGAGAGAGAGAGAGAGGGGGGGGGGGGGAGAGAAAGAATTCGCCTACTCGTTTTTCAGTTTGCATACAAACTACCGTACGTGCCGGTAGAAGTATCTGTTCCGTAGTAGCAATAGCAGAAAATTAATAATAGTAGCGGCGTTCAGCGTCAGTTACTTAGTTAATTAATGGATTATCGGCACAATAATTGTAGCGGAGACGTCGGCCGAGACCTTGGTTGCCCGTGTGTAGGCACGTCAGCGCGCAATACGTTTTGACGAAAGAAAACAAACAGTGGCTCTCCTCGCGCCGGGGTTACGTAAGTAGGAGAAGCCCCGGTGCTGCAGCTAACCGGGACGCCCTGCCCTCGCCGCCGCTGCTGCTGCTGCTGCTGAGCCAGCGGTCTGGTGTTCCAGCCAGGCGCTTCCGCGCTATGCTGGCGCTCTCCTCTGCAACTTTGCTGTGGCTCTAAAGTTCGGACCCCAGTCTGTGAATCGAGCTGTTGCTACGGACTGTCATTTACTACCGCAAGTCTCCTATCAGAAAACATTAACGCTACCCTTTCTGGTTGAGTAATAGAATGTTTGGCAAACTTTTAGGGATTCATCCACAGAAAAAACAGCTTCGATTCGAAATAAAATGATACCATAATTTGTGGAACGTTAAACAGAAATGTCTGTGTCAGTAAAATCCTTTTGATACAAGTACCTCAACTCGACTGGCTAAAAAGACTACAAAAAACAGATATTTCTGTTCTAGAACTTCTCAAGGTCATTACATTTCTGTGCTATTGACTTAACTTACGTAGAGTCTGGTTTAAACTAGTTTTGCACCTGATATTTAAGGTCCTAAGTTGCGGCGTTGTGTTAACCCTTTCGTGAGCCGTGGGAAACATGCTTCCCACTACAATGAACTTGCTCCTAGTCCCGTGGGATTCACAGTTCCCACCTCTGTACGGTGCTACCACCTAGTGAACAGTATAGGGTACTATTCCAATCGGAAGTTACCGCCGTTTTTGCTGTACCTTCGCGCAGAGGCATTGTATAGCTGAGTGTTGCTCTCTAGAGGAGCCTTTCAGTGCTGTTTGCGTGACATTTTGTGATTTTTTCCTCAAAGCTATAGTATAAGGTAAATACTTTTAATTTACCCAAATTTATGAAGGAAAAAAAAGTAAAATTGGAACGAGGAGAATTCCAGTTTGAAACAAAAGGAGCCATTTATGCAGTAAAATGGATGGATAACCGTCCAGTCACTTTCCTGTCCTCAATTCATGACCCACGAGAAACAGCCACAGTGAAAAGGAAAAACAAGGATGTTACTAGTACAGAGATTTCTTGTCCTGAAGTTGTGGCAGAATACAACAAAATAATGGGTGGTGTCGATTAGTTTGATCAATTACGAGACGTTCTGTAAAATGGTGGCACAGAATATTTTATTTCCTGGTGGACGTTGCTGCAGTGAGCAGTTTTATCCTGTGGAAAATGAGTAAAAGAGAAAGTGGACAGCATGATCAGCTCACATACAGGATCCATCTAGCCAGACAATTGATCGCTGACTTCTCATCCCAAAAAAGGCGTGGAGAAAAACCTGTCTTTCTGGCAAAAAGGGGTAAAGTACCTGAAGATTTTCGTCATGTGGCTGTAGGGAGCATCAACCCATTTTAGGAGAAACCTACTGCACGTGCCGTCATTGTAGTACCAAAGCTACGGAAAAGAGCACTCGCTGTGTTTGTACGTATTGTCAAATACCACTTTGCATAGACCCATGTTTCAGAAAATTTCATGGCAAGTAATTGTGAACAATCATTGTAACGAGAGAAGTAAATTTATCAAATAAATATGACATATATTGAAAAAGTTGTTTTTGTCATTTAACTCCAAGGAAGGGCAGTGGGAAGAATACTTCCCACCTTGTTGTGTGACCTCACTTTCACAGTTGGAGCAAATTTGATATTCTGTATGATAAACATACCTATATGTTAACTACCATCTGCTCTCCATCCACTAAAAAAAAAAAACTGCTCAATAATTTTGCCCACGAAATGGTTAAGTGCTTTCTACAGGCAGCCGCCACGTCGCATCGCTCTCTGTGGCGATAGAAAATCTCCTTAAACTCTCTATCTGCTACAAACATCAAGTAGAGAAATCTCAAATTCTCGTACGATATAGATCTACATAGTCACTCGCCATGTCAAAAAGTTTTTTTTTTTTCTTCCATAACAAATTTTCCCATTTGTAACATCCTATCACAAACTGCTGAGAGAAATAATTAACCAAACTTTTGGAGATTGCGTACTGCATTGCGTTTTCTATACAGACTTCTGAAAATGGCGTCTTTATGTAAGTGTCTCTATATTTAACACATAACAAGTACAAAATTTTGGCGTTATGAGGGGCATTTGGTCACCAACTGTCACTAACGCTGCTTCAACCCTATAAAAATGCCGATCCGCAGAGAATGGGAAGAAGAGGAGGAAGTGGAGAGAAAGAAGTAGTGTGAAGTGCTATCTTCTACAAAATTAACGTAAAATTTCCGAAATTCACTTACGCTATCACTCTCAATAGTATTTCTAAGCACGTTAAAAATCGCTGTTTAATTTTAATTAGGGACAGTGTTAAGTTTATTACTGAAATAAGAGAAATTTTCGTGCCGGAAAAGTTTCCTACATTTACGTTGCATCCCTAAAAAACTATTATACGCCCTGAAATCACATCTTGGTGTCTACACAAGTTGAACTATGTATCAACGTATGAGGGCGTGCCGAAAAATCACGCCTCCGAAATTTTTATGTGAAAATTCTTAATGCTTTTTAAATAAAACAAACGTAGTTAACGTTGTACATCTTTATTTCTCACCTCTACGTATTTGCACCCGTTGCCAGTAGAGGGCTCCCAATTGTAGCTTATAACACGGCGGTGTGCAACGTGTCGGTGTGTAGGAAACAGCGTGCTGTCATTGAGTCTCGAATTCAAAAAGTTTTTTCTCTCCTTCGGCATGAAAAATGCCAGGCCGCACACGAGTGCAGCGACATTCTCAACAATTCGACCCCCCCCCCCCCCCCGCACGGCCACCCTGTCGTCGATCATCCTCGTTAAAGTCCCGACTAGGCCCCATCCGATTTTCATCTGTTTCCAAGACTTAAAGAAAGCCTTCGAGTAACTTCACTTCGGTAGTGATGAAGCGGTGCAAGCAGAAGTGACGTTGTGGCTCCGCAGCAAAGTCAGACATTCTACAATGACGGCACCAGTAAACGTCTCTCTTGTGCGAGAAATTTTTTCGTTACCAGAGTGGCTATGTTGAGGAATAAATATGTAAACATGAAGAATAAAGATGAATGTTAATGACGTTTGTTTTATTTAAAAAGCTTTAAAAGTTTTCCGAGACAAAATTTGAAGTCATTACTTTTCAGCATGCCCTCGTATCGTACCCTAACGAGGCAATGGCAGCTAACTGAAAGTTATTCCTTAGTCTCACAAGAGGAAAGAGGAATTGATCGAAATAAATTCACAAACTCAAGATTTAATGGAAATAAGTTACAGTAATTTCAGGGGTAAGAAAAGGCTGCAACCTGTCTCCACTGTTGTTCATATTATTTATGGATCATATGTTGAAAACAATAGACTGGCTGGCCAAATAGGAGGAACCAAGTTAGAACAGGTGGACAGTTTCAAGTACTTAGGATGCATATTGTCACAGGATGGCAACATAGTGAAAGGACTGGAAGCGAGGTGTAGCAAAGCTAATGCAGTGAGCGCTCAGCTACGATCTACTCTCTTCTGCAAGAAGGAAGTCAGTACCAAGACTAAGTCATCTGTGCACCGTTCAATCTTTCGACCAACTTTGTTGTATGGGAGCGAAAGCTGGGTGGATTCAGGTTACCTTATCAATAAGGTTGAGGTTACGGATATGAAAGTAGCTAGGATGACTGCAGGTACTAGTAGATGGGAACAATGGCAGGAGGGTGTCCATAATGAGGAAATCAAAGAAAAACTGGGAATGAACTCTATAGATGTAGCAGTCAGGGCGAACAGGCTTAGATGGTGGAGTCATGTTACACGCATGGGAGAAGCAAGGTTACCCAAGAGACTCATGGGTTCAGCAGTAGAGGGTAGGAGTCGGGGTAGACCAAGGAGAAGGTACCTGGATTCGGTTAAGAATGATTTTGAAGTAATAGGTTTAACATCAGATGAAGCACCTATGTTAGCACTGAATAGGGGATCATGGAGGAATTTTATAAGGGGGCTATGCTCCAGACTGAACGCTGAAAGTCATAATCAGTCTTAGATGATGATGATGATGATGATGATGATGATGATGATGAGTAAAATCTCTTCTGTTCTATGCATACATACGAATTGAAGTTCCCTGGTCGCTTCTTTCTGATGCATGAGTTAATCTCAGGAACTACAGCAGGAATTTTGATCTGGTTTTGATTGATAGGTACTTTGATTCACGCGAAACGTTCGTGTGTATAATTTATAGCTGTTTCATGAAAATTGGATGAACCGTGATGAATTCTGGTCTCCCGATGAGTGTGAAAGGTACTTGCAGGAACTGCTTTAGTAAGTTAGATACAGTCCTCTCACGTCTTTAGGCGTTGTGATGCTTAAATAGTTCAATTTATGTGAAACTGGTGATATTCAGTTACCTGAAGTTCTTCTCTGAATTTTAATCATACCTCTACGCAGTGAGTCGTATACAAAATTACCATTACGCCGAAGTCTGCCGGCCCCTATATACTTAATGTTACCCGTGCGAAGCCGGGGCGGGCTACTAATTAATTACGACGTTGCCAAAGTTGTAAAAGTTTGTCGCTATTATAGTTCTTGAAATAGTTACATGATACAGGTACTTCTCACATTCCGGGACTATAGACTACAGTAGCACAAGTTGCTGAATGATATGACTTAGCACATTTCTCTTGCACACGTGTCCAGGCAATGCAATGGAGATGCTTATCGCCCAACTCTACATCAGTAAACATATACATACTGCAGTGCATCGTTGTTAACAACGGTTCGCGCGGCTGCTCCCATCGGAGGTTCGAGTCCTCCCTCGGGCGTGTGTGTGTGTGTGTGTGTGTGTGTGTGTGTGTGTGTGTGTGTGTGTTGTCCTTAGTGTGTGTGTGTGTGTGTGTGTGTGTGTGTGTGTTGTCCTTAGCGTAAGTTAGTTTACGTTAGATTACGTAGTATGTAAGCCTAGGGACCGATGACCTCAGCAGTTTGGTCCCATAGGAACTTACCACCATTGTTAACAAGCAACTAACGCCGTTGGGAAAACAAATCGTAAAAAAAGCAGAACAGTAGCGAATATAAAATTTAGGTCGATAAGTAAAGAACCACAGGAAGCGCCGTCAGTAAATGGAACAAGTTTGTTCCCAAACGATACACACATTGTGTACCGACGACATTTGCATTGTCTTGCAGAAAGTTTCTGTGCAGTGTAGACACAATTACTCAGTAATAAAAGTAATGAACCGACAGAGACAACGGGGTTTCTTATACTGGGATATTTATAAAACATTGGAGTTCACCCTATATAACAAAGTGGTTGAATTAGGTCATGACGTTCAGCGTTCAGGTATATTATCAACGTTTGCTTTTCTACTGATCTCGAGAAATGCACTGGAAAATAAGATTTTACTGATATCGTATGTTGCACCTGACGAGCTAGGTGAAGTTGTTTGTTTTTCATGCCGAAGACTACTCCGTGATGCGTTACGTTATGTGCTGTCAACTTGCTCCGTGCAATACAGATATCTTCTCCACTATTCGGCATATTACTTTAAATAACGTTAATTTGGCGACCATGATGATTTTTAGAACGGAGCCCATTGCAATTTAAACATCAAACGTGCAAAATGAAATTTCCTTTCTCCTCATTAGTCCCAATAATTATCTTAGTATGGATTAAGATGGGGGGGCTCTCTTCCAACGTTATTTTCATCCAGCTGAAAAGGTATATTCTCTAACGCCTGTACTACTACTACTACTACTACTGCTACCGGAGAAATGTCACTCGATTCGTAGTCACTAAGTAAGTATCCGCCCCCGGTAGCTGAATGGACCGCCGGCACGGTAGCTCAGCGTGTTCGGTCAGAGGGTTAGCAGCCCTCTGTAATAAAAAAACTGAGCTAATCGATCAACAACGAACTTAAACGGATGTCTTACGACGTCCGCGCCGGGCACATGCAACGAACAAAAGCGAACAAAATGAGATTATAAAAAAAATGGTCAGCGCGACGGATTGTCAATGCTCTGGGCCCGGGTTCGATTCCCGGCTGGGTCGAGGAATTTTCTCCGCCCAGGGACTGGATATTGTACTGTCCTCATCATCAATCTTTCACCCTCATCGACTGCAGGTCGCCGAAGTGGAGTCAAATTGAGAGACCGGCGCCCGGCGAACGGTCTGCCCGACGGGGGGCCCCTAGCCATACAATTAAATAATTACTAAGTAGGTTGTGAATTAATTTGTTTTCTTTGTTGGTTAGTATGTGACGCGCTTACTCTACGAGCACATGTAAGCGCATGACACACCATCGAAGGAAAGTGTGACAATATCTGTCCCACGCTGAACGCCATATTTCCGTAGAGAAATTCAAGGCTACAGAGACGGGATCCGGCGATAGCTGTCTAACCAGCAACTACATATGCGGGATGAATTATAGGACAAGGTGCTGACACGAAGGCAAAATGGTTATTTGTAGAATACAACGGCGCATAAAGATCTGACAGATAGTGGACTGGTTATTTCGGCCAGTGCTCTCTCCTCTGTTACGTCATAAAGCGACAGAGTAGCGTAACTTCCGTCTTGGGTGAATTGATCACTCCTTTTCAGTCCTTGGCCTCGTTTATTTGTTTGCTTCCATCCTGCCCTCTCTAACGGCAGCGTCCTACTTTAGAACAGTATTCCGGAATGTCGATTAATTCCCGCTTTGCCACTTACTGCTTTCTTCGGGGAAATGAGCTGAAAGAGGCAAGGAGCTCCTAAGGAGAGACTGAACGGTAGTATTAAGGTATTCCTCTTCTTTTATAGATGACTATCCCTAGCAGTATGTGACGGAAGCGGAACGAAAACCGGACAAATATTTTACTCCACTGGAGAATCTCAAAGGAATCAATTTAGTGTAGTCGGCTAGTAGCGATACCCAGCTGTCGACTTTGTTAGTGACTTCTCACGCCGTTTTCTCCAAAGTGCAAAGCGAAGAGGCTCTCGTTTAACTGACAATATTGGCACACGGCTTGTTGGTAAGGAAACAGCACTCCACCTGCTATCCATCCCTTGAAGGCCAAATTTTAGAGGTGAAGGCGGTCTGAAGTCGAGCCAGACACCTCCGTGTCGACCTCTCCCAGTCCACTGCGCTCTATCAGCCTCTGCTATGGAGGACACCGTTTAAATATTCAACAATCTGCAACGGAATCCAGAGGTTTTCCATTATTTCTGTAACTAGATACTGCCGGTTTCTTTCTCTTTCTTATGAGTATTATGTTATATTTATCTGTATTTAGAGAGGGGCCCACTTCATCATCTTGGCTCTTGGGGGAGTTCTTGATACTGTCAAAATCCTTCGGAACTACAGTTAGATGTAAACCACCTGTTGATCTCCATCTACCATTTGACTGATATCTTGGTCGAAAAAAGCAAGATGAATTCTCAAATTGGTGACTTTCTGCACGTATCTTCCTTTGCCATTCAGTGGGCTTTATGTGCACAAGGCCACCATGTAAGCGCTACTTGGCTCCACCACTACTTGGCCTGGTACATAGAGTGAACTCAGTCAATTGCGCACCGTCGTCCGCTTCTTCCTTACAGAGGTCGTCTTAAAAATAATGCTCTTTCTGACCACCTTTACAAATTTATAGTCTTCAAGTGTTTTGTAAGTGTTTTCTTCAGTATAACATTGCCTTTACGGTTATTTGAGTTGCTTTAAACATGTTGAAGCGTTAATTGCATAATCAAAAATGCATGTAATTCATAATGTAGGTTCTGAATATTGCGGTCGAGGAAGTAGTTCTCTTCTAGTAAAAGCACTTACCGACACCACTTCACACGGAATTAGTAGCCCGTTGTCTGTGAAAATCAAAGACATCTCTTATGTATAAATTGGCAAAGAAAATCTATGTTGAATGATTCAGGCACGTTACAGTACTTTACAGTACTGCCAAGTCTGCACGGACTAAATTTACCGATTGCAAAAATGTTATCGGATGGTATAGGGAGTTTACGCGGGAATCGCTGAAGGAAAGATTATTGTTCTTACGAAAGCCTCGAAAATGTGTTTAGAAGCAGTGTTTACAGTTCGATGATTCTTATGCCTCTATTCTGTACACTGGATAATGGCAGTGAGATCAAGATAGTGAGATTAGAAATTGTTTGAACGGCGAGGTATACCGACTTTCTTGTGTACTGTTTACTGAGTGAGTATGGCAGTGCCTTTCGAATGAGGTCACACGACTACTCGCAAATCTCTTTTCGATTATATGAACAAGGATTTCAGAGTTAAAATAAAGGTAGCCTTTAATAATGGGCTTCAGGAAGTTTGCGAACGAACTCTGCTGATCGTATGAGTGCTCTTCGTGAATGTAGTAAGTTGCCTCAAAATTGTCATACCAGTGGACATAATGGAATAACAGTTAACAACCTTTTGCGTTTCATTGTTACTTACAGTGGAAATTATGTTTGGAATTAAAATAGCAGCATTTAGTTTCAGTTTCAGATTGAGAATGCGATACTTTAAAGAGAGCTTTTCATCTACTTTGTCCAACGAATTTAAAGCATTAGACTTGTTACTCTCCTCCTTCCAGTGCTCAGGCCGAGAACTGGTTGCCCGTTGCATCGATAGCAGTAGCTCTTCTCGTCTTTCAGCCTCATTAATTTTTGTGTGTGAGCTACAGTAATGTTTCTGTCATTTTATCTATGCATTTCAGTTGTGGCATTCATCCAGATTTTTTTCCATTGAAAACCTCTCGTTACTTTTTATAGAGGCACCTCGTGGTCCCTGGATACCAACAATCTGGCATCTTCTTTTTGCAATAGTGTTGCACAGACTCCTTCCTTACTGTTTTCAGAACTTCGTCAGTCGTGCTCTTATTGGTTCATTTGAATTTCAGATTGCGCCTGTAACATCGCATCTCAGAAGAATTCAGACTCTTTCTTTCCTCAGTCGCCAGGGTCGTGACCTCTCAGCCACTCAGTGCTACACTCCAGACACAACCATTGTCGAACTTACTCCTGATTTTTGTGGCTGTTACTTTTTTTATAATATCTTTTTGTTTTATGGAAGGCATCTTTTGCTTGGGCAATCCTGCTTGTTACTTGGGAAGGGTTCATCATCTCCAGCGATTTTGTTTCCTAAGTAAGTTAATGAGACAACATGTTGCAGGAGGTTGTCACGTTCCTATGCTTTGGCTTTTCTTCTTTTGTTACAAACCAGCACTCGTTTATTTTCACGTTATATTCTTGACGTGGCTTCAAGATCTGTTTCACTTTCAATTAAAACAGCTATATCATCATGAAATTTGTTCTCTTACCATGTACTTCTAAACGCTGTGGTTATAAAATGTGGCTTCCATATGAGAAAACTGTGTAAATTGTGTTTTTCTGCAGTTATGTTTAACTTGTACAGAGATGAGACTGCAGTTCTAAGCGCCTAAAACCATGACAGAAAAGAAGTAGTTGAAAATGAAGAGGTGAGACAGGATTTATACACCGAGCAAGCAGTAAACGAAAACAGGGAGGAAAGGGAATTAAAGTTAAGAGAGCGAAAATAAAAAGGTGGAAGTTTGCCGGTGATACTGGAATTTTCGGAGGCGGCAAATGACTGGAAAGAACAGTTGAATGTTATTAATAGCGTTTTAGAAAGAGATTACAAGACGAACGTCAAAAGTTTTGAAAGGAGGATAACGGAATGTAGTCGAATTAAATCAGGTAGTTCTGAGAAAATTAGGTTAGGAAATAAAACACTAAAGGTAGTCGGTGAATTTTCTATTTGGGCAATAAAAAAGATGACGGTGGCTGAAAAAGAGAATGCATCAAATTCAGATTGGCATTGCTATGTAGCAGTTGGCCGCAGAGTGAAACAATATACGCCACTGAAACACATTTTAACCATCGTGTGTTATCAGTAATCTAGTTTGAATGTTTTGGAGATGACCCTTTTTCGAACCTGATGATCTTGATGAGGCAACTAGCGTTCTGTTTGCTGCGGAAGCATTGTGCTATGCAAGTTTATAGTATTCACAGTTATTAGAGCAGCAAAAGAGTGTTTTATGAACTCACAAGTTTGCTCATAATGTACTCAAAGTACAGCCACAATCAAAACGCAGGAAAGCAGATAATGGTAGGTGTACACTAGTTATCTTGTCTGTCCACTGGTAAATGCTGTTATAAAATGGTTCCTGCTCGTCAGGAATGTATTGTAGAATTTTATTTACATCCTCTAGTGTCTTCTTTTCTATTGGAGCAGCTCCACTATCCGACTTACATCGTTCTTTGAACAGGAAACTGGAAAGAAGTGAGTCCATCAGTGAATGGCCTGGCTTCAGTAACTGCAGAAGAATCTCTACGGGAAATGAAGTGACTGTACGTAGATATCTGTAATTTTATTTTTGTTTTGCTCCCTTAAGGGAACGCTGAGGTAGCATCCCTTGTTTAATTGTTAGGCCAACAGGTCTTGGAGACCATAATACCTTCTATTTCCACGTTTATGACGCTTAAAGTTCTGCTTCTGAGACGAAGAATGTGAATGTATCAAAATTCCAGACTCTGCTGGAGTCATCTCTGGACGTAGCAAAATGGTTCAAATGGCTCTGAGCACTATGGGACTCAACATCTTAGGTCATAAGTCCCCTAGAACTTAGAACTACTTAAACCTAACTAACCTAAGGACATCACACACACCCATGCCCGAGGCAGGATTCGAACCTGCGACCGTAGCAGTCCCGCGGTTCCGGACTGCAGCGCCTAGAACCGCACGGCCACCGCGGCCGGCTGGACGTAGCCTCTTAACTCCGTACCCATCTAGCGAGCATTTCTGTTGACGGGACGTGACCCTTATTCTAAAAATGTTATGTACAGATACGCGGATCAAGTACCTCCGGTTAACGGAATTCGTACAAAAGTGGACATAACCCGTTTTGCAACTCACTGATTCAATTGAAACTTCCTGGCAGATTAAAACTGTGTGCCGGACCGAGACTCGAACTCGGGATCTTTGCCCTTCGCGGGCAAGTGCTCTACCAACTGAGCTACCCAAGCACGACTCACGCCCCGTCCTCACAGCTTTACTTCTGCCAGTACCTCGTCTCCTACCATCCAAACATCTGCAGGGTTCACAGGAGAGCTTCTGTAAAGTTTGGAAGGTAGGAGACGAGATACTGACAGAAGTAAAGTTGTGAGGACGGGGCGTGAGTCGTGCTTGGGTAGCTCAGTTGGTAGAGCACTTGCCCGCGAAGGGCGAAGGTCCCGATTTCGATTCTCGGTCCGGCACACAGTTTTAATCTGCCAGGAAGTTTCATATCAGCGCACACTCCGCTGCAGAGTGAAAATCTCATTCTGGATCTTAGGAATTATTTTCTGAAGGCATTTTTCTGGAGTGTAGCTTTGTGCGGAAGTGAAACGTGGAAGACAGTCAGTTCAGACAAGAACAGAATAGAGGCTTATGAAATGCGATGCTACAGAACAATGGTGAAGATTAGATGGATGCATCGAATAGCTAATGTGGAGGTACTGAATAGAATTGAGGAGAACGGAAATATTACATAACGTGAGTAAATGAATGTATCAATTAATAGGATACGTCCTGAGGCATCGAGGATCTACATCTGCATTTACACTCCCCAAGATACTTTACGATGTATGGCGGGGAGCGCTTTGTGTACCCAGTCCTTTTCCTGTTCGGCGTATGGTTCGCGGTAAGAACGATTGCTGGTAAGCCTCTTGTGAGCTCGAACTTATATGATTTTATCTTCATGCTCCTTTCGCAAGATGTAGGGAGGAGGAACCAATATATTGGTTGACTCCTCTAGGAACGTATCGTGTCGGAACTTTTAACAGTAGAACATATTGTGATGCAGGAAGTCTGTCTTGCCATTAAAGTTGGCATCTCCGCGAGGCCTACTAAAGGAACATGTAAAGAAATTTGCTCTATCAGTCGTGTCTGGTAAGGATCCCAGTGTGACGAGCAGTATTCAAGTGTTGGGTCGAAAGAGTACTTTGCAAGCTACCTGCTCTGTTGATGGACGACATTTCCTGAGATATCTTCCAACGAATCTCTGTCTTGCATCTGTCTTACGATTGATTTTATGTAGTGTTTTTAGTTCAGATGGCTCCGTGTGCATAATCGCTCAATCGTCAGTTTTGTTGTGGGAAGAAGCGCGCGTGTGTGTGTGTGTGTGTGTGTGTGTGTGTGTGTGTGTGTGTGTGTGTGGCGGGGGGGATGGGGGAGAGGACACTTACAGAGAGGGAGACCAAAGCTTGAATACAGTGCCTATTTCAAGTGGATGTAGCTTGCAGCAGACAGAGATGATGAAACTTGTACGGAATAGTCTGGTGGAGAGCTCCATCACGTATCCTCGGACTGAGCACCGTAACGATAGTGAATCAACCTGTTGCCTGTAAGCCGTCGGGTAATATTATCCATTGCAGTTAATTTGGGCTGTAATACCTCTTTGTTGAGTAATTCCGGCAAAGATGCGTCTGGACGTATCCCAGTCAGACGTCGCACCGCGTCCCGACACGATTAGCGGCCGGCGTGGGTCCTTGACCAGGTGCCGGGGGGCGTGGCGCGGCGCGGCGCAGCGCCTGGTATCGATCCCGCGACCGCGGCGCTTAACGAGCTGCACCGGCGCGGCACAGGGGCACAGGCGTGAAAGCCGCATTGTGCGGCGCCGAGCCGAGCGCAGCGGAGAAAGCGACGCGGCTCGCTAATTACAGACGCCCACGCCAACACGCCAGCCAGCCAGCCAGCCGGCGCTGATTGGAAGAAAGGCAGAGCTGCGGCGCCGCGCGAAAGCGGGGGCGCCTCCTGCACACCCTGCTGACCGGGCCGCGTCAGTCAGACGTCAAAGAGGACGCTACTATAATCAGTTATCCGCCCATTTCGCAAGACTGCTCATAATAGGGTAATGAACGAGGACGCTAATGAACAGCAGTAAAAGATTGTTGGGAGATCTGAAAGACAATGAGGATGTGTACGTAGTGTTTTGTGCATCTGGAAAAATCATTTGTTGGTGGGACATTTCCTTATTTTCTCCTGTTCCCCCTGTCGAACAATGCGCCCCACCCCGCAAGTGAAAGTAGTCTCTCACTCAGGCAATGAGCATAGGGGAGCGGATGCAGGAATCTCACATCGCCGTTCTACACAGGGTTCTAGTAAAGGTGGTTTGCCATTGTCTTGCTCCGATATCTTACAAAGTGTCAAGTGTGCGCAAGTGTGTGTGTGTGTGTGTGTGTGTGTGTGTGTGTGTTTGTGTGTGTGTATGACTGCGAGAATTACTTGTACAGTGTAGTGTTGGGTTTGTGCTGTGGATGAAAGGAATGAAGAGGGCGAAACCCGGTTTCAGGACACAGCGTCCTCCTCTCGAAGAGCCGGCCGAGTGGCCGAGAGGTTCTAGGCACTACAGTCTGGAACCGCACGACCGCTACGGTCGCAGGTTCGAATCCTGCCGTGGGCATGGATGGTGTGATGTCCTTAGATTAGTTAGGTTTAAGTAGTTCTAAGTTCTAGGGGGACTGATGACCTCGGCAGTTAAGTCCCATAGTGCTTAGAGCCATTTCAACCATTTTTTCCTCTCGGAAGACCACAAAGGGGGCCACCGATACTAACGTCCCCATCCGACTGTCGCTCACTTGATGAGATACTGCGGAGACGTTTGCAATTTAATCCTGTAAATGGGCGAAAAGACTTGTGATCGGGAACTTACGACACCACCACCTCTTCTTCCCATGCCGGCTAAATACTGACAACGATAGTTTTCCACCACCAGGATTTGAACTGGCGTACGTCAGAGTAAAGTGCCACAGCACAACCATGAGTTAGCGACCTCGGCTACAGAGGCGGTTAATAAAAACAATAAAATATGCAAAATCTTGTAATATAATAGTATTCGTCTAAATTAGTGCGTAGTACATCACTTCGCAAGAAGAATCACGATAAGCTACAATCTGACCTTTATCAAAGTCGGAAACGTTATGGTACGCATTTCTCCTCCTTACACGAAGCATCACAACAACGTTTCACCAGGCAAAATTCAACCGTTGTTTGTGTATGAGAAATCGGTTGGAAACTTTCCTCATGTCAGCACGTTGTAGGTGTCGCCACCGGCGCCAACCTTGTGTGAATACTCTGAAAAGCTAATCATTTGCATATCACAGCATCTTCTTCCTGTCGGTTAAATTTCGCGTCAGTAGCACGTCATCTTCGTGGTGTAGCAATTTTAACGGCCAGTAGTGTATGAACTGAAGAGTTTCCTCCTTCTATACTGTCGAGGAGTTCCTTGAAGAATTAAGCTGATTCCTCTGTTACATTGTTGATTGCATTTACATAAACTTATAGCTTGACGCCTTTTTAGGATTCATAAACATTTTGTGTGTTATTACTTTTATTGTAATTTCATGTACTGACGTGTTCCATGACCATGGTGATTTGCTGCTCGGTTTGATCCTACGGAACTAGGCGTGTAAAATAAAAAAGGAATGAATACATGACACACAGTCCGCGTAAACAATTGTCGCTTCGTTTTAGCAATCGTAGAGTTCCTCGACGGTAGAGAACCCTTCCTTGATCCTCGTATTGTTCGCTGCACGTGACTTGTACGGTTGGGCTGTTAGATGGTCCTAACTGATGATGATGATGATGATGATGATGATGATGATGTTTGGTTTGTGGGGCGCCCAACTGCGCGGTTATCAGCGCCCGTACAATATCCCAACGTTTGCTCAGCCCAATATCGCCACTTTCCTGGGTGATGATGAAACGATGAGGACAACACAAACACCCAGTCATCTCGAGGCAGGTGAAAATCCCTGACCCCGCCTGGAATCGAACCCGGGACCCCGTGCTCGGGAAGCGAGAACGCAACCGCGAGACCACGATCTGCGGGCTATTGTCCTCACTGTGTGAATAGACAATGTAACTGTAGCTTTTCCTGGGCGTCTACTGCGTGCGAACGCTAATGGTGAGGCAATTTTTGGTGGGCGAGTTGGTGCAGCCCACCACGAGAGGTGCGGAGCCGAGCGGCGTGCCTGCTTTCTCACCTTTGTGGGGCGGCGAGTGGCGCAGCGCAGCGATCGATGGCGCGGCGAGCGGTTGCCCGGTCAAGGATGCCGCCACGGGCCGCGCCACGCCGCGCCGCTTACCGCCTCTCCAGAAGGCGACGGCGACGCCCCCGCGCGGCGCTCTGCTCTTCACACAGCTGTGTCCGAAGGCGGCTGTTGCGGCGGCGGGGCTACAGACTCAGCGCCACACTCCATCACCGTCCATTCACCATATTCTAAGCTCATACAATGACTCCTGGAGGAGAAGGGTAGTAGAAGTACACTGAAGCACCACAGAAACTGGTGTAGGCATGCGAATTCAAATACAGAGATATGTAAGCAGGAAGAATACGGCGCTGCGGTCGACAACGCCTGTATAAGACAAGTGTAAATCTGTTACTGCTGCTGCAATGGCAGGTTATCAAGATTTAAGTAAGCTTGAACTTGGTGTTATAGTCCGGCGCACTAGCGATGGGACACAGCATCTCAGAGGTAGCAATGAAGTGGGGATTCTCTCGTATGACCATTTCACGACTGTACCGTGAATATCAGGAATATGGTAAAGCATCAATTCTCGGACGTCACAGCGGCTGGAAAAAGATGCTGTAAGAATGGGACCAATGACGACTGAACAGAATCGTTCAACTTGACAGAAGTGCAACCCTTCCACATATTGCTTCAGATTTCAGTGCTGGGACATCAACAAGTGTCAGCGTGCGAACCATTCAACGAAATATCATCGATATGAGCTTTCGGAGCAGAAGGCCCACTCGTGTACGACTCAAAGCTTTACGCCTCAGGCTTTCAAAGTGCTGTTCATAAGAGGTCTCCAACCCCTCGTACTCTTACGGATTTCTGTGACAGCTCTGCATTATTTATGGTGTCAGTTCTCTCCAGCACTATTTCAGACATTTGTCGAGCCCATGCCATGTCGTGCTGCGGCACTTCTGCATGCTCACAGGGGCTCTACACAATATTAGTCAAGTTTCTATGGCTCTTCGCTGTATTTTAGACCATATTCTGCGCTCAAACATAATGAAATGTCTCGAACAGAATGACCACCTCCGTGCCAGTCAGCATGGATTCCAGAAACATGGATCATTTGAAAACCAATTCACACTTTTCTCACATGGCTTATTGGAAGTTTTATATCAAGACAGTCACGTAGATGCAGTACTTCTTGATTTTCGAAAAGCATTTTACCCAGGACCATGCCTACGCTTATTGTCAAAAGTTCCATCATATTGGGTATCAGGCGAAATTTGCAGCTACATTGAGGTCTCCTTGGTCGGGAAGACGCAGCATTTCATCTTGGATGTGGAGTGGTCGTCAGATCCAAAAAATAAATTCGGGTGTGTCCCAGAGAAGTGTGTTGGGACCCTTGCTGTTCATGTTGTACATTAACGATCTTGCAGATAATATTAATAGTAATCTCAGACATTTCGCTGATTATGCAGTTATCTATAATTAACTGCCGTTTGACAGAAGCTGCATAAATATTCAGTCAGATCTTGAACGAATTTCAAAGTGGTGTAAAGATTGACAGCTTGCTGTAAATGTTTAGAAATGTAAAATTTTGCCCTTCACAAAATGAAAAAACATAGTAACCTATGACTGTAATATCAGTAAGTCACTTTTGGAATCGGACAACTCATACAAATACCTGGGTGAAACACTTTGTAGGAATATGAAAAACACTTTGTAGAAATATGAAATGGAATGATTACAGATGCTCAGTCGTGAGTAAAGCAGGTGGTAGACTTCAGTTTGTTGCGGACGTGCAATCGCAAGTCACGTGTGCGACCCATTCTAGAATATCGCTAAAGTGTGCGGGACATGTACCGAAGAAGAGTAAGGGGGGGGGGGGGGGGGTGTTGAACGTATTCAGAGGAGGACAGCACGAGTGGTCACAGGGTTGTTTGACTCGTGGGAGAGTGTTAAAGAGAAGCTGAAGAAACTGAACTAACAGACTTTTGAAGATAAATGTAAACTATCGCGAGAAAGTCTACTGACACAGTTTCAAGAACCGGCATTAAATGATGACTCTAGGAATACACCACAACTCCCTACCGCTCACTTAGAGATTGTGAGGACAAGATTAGAATAAGTACAGCACGCGCAGAGGAATTAAAAGAATCATTCTTCTCGCGCTCCGTGCGTGAATCGAACGGGGAGAAACCCAAATAACTGGTACAATGGGGCGTACCTTCTGTCATTGATTTCACAGTGCTTTTCAGGGTAGAGACGTAGATTTAGAAGCAGCACAGGTTCAGGAAAAAGCACTTTCTTAATTGATACACAATATTTTGCGAACTGTAGATGCTGATGAGCTGATAGACTCAGTTTCCCTAGATTTCGACACTGTACCACATCTTTTGAATAATAACCAGGATAGGATCATGCGTAGTATCTTCGCGGATATGCGATTGCCATAATGCATTTTTCACTAATAAGACTCAGTGCTAGGCTAAGGGACGGCGAATATTCAGCAGAAACACAAATAACATAAAATGTACCTCAACGAAGGTCAAGAGCAGCAATAATGATCTCAATATGAGATCCCACTAGCATCCGATTACAGGATTAATGAGAACATCTCGCTTAAGTTTTAGGATTGTTACTAACAACTCCCCATCGCATCCCCCTCGGATTTAGTGGTAAGAGGAAGAAGGAAGAACGTTTTCTGAACTATGAAAACAAAGAAAAATTGAAATAGTGAACGGTCTAATAAAACAAAGTGCAATATAAAGCAGTCTGGAACAACGCTGTGGTCAAGTGGTCTCTGTGTTGCAATGTCAAGCGGGCAAGCCGTGTTCAGACCTGCCTCCTGCAATCTTTTTTTTCCGCTATATTCAAATTTGTGTGTCTGTCATGGTTTAACGTCCGTTTGCAACAGCGAGGTGTAAGGAAGGGACCTATAATGACATTTGATTCTGCACAACTACTCTATTAGCAGCCGAAATGAGGATGAGGATGAGGATGATGATGTCTGGTTTGTGGGGCGCTCAACTGCGCGCTTATCAGCGCCCGTACAAATTCCCAACAGTTTCTCAGTCCAATCTTGCCACTTTCACGAATGATGTAACAGCCGAAAGGAAGTGGCTTCCGAATGGGAACCACAAAGCTTCAAACGTTTGATGACGTAGGCGATAAGTCAACCGAAACCTCCACCGGAAAATCCGTCTGGTGTGTCATACACGACATTAGTGACAGTACGTGTGTCACACGATAGGTATCTCGTAGGGACGCGCCTAATTTGTACGCCTCGTAAAGTGAGTGAAATATGCCTCCTTGCCCGATTTTGGTCTTCGTATGAATGTGAATGTGACCACTCACAAGGAAATGATGAAAGCATGATAGTTTGTCATATAAGGTGCAACAAATGAACGCAAAAGTTTCACAATCGTACAGTTTCTCTGTGCTGTGGCTAAATGTTTTTAACGTTTTTGAAGTTGCATTCCGTTTTAGATGTTATGTCCCTTGAATTCATTTCTTGTAACATAGTTCACACCCGTTTATTTGTTGTTTTCGTTTCTGTGAGATGCCTATGTGGCATCTCGCCTGCTGTCACTATTCATCACGTTTACTTGCGACGGTAACGTATTCTTACCACATGCCTCACATTCTATAACCAATGTATAGTATGACAACTACCAATAGTACAGAAAGAGAACAAACATTTCAATGACCGGAATAATGTTGCTAAAAAAAAAAAAAAAAAACACGAGGGAGTTTTTGAACACGGCTCTTCCGCTTCACAGTCCAACATCGTGACCACTTAACGAAGACGCCACGATTGTTAGTTTTCCCTCAGTGTTGCACTTGTTAAGCTTGCACCGTTCAATGTTTCTCTTTTGCTGTTTTTTCGCAGTTCAGAACACCTCATTCCTGTTTTCAAGATTGATCCGTGTTCAGTTTTCGACGGGCTGTCCACTGAGCCATCGTACCACTAAATCTGAAGGGGTGCGAAAGGGAGTCTCCCTTGTAAGAACCAATATGAAATTGTATAAATTCGAAAAATTAGTAGGATGCAATACCAGTGGAAGAGATTGTTGGAAGCGGTCTGGGAAAATGCGAGTCCTCTGTAAAGGAAATAGCGAACAAGACGGTATGGGAACAGATAGTTCTAGCATTTTGAGTTCTTATAAGGTAGGCATGTCAGCAGACATGGGAAGCAAACAGAAACGCGCCGATCGTATTACAGGTTGTTATAGCCCATATGAAAGTTTAAGAGACGTGCCCATGTATTAAAAATGTAGAGAACCTGTGTTGGAGGAAGACGCAGCAACTGTTGTCTTCACCATCGGATATCTTTACTAGGGATCATGACAGTAAGGTATGAAGGATTAGTGCATATATACAGCCATTATTGCCTCGCTCATTGTGTAAAAGGAATAGAATAGAAAATTGCCAATATTGTTACGAAGTACCCTTCGCCATATACAGTATTGAGACTTCATTTTTCGTCACCATCCTTGACTTTGATTTCTTCAAAAACTAGTAAAAAGCCGAAACACGTTTCTCTTTCTTTTTTCAGTATGGAACGTCCTTACAAAACTCGATCAAAATCGGCGACTCATATGTCAACCCTCCCCTTGTATGTTCTGCATCGCAGGCTTTGCTGGAAGTTTTTTTAAAAAGACTTCCAGGCTTAAACTCTTGTGTGAGCCGTTCCGCACACGTTTTCCACGACTGTGCTTCGCGTAACACTCGGCAGTGAATACGCGCTGTTTTATAGTGAGTACCATTCTGTGTTCCATTTAACTGGACACTAAACACGTCTGCTACTCACATCACTCGAAACTAATGTCACAGCGAAGTGATCGAGAGTGAACAAGCCAGAGATGCGCAGACATTTCACAGCAATCGATTGGTGCATCGAAATCACGGTTTTCAGCACTTTCTGTGATGGGCAGTTTCTCCTGTTCATCAACAAGGGTCAGTAACGCCCGAGTGTTACAAAGTTTTCCGGACCACTTTTATGTTGTACACCCTATAGGTAATTTGTATAGCGTTCTGAAAGGTTTGTGAAAATCTCAAAAAGAGTTTCCGAAAACAAATTTTCAGCCCTCGTTTCTTTTTTCTGTTATCATGCACGCTAGAAAAACAGCAAGAAACAATATTTGTCCACATGTATAGTGGCGTGATTTACTACAGACAACTGATAAAGTAGAAAATTAAGATGACTGCATATTGTGAATGAACGGTTTTTAAAGAAATTAATTTAAGTTCATTTGTACTGCCGATTTATCATTCCAAGCCAATCTACTAACGAGTGTTTATAGTCGCCTCTGTAAATAATAGTAACATCAACAAAGCAACAACAGTAGCATAAAATGATTGTGATTAACAGTTGGTGAAAGATGTAAATTTAACATTGTGACACCAAATGTGATTTTCAGGAGTTTTGAAACCTATTATGCCACTGCGCCTGAGTGACTAAGAAAGAGGTAAATTTCTAAATGTGCACCAGCCTACGTCCTGTTAGAGACGGAAGAGTTAGGGCAACGTGTTCGGTGCATACCGGGTCAGTAGTAGTAAAAGTCACGGCCTCGCAGAGGCGCTGCTGTGTGTGTACGCGCAGTGACCTCGGACATATCAGGTAACTAACAAGTCCTTATCTAGCCTCTCCCGGCGCCTAGCGTAGCCCAAGGTGCTCTTTGTGTGTGATCTAGGCACCCGCCGGAAACGTACGGATAGCGTGTTGGGGCGCTGACCTTTGGAACATATTGTAAGACACCCAGATTCTCGGCGGACAGGGGCCCTCCTATCGCTGTCGGAGAAACTGAAACCTCTTATCTAATCTTCGGTCACGAAGCCGCACTTCGACCCCGAGCCTAAGCCGATTATCTGTAACAGATCACTCGCGATTCGCTTATGCGGTGCGTCAATAAAAGTTGTTGGCACAGCTGATCGCATCTCGGTAGCTTTTCTGTTAATCGGGATTACTCTTATTTAAAGTATGAAGTACGCAGTACGATGTATAGGCATGGAATGAAAAAGCAGCGCATCAACTTTAGTCGGAGAGAGATACATTCCGATCGTCCCATAAGAGTACTGATTTATACCGCGTCCGGGTTCAGCATCTGTTGCTTACTAAATATTTTGAAGGAAGAGATAACCACCGTATTCGTAACCTACTTCCCTTGAATCTCACGAAACACCTTGGTTGACTTCGTCATTTCATACGTCGTTTATTGTGCCCTCAGTTCAAAAAGTATCTAGCATGCGTTTTGATTTCAATCCACAAGATTGGCAAACCGCCTCGGTAATCAGAAGAGTGTTACTTGGTGGCACCTCATGCTAATAATCTGGAAACTGAGTGCATTAAAAAAAAGGCCTTGATTATTACTGCAAGCGTATCCCTAATGAATTTTCACTCAGCGAGTGTGCGCTGATTTGAAATTTCCTGGCAGAAATTTCCCGGTCCGGGACTTCAACCTGAGATCTTAGACTTTGGCGGTCAAGTGGTCTACCGACCGAGCTAACCAAGCACGACTCACGACCCTTTCTCAGCCATAGGTCCCAAGTTCTAGTCTCTGTGTGGCACACAGTTTTAATCTGCTGGGAAGTCTCTACACTGCTTTCGTGAAAATTACAACTCTCAGAAGGAAAGGTCTGTATCACTCCAAGATCGGAGGATTTGTAGAACAGTGTAAACATAGTAAGTGATAAAGGTTGCAGAGAGATGGCGTGTGCATAGGCCCAGTAACGCTCTCTTTTGTACGCTCTGATAAGTCAGTGTTACTCTACGCTCATTGGGTGCACAGTTATCAAATGAAGTGGAAACGTGAAAGCAAGTGCTGGCATGCATCTTCGATGTCAAAGGGTACGATAATCAGCATCTGAGTGAATTTGAACGGGGCAAGAGATGGTCTCTGCGAGAAGTGTTTGTCGCACCATGGCATTGCTGCTCTTCAGAGCATGCTGCTACGACAATGATGCGAGAGTGTAACCAGCGAATAGGAGAGCACCGTACACTGCACAAGCGGGTAGTGCAACACACAGTGTGGGATGACCATCATCTTATTTTAATGGTCGTAACCGACAGAACAGCTCCGTCCACAGCGTTGGCTCGACGTTGGAGCTCTGCAAATAGCGTGCACATGTCTGCGTCGGCGGTGCGACGCCCTATTCTGAGGGCTAGACTGGTGGCACGCATGCCATTGCGTCGGCCGCCATTAACCAGAAACCACGAACGTCCCAGACTCAAATGGGCACGTGACGCCGTCAGTGGCGTACTTAGTGGCAAAATGTAGTGTCCTGGGAAGAGTCTCGCTTCAGCTAATCCCACACTGATGACTGCGTGTGCCTTAGACGCCACAGTGGTGAACGGAATCGGGCATTCTGCGTTGTTGAGCGTGATATCGGACAGACGCTAAGGCCGGGTCGACGCATTGGGGCCAACGTTGCCGCCACCAGTGTTGTGGTCCTATGTGTGGATTGATGACACAGCATTGCAAGCAACGTTGGCCCCAGTGTTGATAAGGCTCCGTCGCTTGTCTGTATTCCTACCAAACATCGAACGGCGTTGTGGCCAATACTTGTACGTCCACCACACATTGGCGCCAACGTAGTTTGGTTTGGTTATCGTTTCGAAATCCGAATTTGTTTGTTGCTTGTACTTCCAGTTCGGATATTTGAAAACACGATGTCTCAGGTAGAGTGGAGTAGTGGAAGTTCTTGAGTTTTTGTAACTTTTCCAGGAAGAAATACATTTGTGGAATCCTACTACGAGAAGACACAACAACCGCAGTGTCACTGTGGATACGCGGCAATCAAAGAGCTACACAATTTCTGGCTCTCTTTCCGTAATCGAAATTGTTAATGTATGAACACAAACGCGTATCACAAAAAAAGTTGATTATTGGTGTATAGATTTTTATTCGTGTTTGTAACAGTGGTGCGTTTTCTTTACATTTATGTATTTGTTTACTTGTGCAATAAAGTTTGATTCACCCAAGTGCTTGTCATATACATTGTGCCATTTGATATTCCGAGAATTTTGTGACGATAGAGAATCCTGACACAGACTGGCATTATACTTCAACATTTCCGAAAAGTCAGGAGCATAAGGTCGTTACTTTTTGTTGTAACAGAAAAATTGGTTGCTGGATGGAAGGTATGGTGAACTACGTCTTTTTTCTACGAGTATTATAAAGTTTAGTAGCTGATAAGAAATGAAGTGGTTGTCCGAAGAATCGGCAACGAAAGGAACATATGGAAAATGCTGACAGCAAGAAGATAGAGGACGATAGGACATGCGGCAAGACATCACGTAATAACTTCCGTGGTGCTAGGGGGAGTTGTAGAGTGTGAAAATTGTAGAGGAAGGCAGACATTGGAACACATCCAACAAATAACTGAGGACGTAGGTTGCAAGTGCTACTCTGAGATGAAGGGATCGGCACATTAAAGGAATTCTTGGCGGGCTGCATCACACAGGTCAGACGACTAATGACTCAAAAGATTCGGTTTTTGAGAAGTTGTAGCAGGCACTACTCCAATAATCATTTATGTTGGTTTCTGGAAATTGGAATGAAATATGTTTTCACATTTAGGAAATATGGATTACAGACAAATGGCCTGTACCTACCTTTGAGTAGATAGTTTGTATGCAAAGTAAAAATGTGCAAATTACTCCATGAAACACAATGTTGGTAGGTATCCTTTTGTACATGGGTTGTCATTTTGCAAGGTTTGTATCAATACAGTGAACAAATAAGCTAATTCAGGGTAAAGCTAGTTTAGCAATGTAGTGTTTTAAGCATCAGTTTCATAAACTCACGGTCACCCAACAACTATGTTGTGTATTCGACTTTCTGGGTGGGTTACGCCGTAATTTATCTGATCCGTGAGTAAGAGTTTCCATGTTTCATCGATGTAATACACAGATTAATTCAAATACAAAGATAATCATATGCTATGTACTATTTATATAAACATATTTGAGAATGTTTTTCTCTTAACTCTGTTTTCCGAAACTTGTGGGTTGCACATATCTCAACCTGATTTTGGAATTTTTCTGCGCTGAAAAAGCAAAGGGTATATTAAAGCACACGAAGACTGATCCTACACTGAAATTTCCAAACCATGCCTTCTTGTTCTGGATGCCACACAATAGATCGTTGAGACTGGAGTATCTGTGTATAAATGTTAGTCATTGCCCGCCATATTCTTTTACAAGTTTTCGTTTCTTTTTTATTTCACAGGGTCAGAATGTTATCATTCACCTTCAAAACCGCAAATTCACCGACCACGACCTGTCCGTCAGACACGCTTACTTGGCTTTTTACGAATTTAACTGAATGTTGGCAACATTGCGTGGGCACTGTCCCATAACTATCACCCAATGTTAGCGCCACGTTAACATGTTTGTGGGCTATAGCTTGCTGTCTCGCCTCTTACATATCGAAGGTAATCTTAATAGTAACCGCATCCCTCCTGCAGGCAATTCCACATCCCATGTTCCAGTAGAACAATGCCCGACCACATGTCGCGAGGAATGTGTAAGCGTTTTTCGAAGCATGACGAGTACCACTGATTTTCTGACCTGCACGTTCGCCTGACTTGTCGTCCATCATACACGTCTGGGGAATGATCGGGGGGAAACTTGTTAGTTCTGGTCCACGTGCAACCACCGTCGATGCTTTGTAGACGCGCCTACAAGCCACGTGTCAGTGTGTTCCTCAGCAGCATATCCAGGTGCCCTTTGATTCCATACCACGACGTCTACGGGCTCTCATTGCAGCAAGTCCCGGCTTCATACCTTACTGAGTAGTCACGGTCAAAGTGCATGTAATTCTAATCATTTGTTTGTTGCCATCTGCGAAATAACTTTTATTGTAATGACTGTCTCCTCCTTGATATTGAAATTTTCGCAAACAGTACTGTACATCATGTCACAATAAACACCAAATGTACTACGATCCTTCGTTTTTTAATCTTATATGTAGTAAATGAAAACGAACACGAGCCACAATTAAATGTCAACATTTTGACTATGTGCCGTTTTTACCATTTCTGTAATACCATACCACCCGGTATTACCGTTACCCAGTGGGCAAGGTAATTTTAGTTAGTAATGGGATAATGAACTGTTGTGAATCAGAATGGATTTTGAAATTGTCCGCCCGCGAAGTTCGGATATTGATGTAATCAGTTGTTCATTATGTATACCATTCCCCTATTACTTCTCAAACAACGCGTGCTTCTTCCTATTCCTTAGAGGCAACGGTGGTTACTCTGTACCTTTCTAAAGCAAGCTCACGTAGCTTTCAGGTTCATTGTCCGCGTTACATAACGAAGCAGTTTTGTAATCTTCTCAGTTTTTCGTTGTATGCTTCACTGGTCGTGTGGCTCGAGGTGGCTTCAGCAGTTCCGTGTCGATAGCGAGGACCGATTGTGTCGGCGCCAGAAAGTTCCCATACATTCACCCAGCTGCTGCCTTACTGTGTTGATGCTGCATACGACAACTCTGTAACAAACCCGTGTACTACCAATCATTTTGCTCTACAGTTATTACAAAATCATTGTATAAGTAGTTTAACGTTTGTTGTTGTGGCCATTTTTCGCAAAGTCTATTTATAAACTGGAGTAGTTTACAAGGGAAACACCTTTTGCATGTTGCACAATATTTTATTAGGCACTCATGTGTTTCGCCGTTTTAGCAAGGTGTCTTCATTGGCTGTCCTGGATTACTACATTTTTTTTAATTTTCACATATTGGTTATAGATTTAAAAATAGTTCCTGGACGTTGTTATAATAAAGTTGAAAAAGGCCTATAGTTCAACGTCTAATTCATTATTTGAAAATCATGCAGATTTTCCTCAGATGGAAAACCAGTTAAAAACCATTTCTTTTTGGTGTAGTCAGTCACTGTTGTTTCGTAACATGACATTTCAACTGCCATTTTCGATGTCAAATTTATTTTTATTAAGCGTGCGCTCGTTGTTTATTAATGTATATTTAGGAGAGGAACTTGATCTGTAATCATCTGTTCGGATATTGATTATCTGTTGGGATATTTGGCTATTCATTTTGTTTAAGCAGTGTATGGCTAGCCATATTCACTTGGTCATTTGGTGATAGTTTCGTGCCTGCCCTTGTTTCGTAAATATGATAATTTTCTTGTAAATTTTGCTGGTGTCTTTAACTATTTATTCTGTTGTTATGCCTTTATCTCTTGCAGATGTCTTGCTGTTAATTTTTCGTAAAAATAGGAGTTGAATGGGTTGTCTCTTATTTCTGGGGTCTGATACGTTCATTGTAATGGGTGTCGAATGTTATGTTCTGCCGGGTGGCCTACGTATTTTCCATCACGTGGGTTGCATGGTAGTTCCTAGATTTGTGCCTTCTAATAGATATCTGTGGCATTCGCTATTTTTGGCTTGTGCTTCCGAACTTTAAATAAACTATTCCAGTTTATAAGTCGTTCCATTGCTTTCCTTATTGCTGTAGCTGATATCAATGATATAAAACGAGTCTTGTGGATGATTGTGATGACTACAACCCATTGTTGATTTGTGTAGTTGTGACTGACCACACAAATAAAAGATGAAAGATGAAACTCTCTTCACATAGCAATTTACACATAAATAGTACAAACGGACATGCAGGTCTCAAGCTTTCTCTATTGACGGCTCACCATAAATGGACCTAGCGCTCCTGTGGCATTCCGCAGAGACTCAGATTTAACGTGGGACATTGGCGCACCATGGCAATCGGGAAATGTATGGCTGAATACAATACTGCTAATAACAATTTCTCCCACCACTTGGGTATCAATATATATTCTGAAACGTTCGTCGCAGATGTAGTGGATTCAGCGATGTGGTCAAACCGGGTTAGCGAGATACACGGGCCTTGCAACGAACTTGTGACTCTCACTAGTTTGCTTGTCCGCCACTCTTCCCGAGCGCTCGGCTCCGTGCAGGACCCACGGGAAATCAACATTTAATTGGAAAGACACCGTCTAAAGGTCTTAATTTTGTCGTATGCCGTCGAGACCTTGCATGCATTCGAACACGCAGTCAACAGTTATTAAACTTGTCTCAGACAGCTACTCGCTCTCCGCCGGAGACCGCTGCTGGCACTCGTAAGACCTGTAGAATCACGTGCTGTGACGTACACGCAGCGGCCTGTCTTTCTCGTGGGCCTCGTCCAAACAGATGAGTTTTCCCTTCAACAGTCGGGGCGCTCGGCTAACGACACTGTGGTACTGCAGTTATCACATTAGTCGAAACGTTCGTAAACCTGTTGCGTAGTCAATTCTGTCTCTAATAGTAGACATTTGCTAAATACATTAATTTCAGAAAAATGTCAAAGCTACTGTGGTTTATGCAGCTAACGACATTTGTTTAAGTCTGCGAACATGACTGATTCTTATATCTGAAGTTTTCCTTTCATAAGTGATACAGCGTATACTCCCTCTCATGTCCTGAAAATATCCAGAAGCGCTTTTGGTAAAATAGGTAGGAGCATCAAAACCAAGCTTCCGATATGCCTGAAATGGAATGCTAAAACCATTCAAAAGCTGAGGGTTGCTCAGTGATGAGTGGAGAGATCCATATTGGGTTGCCGTTGCAGAGACAGGAAACAAACAGACGGATTAGAGAACGGAGCGAAGTAGAAGGTGCAGTTATGTCCGAGTGAAAAGTGAACCATGGATGTGCAGGACATACAGCCAGGCGAATGTATGCTAGGTGGACCCCTTCTAGTCCAATAGAGACGAAACGAGACGAGACGACCACCTAAGGGAAGGGGGGCAGATGACGTCAGCAAGCATGTAGGAATAACGTACGCGCTTATAGCGGAAGACCGTGATCCATGAAAAAAGTTTAGGCTCTAGAGGAAGTCAATATGCAGTGTTGGATGTGGAATCAATGATACGTACATAGGAGACAGCTTAGCCGTTTAACTTACATTAACCAGCCAATCAAGTTAAGGAGGAAAACCCTCGGTTACCTTCTTGCGACGTGCTCATTGTCTGCTACTCGCACTGATTTCTGAAATTCAGTACCATACGTCTCATAACCATCTGTATCCTGATTTTTAAGGCAGTTTATTGCTCTTGAGGGGTATAACAACACAGGCCGTTTGTTGTTTGTGTGCACTAGGATTACAAATTCTTTACCATTGTTTAGCAGCCCCATTTAGAGAACTTTCGAGTTTCTATTTCACTGACTCGCATCTCCCATTATTTGCCAAAATTGATAGCAGGTGCTTTTTAAGACAAGTTAATTTTTATCAACAGTTGTCATCTACAAGCAACTGTGCATTATATTGATTAAGTCGAAGAACAGACTGCCTGTAAGTTTCCACAGATCTCAAATAATAAGTCTATGGGACGTTTGGTATGTTGGCTGTGCAGGAAAGCCTGTTACTACAAATCCGGAGATCCTGTGTTCGAGCCTCGACTTCGGTAGGGTGTTTGTGGCCTTAACGTGATGTTCATTTCTGTGAGGAATAATTAAGTAAAGCTGTCCTGTGGTTCACATTACACGTTAAATTGTACACACTCTCTAACTGGCTGGGCGAACCGCTACTCAAACTGGATGAAGTCTAAGGCACCCCCAACGGTGCCGAGCCTGGTGTGTTTCTAACCAGCCTTCGAGTTGTCTAGTAGTTGTTCCTGTAGCAGATAATCATACGCTCTCAACACATGTTTTATTTGTAAGCCTTAATGTGTAAGCCTTATGGTGACGCATGAATCCTTTCTTCTTGCGCTTTCCTTTCAGCGGTGCTGTAGGCAAAAGAAATGTGTAACCAACTGAAGATTTTTTTCTTTGAAATTTTTATACTTACCGCGTTCGGAAATTAAATTTCGTAGCGCAGTTTCTAAATTTGCAAGATGTGCCTGCATTACAGTACAGTTATGTTATTACCGCTCGAAACGTGCATCACAGCTGGAGTAAAAAGGACGCCCAACTTCGTGTGCAGCAAATGCCACACGATTCACTACATGCACGGAATGATTATGGGCGTGACGTTGCGAACCAGTGACCATATCATTCACTGACACCACCGAACGACTGTCAACATTGATTGCAGCAGTAATGTTGTTTGTCATTACGGCAGTCACCAACAAATAGCGTCGCCTCTGACGGTTCTGCATGTCGGTCTACCTTCTTTGGCCTTAGTCGCAGCCCTATGGTTATTACCACTATTAACAGGCTACGGCCAAGGTCCATTAGATCCACTGTCGAAACAGAGTTCGGGTGCCTCAACTGGATAACAGATTTACTGTCTTACTTTGGCAACAACAGTACTATGGAACACAAAGCACGCGGATATTGCAGTCGTACTGATTCATTTAATTAGTTCGTTCATTGGGATCCCATATTGTAGAATCTTGAGTTATTTGAAACGATTCAAGGAAGAAGGAATACTCAAACTGAAGATTATGTACGGATTGTATTAGCAATAAACTAATAGCATTGTGTGCTTTCACCTGCGAAACGTAAACCAGTAAATTAGCAGGAAAGTCCGTTCTCTAATCTTATATTCGTAGGTTAACGTTTAGATGAACACTTCGGTACGTTTGAGAAGAAATAGTTACGTATATTTGACAAAAAATATTTGCGTTTTTGTAATAACGGAGAATACACAGCTTCTTGCGATGCAGTTTTGCAGTGAACATTGCAGCTTGCCTTGCGGAGATAGAATTTTCAGTCAATAAGTCTAGGTTAATTAGATAATTTGTAATGGTTGTCTGTTGGTCTGTTTTTATTATATCCAGAACTGTTAGGGATTGATACTCCCTTACCTTGCTAGATGTGACGTCCTTGAAGACGATCGGACGATCGCATTACTCGTTCCACACTGAATCACAGATAGGAAGGTTGGGGGGAAGGACCAAACAGCGAGGTCATCGGTCCGGTCGGATTAGGGAAAGACGGAAGGAAGGTAAAGTGTACGGAAGTATTTTGCGCGTTATAATTTTGAAAACTGTAATTCACATGAAACCGATTTTTATCACCAGTAACAAATATTATTAGGAATAAAAATAGAACGTGAGTGTGAGAATTAAAAGACCCTTAAAGAGACCTCTGCAAGATTTGTGGTTATTTGAGTTAAACATTATTCTTACTGCTGGGTACTGCAGTTCAGCTGGTTTCTTTTGGGTACATTTCCCAGAAAAAAATTCCGTAAAACAGGGGACGAAAATGCCAAGGCAATAAGATATTTGTAAGTGCAAAACATGCTGAAGTAAGGCATTTCATCTTGCCACCTCCTGAGAATGTTCAGAATAGTGTTGTGCTCAGTACGGGTGAGCTCTTTGGTGCATTATTGAGGGGGCAGATACACGTCCTTTTGATGTTACGCAACCGCTCGTCGTGCTTTTGCTGCCCGGCGTTCGCCGTTTGTCCGCCTGCTACCGAGCTATACAATTGCCAACAGTACCAGTTGTTCGGGTGAAAGGAACCGCGGCAGGCCCACGACTTTCACAGCAAGCAGGAAACAGATTCTTTGCCGAATTCCAAATGCAACAATCCCGCCGCCGGTTGAAAAGCGTACCTTGTAGGATACCTGAGTGTACCCTCTGTCACCCACCTTCTGCGGTCTTAAAATGATCTAAACTCCTTGACAATTGCTAAGGTACAGAAACATTATTGGACAGGAATGATCACAGGCACATAGTACATACGTAATAGATATTTATAACGAAAAATGGTACAGGTTTCACAACTTGAGAAAGCAGGATAACAGACATATGTAACGTTCATGTTTGACACAGGTCAGACTCTCAATGTAAAGGTCCGTCTCGGACTCTCAGGAATACGCCCTCCTCGGGCTGTAATGTACATTTTGCACTTGTTATTCAGGCTGGCTACCAAACCGTTGACGATTCCCACTTCTATCGCAAGGCGGTTTTCAGGTCTTCCACAGTTTGGGAAGGCGGTGTTCGTTGACACTCAGTCAACACTGGTTTAGAAAACATCGTTCATGTGAAACACATGGAGCTTTTTACTCACACTATGTGTCTAGTACTGTCGACAAGCAATTTCAAATCAATTTCCCATGTTTAGGCTTTTGACACTGTGCCACACACGTGGGTTGTAGTGAAATTGCGTTCTTGTGGAATATCGTCTCAGTTATGCGACTGGATTCGTGATTTCCTGTTAGACAGGTTGCAGGTCGTAGTAACTAACGTAAAGTCATCGAGTAAGACAGAAGAGATTTCTGGTATTCCACATCGTAGTGTTACAGGACCTTTGCTGTTCCTCATCTGTGTAAACGATTTATGAAACAATCTGACCAGCCGTCTTAGGTTGTTTGTGGATGATGCTGTCGTTTATCGTGTAGTACACTCATCAGAAGATCGAAACCAATTGCACATCGATTTAGATAAGATATCTGTATGATGCGAAAATTGGCTATTGACCCTGAATAATGGAAAGTGTGAGGTCACCCACATGAGTGCTGAAACGTTAAACTTCGGTTACACGATAAATCAGTCAAATCAAAAGGCCGTAAATTCAGTTAAATATCTAGGAACAACTTAAATTGGAAAGAACACATGGGAAATGTGAAAAAGGCGGACCAAAGACCGCGTGTTATTGGCAGAACACTTTGAGGATGCAACAGATCTACTAACGAGACTGCCTACACCACACTCGTCCATCTTCTTTTGGAGTGCTGCTGTCCGACGTGTGATACTTACCATACAGAATTAACGAAGTATATCGAGAAAGTTCAAAAGAGAACGACACGTTTTGTATTACGAAGAAATAAGGAGAGAGTATCATGGACATTATACAGGATGTGGGGTGGAAATCGTTAAGACAAAGCCGTCTTTCGTTTCGGCGGGATCTTCTCACCAACTTTCTTTTCCGAATACGAAAATTTTTTGTTGACGCCCGTACATAATAAAAGATGGGAAATCAGAGCTCACGCTTAAAGATATAGGTGTTCGTTTCTTGCGCGCGTTGTTTGAGTGTGGAATAACGGAGAATTAGTGCGAAGGTGATTCGATGAACCATCTGCCAGCGATTTAAGTGTAATATGCAGAGTAGCCATGTAGATGTAGATGTGGATACCAAGAACACCCTCGGAATGCTCTGTAGGGTGTAGGTCCGGGTAGTACATAGGCCATTCCATACGTTCCATATATTCACTTTCCAATGTGTCTCACACGTTGTTGTTGTTGTTGTTGTTGTTGTTGTGGTCCTCAGTCCTGAGACTGGTTTGATGCAGCTCTCCATGCTAATCTATCCTGTTAATCTATCCTGTGCAAGCTCCTTCATCTCCCAGTACCTACTGCAACCTACATCCTTCTGAATCTGCTTAGTGTATTCATCTCTTGGTCTCCCTCTACGATTTTTACCCTCCACGCTGCCCTCCAATGCTAAATTTGTGATCCCTTGATGTCTCAGGACATGTCCTACCAACCGATCCCTTTTTCTAGTCAAGTTGGGCCACAAACTTCTCTTCTCCCCAATCCTATTCAATACCTTCTCATTAGTTACGTGATCTACCCACCTAATCTTCAACATTCTTCTGTAGCACCACATTCTCTTCTTGTCCAAATTATTTATTGTCCATGTTTCACTTCCATACATGGCTACACTCCATACAAATACTTTCAGAAACGACTTCCTGACACTTAAATATACTCGATGTTAGCAAATTTCTCTTCTTCAGAAACGCTTTCTTGCCATTGCCAGTCTACATTTTGTATCCTCTCTACTTCGACCATCATCAGTTATTTTGCTCCCCAAATAGCAAAACTCCTTTACTACTTTGTCTCACTTCCTAACCTAATTCCCTCAGCATCACCCGACTTAATTCGACAACATTCCATTATCCTCGTTTTGCTTTTGTTGATGTTCATCTTATATCCTCCTTTCAAGACACTGTCCATTCCGTTCATGTGCTCTTCCAAGTCCTTTGCTGTCTCTGACAGAATTACAATGTCATCGGCGAACCTCAACATTTTTATTTCTTCTCCATGGACTTTAATACCTACTCCGAATTTTTCTTTTGATCCTTTACTGCTTGCTCAATATACAGATTGAATAACATCGGGGAGAGGCTACAACCCTGTCTCACTCCCTTCCCAACCACTGCTCCCCTTTCATGTCCCTCGACTCTTCTCTTGTAACTGCCATCTGATTTCTGTGCAAATTGTAAATAGTCTTCCGCTCCCTGTATTTTACCCCTGCCACCTTTAGAATTTGAAAGGGAGTATTCCAGTCATCATTGTCAAAAGCTTTCTCTAAGTCTACAAATGCTAGAAACGTAGGTTTGCCTTTCCTTAATCTTTCTTCTGAGATAAGTCGTAAGGTCATTATTGCCTCACGTGTTCCAACATTTCTACGGAATCCAAACTGATTTTCCCCGAGGTCGGCGTCTACCAGTATTTCCATTCGTCTGTAAAGAATTCGCGTTAGTATTTTGCAACTGTGGCTGATTAAACTGATAGTTGGGTTGGAGTTATTATATTCTTCTTGAAGTCTGAGGGTATTTCGCCTGTCTCGTACATCTTGCTCACCAGATGGTAGAGTTTCGTCAGGACTGGCTCTCCCAAGGCTATCAATAGCTCCAATGGAATGTTGTCTACTCCCGGGGCCTTGTTTCGACTCAGGTCTTTCAGTGCTCTGTCAAACTCTTCACGCAGTATCGTATCTCCCATTTCATCTTCATCTACATCCTCTTCCATTTCCATAATATTATCCTCAAGTTCATCGCCCTTTTATAGACCCTCTATATACTCCTTCCACCTTTCTGCTTTCCCCTCTGTGCTTAGAACTGGGTTGCCATCTGAGCTCTTGATATTCATACAAGTGGCTCTCTTTTCTCCAAAGGTCTCTTTAATTTTCCTGTAGGCTGTATCTATCTTACCCCTAGTGAGATAAGCCTCTACATCCTTACATTTGTCCTCTAGCCATGCATGCTTAGCCATTTTTGAGACGTTTGTATTCCTTTTTGCCTGCTTCATTTACTGCATTTTTATATTTTCTCCTTTCATCAATTAAATTCAATATTTCTTCTGTTACCCAAGGATTTCTACTAGCCCTCGTCTTTTTACCTATTTGATCCTCTGCTGCCTTCACTATTTCATTGCTCAAAGCTACCCATTCTTCTTCTACTGTATTTCTTTCCTCCATTCTTGTCAATTGTTCCCTTATGCTGTCCCTGAAACTCTGTACAACCTCTGGTTTAGTCAGTTTATCCAGGTTCCATCTCCTTAAATTCCCACCTTTCTGCAATTTCTTCAGTTTTAAGCTACAGTTCATAACCAATAGATTGTGGTCAGAGTCCACATCTGCCCCTGGAAATGTCCTACAATTTAAAACCTGGTTCCTGAATTTCTGTCTTACCATTATATAATCTGTCTGATACCTTTTAGTATCTCCAGGATTCTTCCATGTATACAACCTTCTTTTATGATTCTTGAACCAAGTGCTAGCTATGATTAAGTTGTGCTCTGTGCAGAATTCTACCAGACGGGTCCCTCTTTCATTTCTTAGCCCCAATCCATATTCACCTACTATGTTTCCTTCTCTTCCTTTTCCTACTGTCGAATTCCAGTCACCCATGACTATTAAATTTTCGTCTCCCTTCACTATCTGAATAATTTCTTTTATCTCATCATACATTTCTTCAATTTCTTCGTCATCTGCAGAGCTAGTTGGCATATAAACTTGTACTACTGTAGTAGGCATGGGCTTCGTGTCTATCTTGGCCACTATAATACGTTCACTGTGCTGTTTGTAGTAGCTTACCCGCACTCCTATTTTTTTATTCATTATTAAACCTACTCCTGAATTACCACTATTTGATTTTGTATTTATAACCCTGTATTCACCTGACCAGAAGTCTTGTTCCTCCTGCCACCGAACTTCACTAATTCCCACTATATCTAACTTTTATCTATCCATTTCCCTTTTTAAATTTTCTAACCTACCTGCCCGATTAAGGGATCTGACATTCCACGCTGCGATCCTTAGAATGCCAGTTTTCTTTCTCCTGATAACAACGTCCTCCTGAGTAGTCCCCGCCCGGAGATCCGAATGGGGGACTATTTTATCTCCGTAATATTTTACCCAAGAGGACGCCATCATCATTTAACCATACAGTAAAGCTGCATGTCCTCGGGAAAAATTACGGCTGTAGTTTCCCCTTGCTTTCGGCCGTTCGCAGTACCACAACAGCAAGGCCGTTTTGGTTAGTGTTACAAGGCCAGATCAGTCAATCATCCAGACTGTTGCCCCTGCAACTACTGAAAAGGCTGCTGCCCCTCTTCAGGAACTACACGTTTGTCTGGCCTCTCAACAGATACCCCTCCGTTGTGGTTGCACCTACGGTAAGGCTATCTGTATCGCTGAGGCACGCAAGCCTCCCCACTAACGGCAAGGTCCATGGTTCATGGGGGGGTCTTACACCTTAGCGGCCTAATTTTGGCATAATCAGAAAGTCGGAACCAACAACAACCCTAAACAGGCGTACAAGATCCAAAACAATCTCCCTGCAATACCGGTGTGCCTGAACGGTAGATTGCGCAAATAAATGCAGCGGTGTCCAGCCATTGTGCGCAATGACTGTCCCCACAATAACGCCTAGGTCATACCGATGACGCTCATGAACATTTTGTGGTGTGCAACTTGTCGCCTCCCCCCCTTCTCTCTCTCTCTCTCTCTCTCTCTCTCTCTCTCTCTCCCTCCCTCCCTCCCTCCCTCTCTCCCTCCTCTCTCTCTCTCTCTCTCTCTCTCTCTCTCCCCCAAACTATCTGTGGCCAGAATCATTTGCGACAGTGGAGCGCGGTTCGTCGGAGAACATCACTCCAGACCAGTGTCGCTGACCCCCAAGCAACATGCTCCACACTACAACGAACTACTCCTCAATGACGGCGTGGTTGAAGTGGTGTACATTTAAAAGGTTTCCGAGCGTAGAAACCAACCTGATTTAATCACTGCGAGATGGTTCTAACAATGACATGTGTACCGCTAGCAGTTACAGGGTCTGCAGCGATCAAGCAATCTGCCGAAGAGACCACTAGAGCGCGGTGTGGTGGACCGTCTACGACCACTTGCACGCTTTCACATAGCTTTTCCATCTTCAGCGGTCTTTTACAATCGCGGCGTGATACTGTTGGACATACCCATTATTGTGGCCAGAAGAGTGACACTGTGACCGGCTTCGGGCGGTCCAAATGTTCGTTCACGATATTAAGCACTCGGATGATGGCTTACAGACACGTTGCTGTACCACACGGAATGTCGCATTAATCCGTTCCACAATAACTATCCTTCGTCCGACACCGTACTGCATGAACTGTCGAATGCATACAGGGCGTTCGTGCACAAGCTTCGCTGCAGTTAACACGCACTGCCATGTACATTTGCTTTTACTCTCGCTGGTCAGGTAAAAATGGAAATGAGCGCAAGGCGTCAGTGGCAGGGAGTTCCCAGTGGGGAAGTTCGGCCTCCAAGTGCAGGACTTATTGAGTGCGACGCCACATTGGTCGATCTGCGCGTCGACAATGGGGATGAAATGATGATGAGGCCAGCACAACACCCAGTCTCTGAGGAGAGAAAATCTCCCTCCCGGCGGGAATCGAACCCGGGCCTCCATGCGTGGCAGTCTGACCATTCAGCTAATGGGGCGGAACTGGTCAGATGTTCCGCATCAATTGTCAGTTGTTTCTTAGCAAGTGTCGGTTGTTCCTTAGCGTGTTTGCTTACCAGTGTGTATCGATATACAGTTTCGAAACTTGGTTCTTGTTCGTCACTAAATGCCAAAAGTTTCTTCTTATTGTTACCTTCATTACGAACAGTAGTTCGATGTAAGAGTGTGACTATCTGTTCTGCTCAAGTTTCCATCTCTGCATAACTACTGCAGCCTGTTTACTGTAGTCAAGCTGTCCCCTCCCTGTACAATTTTTGCCGAAAAATGCTACCCGTTATTACCATGTGAACTATGCCTTGAACACACACACACACACACACACACACACACACACACACACATACATGCTTATGTCGATTAGATAAGTATCCTGCTGGTGATTACATTTTTTTTTTTTTTTTTGTTCCTCCACGTTATCGATGACTAAAAATACTGGCAATTTAAAAACAAGATTTAAGCAGCGACGTACAGCCAGTGGACACACATTCTCTCTTTGTATTAGTAGCTTTTGTTTGGCTACGAAAATGTTTCAAATAGGTAGCTACAGCACTGTATTGTTTCTAGATCGGTATGTTTTCATAAAGAGACTGGCTTTTAGCGGCGTATAGTTACTCGATTAGCGTGACGCATGTAATGGCACTTTTAAAACTTGTATGATTACAGTTAGAAATTAATTGGAGTGCAGAGAGAACGAATTAGTGTTGAGTAACGCTGAGCTGTAAAACACTCTTTCGATTGCTGTTTTTACTGTATCACATTCAGTGTTTTATGCGGGAACCGCTTGTTTTTTGTCAGCATTTTTGAACTTTATACATTTTCTACACTTTTATCATGGATAAACTTAGCGTTAACTGTTCTGACTATTACTGATTAAGAAAATTCTTTGGTACCGTTAACCGGGTATACTTTACCGCCTGGTTACTTTGCCTACTCATACACCAAAAATTTTACAGCTCTCTGATGGCTCTCAGTTGGGTGTTTTGTGTATACTATTTGGTGGTAAAGTTCCATCAGTATATGCTAAATCGCGCTATGCAATTCTAATTTTTTTTCGCAACAGTGAGCGAACGTGTGGCGATTTATAATTGTATACGAAAAAGTATGTTAAAATGAGGTTGTGCAAAATCCACCGATATCATTTAACTGTAAAGCGATCGGCGTTTTCTATTATTTCATGTATTTTACGCGGTTAATTCTCAAAAGAGACCACTGATCAGTTTTTTGTTTACGATTTCTAAGGTCATGTGCATGGTATCTCTGCTCCGGCGTTACTTTGACCACTGGTCATTGTTACACCAGGATTACAAATTCAAAATTTATTGAACGGTGTAGATGCCAATGACAGTGTGGAACTAGGGAATACATAAACAATCGATATATAGACGAAGGCTCCTTTGTAATTGTTAATGTGCCTGCAACTAAGAAAAACAAATGTTAGTCATATATTGATCAAACTGCAAGCTGTTGTGATACAGGTACAGCATGTAACGTCAGGTATTGCCGAAAACAAGGAATGAAGTTTGTTTGCCCACACGTTCCAGATTGTTGACTCGATAAATAGAAAAAAGATGAGCGTAATTGTAACTACAGTGGATGTTTTGAAACGAGGATTTAAGTCTAAGTTGGATGAAATTGAAGGTATGTGAGCGGTACTTCATCCTAGTATCCGTCACTATAATTTTGATGATGGATCACACTGTTTGAGATATGTACCGTACTAGGTGTTTATTCTTTTATGGGCCTTGATGACCTTGTTTAATAAAACCTTGTTAGTGTGTTTATTTCTGGATGATCAAAATTTTATTGTGTTTCTGAAATATTAACCGCAAATGGAATGGTAGTTGACAGTTGTGGTGGAAATGTAGGCCGGTCAGTATCTCTCCAAATCTGTGTTAACTTTGACCAACTACATTTTTTTCCATTACTTTCTCTGCATTTTAGAAAATGTATTGTACTAATTAGTGTGTAATTCTTTTATACAAGCCCCTGTGTCAACTAACATAAATATATCAGAAGTTAAAAAAAAAAAGTGCTAATCACATTCGAATTTGAAAGTTGGTCGAAGTATACCCGGTTTACGGTGTTTCAGTTGTGGTTATTGAAGTGGGATGATGGTGATCTTCAAGCTTTCAGTTCGTATGTCACGAGTTTCTTTGTTTGAGATTATTATGCTGCTGAGCATACTTATTGATTCTATTTAGTCTATTGAGTGTATTTAGTTCTTACAACAAACCCTCTAGCTCACCTGGAAAGAAGGGAGGAAGAAGGCAAGTAACGAAGAAAGAAAGAATGATTGAATTTTAAAGCCCCGTTTATAAAGAGATCATTAGTCGCAGCAAGGGCTCGGAATGGATAACGACGACTGAGGAAACTGCTCAAGTCCTTTTCAAAGGAACCATTCCGTATGTGTCTTCAACGGTTTAGGGAAACGACTGGACGGTTTATTTGATCCACGGTCCTCTTCGATGCGAGTCCACTAGTCCACTGCCATAACCACTGCATCAAGTCGCGTGGTACAGCTCGTCCGAGTTGTTGGCGAACAGCAAAATGTCATCTGCAGATATGAAGATTTTAGATTATTTTCTTCATTGGAGGTGGAATACTCGCTCCAGTCTGCTTTCCTGAACGACTGCTACGAAGTTAATCGCACCTCGGAGGAAGGAAACGGTTGATTCTGTCAAACAAGTTACGGTACTCGCTGCGCTGCGTTGTCTACACATGCAGAGGGTTCGCAGGTTGGTGTTTGTACAACGTAGTCGCTTACACGGCTCTTTGCAGTCTGAGAGGTTAAAATACCAGCAAGAAAAGTTTGTTTATTATGAATTTGAGATTGTAATCTCTGATAAGCCTCAAACGTAAATGCAGATTCGGAAGCAAAATTAATGGAATTAGAAGAGCGCATGTAGTTACGTCACGATCGGTTTTGAACGCTGCGATACACCACAGAAAAACGTTATTATAATTTTCCTCTCTAAGCCCTTTACAATTACTCTCTCAGACAAAGGAAGTATAGGTAACATTTGAAGAGAATGAAGAGCAATGAAAAGAATATTTTCAAGTGCTGCTCACTTTAGTGGCGAAATTTTATTTAGTCACCAGACAGTGCAATATTACGAAATGGCGTCAGTACGCGCCAGTAAAAATAAGTATTTACAGCTCGAGTTAATCACATGAAAATGGGGAGAATAATTGTCATGTATTTGTTTTATAATTTAGTATGGAGCTAGTAAAAGAAAAGAGCCAGCGATTCAAATCCCGAACGCATTGTGTCTTCGAAATAATGTGATTAACATGGTAGACAGTATTATTACTGAATTGTATACCAAATTTCAAAGGCTTAAATTTGGTTGATATTACAATGCAACGTACGGTGGTCAGCTGATGGCAAGTATTTACGAACGACCTCTTCCTTGATATTTAGAACCATTCTTTCATTCATATACATCCACACTGTTATTTCGGGAGGATTATGCACCAGTTCATGGTGCAAAGCAAACCCATACTTGGTTTGGACGATCAGCTGATCTGTACGGTCCTGCTTTATAAACCTCATCGAGTTGTTTGTATCGTATACAAGGAAACAATGGTAATTAGTAAAAAGGTGCGACTCACTGAGACTTCGTGCGTGAGACGATGACGTGCTAGCTGTTCCACCTCCACTCGGTGAAGTAGAGTTTAGATACAAGACGAGAAGCAGTCAGCAGAAAATAGAATCGTGATTCATCTCTCGATTCTTTTTGGTGTTGTAGGAGGTGGCACGTTTGCGGCAAAGCAGTCCTCAAGTCGAAGGTTGGTCTGTATACGGAAATCGTTAACTAAGCGTTGCCCTGTTGGTAATGTTAAGCTCTTGCCCTACCCATATTGTTGAACGGACTTAACCACCTAGATGTAATGGACGTACAGTTCAACGTAGGCTTCGGACCCCCGCGTGTTTCCGCATTTTTCACAAATACAAATCGTTGCAGAAGCGAAATAAGTTACAGAAAAGCTCCTAAGATTTTGGACAAGGAGTGAATGGCGGATATTGAATTACTGTCAGACTAAAGATCTTTTTCTCAGTTTCAGGATCTGAAAACTTTCTCTAGGACTTCTGTGAACCATTTTGGTAATACAGAATTCCTATGTTCGGAATTTCCCACTTCCTAAAGACATGTACTAATTCCGCTGTTGTATGTTCATTATTATTTTTTTTGGTGCAAGAGGCTTTACATTTTGATCCAGCTTCATATGTATAGTAATTTTAACTATACTCCCTTAGAGTGAATCAGTGTCTTATTTCGCACTGGCTGTTACTAGAGATTTTATACAAATTGAGTCGTGTACCCTTAGCGGAATTGTAACGGATTTCAAGTTAAATTATCGTCCCATAAGTTGCGTCCGTGCGCTTGTAAAAGTGCAGGCGCTGGAACTTATAGTTGCAGTTAGGGACGCTCACCTAGAGTAGGGTCACAAAAAGGAGAAGGTGAGGCGACACTGACATCACATGCTGTTCCTGTACAAATTCTCGGAAATTTCCTTCCGCCGGCAGCTCCTGCCGCCCAGTGGGATGATCCTGCAGGAAATGTCAGGGCCGTGTCCTTTTCAATCCTGGTCGGAACCGCTCAAATCGCTCCGTTCCTCACGACCGCCGCGTTAACGAGACGCAGCGCCGCAGGCCGTCGTCAGGTGCAATTAGCAGGTGACGTGAGCGCGACACGAAACACCGGCCACAGCCTTCCTTGTTAGCTTTCTGCATCGACATCTCTGCAAGCCATCTTAAGGCCTGTGGCGGAGGCTACCTTTAGTACAACTATCATTTTCCACCTCCTCTGCTCCGCTGTTTATATATTTATAGTATTACGCTGATTTTTTTTGTGCGGATTTCAAACTATCCACGCGTCGTTGGAGAACTCTGACTCTTCATTCAGTTTTTATGCAAGATAAAGCAGTCATCGATCGGAAGATTGGCTTGAACAATACAGTGTTTCACGAAACATGGTCCTTTCGCAGATTTTATGCCGTTGCGTTACTCTGGTCTTCGATCTAGCTTCCGACACACTTATGGGGCCGGCGAGACGGGGGGGGGGGGGGCAGTTTAGCGTGGATTCCGAACCACTTTGTAACTCGGCATGTTTTTTTTCTGAATATACGTGATAAGAAATAAATAAAAATCATAGGGCAACTGGGGATCGGATCCAGGGCCTTTGGATCCGCCATCTGGCACTTTATCACGTAGCCATCAGTAACAATTCCCTTACATACGTCTTGAAACGTCCCCTTTTGAAAATTATGAAATGACTTTGCTGGTCAACTTCTACGCTATTTGATTTTCAAACAGCTGAGCAACACTGAACGTACTCAGTCTATTTTTCTCTTTACTTATTCTGATCATCACTAAGCTGACACACAATATTTTTTTCAGCGCAACGCAATCTGACTTTCAATAATCCCTACAAAAGAATAGCCCTGACTAACAATAACCTATACCTTTCGTGAATCACTTACCTCACAAAAATCTTCGTTACTCGAACTACTGCAATACAGCGAGCGCCAATATTGCCAGCTAAATAAAAGATTCTAACTACTGAAGACACTAACTGCTGATAGGCGTAGTTAGCAAATGAAAGATTTTGGTAGAGAACAATCAATGTATTTACCTTAATAGTGTTCAAAAGTCGTAGTATATATATCAGTTCATGACATCCAGACTTACAAATTTCCTTTTTCTGACGGACACACGTCCAGATCGTCCGCTCTCCAAATTGTGCCATCTCTTCCCCTACATCCACTACTGCTGGCGGCTCACCTCCAACTGCGCAACGCTACGCGCTGTTCACATCCAGCTGCCCAACACTACAATAGAAAATATTTCAACAATGCAAATCAGACACAGACTGCACACAGCACAGTCAGTGATTTTCACACAGAGTGCTACGTGGCGTTACCAACATAAAAACCTAAACAGCCTACTTACAGTCTTGCAATTCTTCCTCCGCCTTCTATGTTTCTTCTGCCCTTGTCCCACATCCCCGCAGGGTGGGTATGGTTATTTACGGATTTTATTAATTTAGGAGTGATCAGATGCCTTTACTATGGTCTCTTAACCCCCCGAGATGGAATGGGTATATCCTAACTGCCTGCGCGTACCGTTATTCATGTTAAAGTGACCGAAAGTTTTTGAAATGGCTGCGAATCGTGTGACTGAGGCGAGAGTTGGATACAAGCCCGGTATTCACCCAGTGGAATGTGCGAAACCACCTAAAACCCACATCCAGGCTGGTCGGCACACCGACCCTAATCATTAATCCACAGGATGGATTCAATCCGGGGCCGGCGCACATCCCCACCCCGCAAGAGGCGCTTCAACACTCACAGGCATCCGAGCGGATTTTCATCTCTCTTGTATTTGAAGAATCTTAAGTGTTATATTGGGTGTTTCAAAAAGATGCACGTGGATTGAAGATGCTAATAACAGTTTTATTTTCGAAATCACCATCCCATTATACAACGGTATATCTTTGACATGCTTCGATGTACAACCTTGGGGTATTTCTTTCTTTTATCAAACCAAAACCGATGACAAAAAGTAAGTAAACTTTCTATTTCAAAAGTAATCGCCGTAACGATTAATAATTTTATCTCACTGTGAGACAATACGGTGAGGGCAATCAAGGAAAAATACACTGAATTGCCAAAGAAACTGGTATAGGCGTTCGTATTGAAATACAGAGATATGTAAACAACCAGAATACGGCGCTGCAGTTGGCAACGCCTTTATAAGGCGACAATTGGTTGGCGCAGTTATTAGACAGGTTACTACTACTACTACTACTACTACTACTACTACTACTACTACAATGGCAGGTTATCAAGTTTGAAAGTTGTGGATTAGTCGGCGCACGAGCGATGGGACACAGCATCTCCAAGGTGATGAAGTGGGTATTTTCACGAGTGTACCGTGAGTACCAGGAATGCGGTAAAACATCAAATCTCAGACATCGCTGCTGCCGGAAAAAGATCCTGCAAGAACGGAATCAACGACGACTGGAGAAAATCGTTCAATGTGACAGAAGTGCAACCCTGCCGCAAACTGCTGCAGATTTCAATGCTAGGCCATCAACAAGTGTCAGTGTGCGAACCATTCAACGAAACATCGTCGATATGGGCTTTCGGAGCCGAAGGTCCGCTCGAGTACTCCTGATGGCGGCACGATACAAAGCTTTACGCCTCGCCT